>NC_081525.1:39280817-39883317 GCF_030273125.1 Centropristis striata | reverse complement strand
CAGCACATCTTGTCCCCCTGGGCGTCGGGGACCGGGTCCACGCCGATCAGCTTGGCTTTGTAGCGAACCCCGTCTCCGTTGAACCGGGACGCCGTGTCACTGGCTGCTCCTGGGAAACATCAGGACACATTAGTGTGTGAGAGGATGGAAATGCTTGTCTGTGTGTATTTATTCTGCTTAGTTGTGTCTTAATTGTGTTTCTGAGTCATAATCTGATTATTTGTGTTGTTAATATGTTTGCACTTCTGTTTCTTTTACTGTAATCCGTGTGTGTTTGTACATGTGTTTTTGTGTGCATATACTTGTAGGTGTTTGTGAGTGGAGGATCAGTCACTATGTCAGTGTTTATGTTCTCTGCGGTGTGTTTTCCGTGTGTGTGTGCAAATTGCTGAGCGAGCGTTTGACTGATCCTCTGTCAATGTTTCATCTGGTTTCCTGGAATGAAAACAGTAATTGAGTGATTATGGAAATGTCAGGATGCGCTGTTGTAGCAAAGGTCGGCTATTAAACAGCTCTCCTCTCAATGTTGTAAGACTTTACTGGCTTTTAGTCACTCTTTAGTTCAATGTTCAGACAAACACACGTCCGTGTTTCACACTCAGCACCCTGAGCTGGTGCACTGTAAAACCAACTTGTTTCAACTAAAATATTTGAGTGTCGATGCTGCGAAAGAATTTTATGTCAAGACAACAAAGACAAAGCAGTTAACTCAAATGAATCTTGCTATTTGACTCAATATTTTAAGTTAAAATGACTTTTTGCACGAACTTTGTTGTATTGAAAAGGAAAAATTAGTTAATAATAACAAACAAGCAACATTGGGTTTTACAGTGTGATTGTAAAAAAACAAATGAAAATTACTTCATTTTAAAAAAAAGACGCTGCCAGTTTTAACATTTATATTTTCACAGAGGAATTAAAACATTCCATATTAAGACTGCTTGTTACAGCTGTGTTGTAAAAGAAGTCAACATTGTCACTGTGACTTTGGCATTTTGGCCCTCATCATCTTGGATTCTTGGATTTTTCTTATTGTTTGTTTTTGCCCTTTAGTTGAGTGGACATCTGTGGGTTTTTGACCTGCCAGGACACATGTCTTATTTTTCATTAATTGGATTTTATGCTTTTATTCTATGTGTGGATGAGAGGGTGGATCTGCCTGACTTGAGGTCTTTACTAGTGTAAGGTTTAGGCATTACAATAATTCATTTGAGTCAAGTGGTTAAAATATATTTAAAATGTGTCATCAGCTAAACATTACAGATTATTTTTTAATATAATTATCATTGACATATTTACATGTTTTATTATATAAATTTGCACAAGTACCAGCAGTCACAGTTACCTGTTGGATCCGTTTTTCTGATTCTGTTGCTTTTACCTTATTCTAAGTCCTGCTAGTTCTGATTGGTTAATGGACTGATCTAAAGGAAGTTGTGTTGTAGCTGTTGTGAAGCTGCCGCAGCATGAGGAAGAGTAAAGTACTGCTGACCACAGATATCCATCTCCACACTGCTGAATCATTTTATCAAGAGTGATCCAACCCTCACATCACACCAGCAACCTGCTGCTGCATGCTGCTTGTGTCGCTGCAAACAAAGTTCATTTCCATAATTCGAGGGAAACCAAAAACAAGTTCATGCCACTGTTGACATTATAATAAATGCTAGGGTTTGTTTGTTTTGCTCATGGGGATTTATTTTCACAGCCTGGGATATGTCACCGTGCTCCACAATATAACAGCAATATTAGTGGAAATCAGGAAAATATCACATATTTGCCCCTTAGAGCAAAACATGAGAAAATGGTTAAATCTGGTGGAAAATGATAAAAACTACTATTATAAAGCAGTGCTCGAGATTAAAAGCTATAAACTAGAATAAAGGATTTTATGCTGTAATGGCAGAGGGATAAAAAAAAATGACCTTTTATTGATGATTTTCAATGGAAAATGTGTTGTCTTCAGGGCTGAGCTGAAGTTTTGTGATCAGGTTTTAGGCTCCAGACACTCAGCTTATCTACAGTAGCTCTATATCTTTATCTATCGGAGAGGAGATATACTGAATGTATTTGATGTTGCAAATTATTTGCATACAAACATAATTCATACAGGATTATCACCAGGCTCCTAAACTACAAAACTCACTCCAACTGAACGTCCTATTTTAGATTCAAAAGCAGCATATAGACCACCTCTTTTTGCTTGCATTTCTCAGATTTCACTCTTTATTTTCTGTCTCTTACATTTAATTAATTATTCTAAAGTATTGCGTGATGTCAGGTCGACTCTTTGACTTACTCTGAACCCAGAAACCTGGGGGAAGTCCTGCGGGAGCACAGGATCTGATTTCAGAAGCTTTATTAGCTTTTACAATCCTCACTCTGTGATTTCATCATGAAAGTATGACTGCTGCTTCTTTAATAGGCACAGAATTGGGATTAAGTCTCACCCAAAGTGATCATTTTCTCATAAAATCATCAACACTCATGATGGCTAATGGTTAACATGTCCCAGAAGTGTGTAAAACACTTTATGGATTACGTAAGAGTCAAGAGGAAACAGCTTTGTTGACAAATCGGCTGTTTGCGAAGGAAAAAACGTTGGTTTTTGGAGCAACATGAGCTGTAATTCACACCACAACGTTTATCTGGTCTGACATGAAGTTTGATGTTAAAGGATTTCCAGGAAGACTCTGCTGCAAAGACTCAAACACATGACATCAGCAGTGTGTTCCTCACACAGCTGGAACATCTGGACGGCCTCCAGTGGAACATGAAGAGAACAAGGAAGAACAAAACAAACAGTCTCACCTGAAGTTTCTCCCGTTTCCCATCAGATAATAACTAACTCACAGAACAGAACAGAGCCGGGACATACTGTAATGTTACACTGTAGCCATCTATTATTACATTATGGACTTTTACTACTACTTGCCAAGTTTGTGTGTAATTTCTTCTCACAAAGTTGTCACAAGAATAAAACAAATGGTGTAATTCACTTTCACAAAGGAAATATTCTGTAATCATAAACTCTTATCATTGATATTAATTAAAGGTGTACCCCAATGATAAAGTATTGAACCACCATCAAGTTGGATGGTTGAATGGTTTTCTGCTGTAAATTCAAATGTAAATATCAGCAAAAACTGTAATCTAGACTGAATATTTCTGCTATTTTTATGGTAATTGTGTCATTCATAAACACATCATGGTATTTCTCTAATAACTTTACATGAAAATGTTATATTTTAAACAGCAAAACCGTGTTTCTTCCAGTTTATGACAGAAAAAAGGAAAAAGTTTGGTGCTATTCTTTGATTAACGGCAATTAAAAGTGTCTAATACAGTGATATACAATTTTTCATTTTACACCCCATTTCTGATGTATTTGACAGTGTTTTACTGTTATTTCTACAAACATTTTTACAGTGTATGTTAGAGGAAGTGACGCAGAGCCGGCCCAAGGCATAAGCGAACTAAGCCACTGCTTAGGGCCCTGTGGCCACTAGGGGGCCCCCAAGAGCAATCAACAAAAAAATATGTATATTGTTTAATATTTTGCATGTATGAGTGATGCTTTCTATATGATCAAAGATATATTATTGTACAAAAACACACTTTTATGTCAACAGAGTGCTGCTGCTGCTGTAGTCTTAGTGATTCTTACTGCCTCTACACTGCAAAAAAAGAAAAGTTGGGTGAACTCAAAATTTCAAGGCAACAAACTTCGATAAAATTTTAAGTTGGACAATTAAACTAAATATTTTAAGTTTTGTTTTTGAGTTTGCTCAACTCTGTATTCAGATTTTTGTCGACTCAACTGTAAGTTGTACTAACTTATAATTTTACATTGTAATAACTTTTAATCCTTTCTTCTGCTAACTTCTGCGATGTGCTGAATTGGCACGATTGTAACGCCGCTATGAAATGTCAGCTAATGTTGTGACCACAATTTTGAGTTAGCATTGATACGCTAATGGCTACTCTTGTAGCTGTAACAAGCAGCGCTGCTAGCATCAGTTAGCTGCTAGCATCAGTTAGCCGCTAGCTTTTGCTAATGACCGAATTTCCCAACAAAGAAATAAGAGTTATCAGAACTATTGTCCCTTGTTGTGAACCCCAACTTAAAGATATAAGTAACAACAACTCACCAACTTGTTTTTGAGCAGACAACTGGCTTCCTTTGTTGTGCTAATTTACATTGTTGCCCTAAATGTCAATAATTTATATTTCCAAGTTTTACCAACTTAAATCACTGTTTTAGGCCCAAAAAACACAAGTTGGCTTTTTTGCAGTGTAGTTATATCAAAGCTCGGCTGCAGCGCTAACGTTCCTCCTGCCTGCAGGGGGCGCTGCTCATCCAAAGCGGAGGTAGTTGGAGGCAAAACAATGTTGCAAAAAAACGCCATGATAAAGGTATGTTTGCGCGTTTTATGAAGTAAAAAATAATAAACCAGACGACATTTTTACAGTAAATACAATGTTTTACCATTTGGATTGTTAATAATCAACCCCAGGTTACTCTAGTAGTTGAATGTGCTACATTTTGAAGTTAAAAACATATGTGAAACCCTGGATTATTATTACTTTGGTATTATTTATGTAATTAACTGGGCCACCCATTAAATGTGTAAAGAGATATCAGGCTGACTATAGGATAATGTAACAACACTGATAGAGCCGCAATGAGTTTATAGTAGGTGTGTGAATGATCAACAATCAATATTATTGGCAGAAATAGAGGGCCCCAAAATTTAATTTTCCTTCAATTTTGGTAACTTCAGTGGATATCAAAATGTCTCTCTGTTTGGTCGTAGAACCACATGGACTTGTACCAGGAGAACTTGACTATGAAGGCATATTAAGGACAAGTATGAATAAAAATAAAGATACAAACCGGGGGGAGTTGCAAATTTACTAGATTAAAGTGCCAAATCTACAAGAAAAAAAGTTGCAGATTTAAGAGATTTAAAGTGGCAAATCTGCTAAAAAAAAGTCGTAGATTTACGAGACAAAAGTGGGGGAAAAAAACAACTTTTTTCTCCCAGATTCACCACTTTAAATCTCATAAATCTGCACATTTTTTCAGGTAGATTTGAAACCTTAATCTCGTAAACTTTTTTTCTCAAAATATTACCCTCCTCCCCCGGGTCCGTATGTTTTTTTTACACATTCTGGCAGTATGTAATATCCTCCAGTATTCTCTAGGGTTGAAATTTGGAATTTGCAAGTATTTCAATGAGTGCCCTCTTAGGGTTAACAGCCAGCAGAGTTTAAAAAAACAAACACTTTTCAAGCACTTCATCCTTAAACCAAATATTTCCAATCTGAAGCCTTCACTGCCACATGTGAAACTACAGCAATGTGTGTTGACACTATGAACTTTGATTGATTGATTGTTTTTATGATGATGATGATGATGATGATGATGATTTAATTCTCCTGCAATCAGCTCCAGTTTAGCTTAACTCCTCCATGAGTTACCAGGAGACAATAAACAACTATGACGATTGTATCGTTTCATTTTGAAATATTAAAAGATTTTGATTCAATTCTATTACATATGAAGAATATCCCCAACCAAAAAAAAAACCCCATAATTGCTAAAATGTAGCATTTTCCAAACTTTAAGCCTCTATATGAACCCTGCCACTTGTGTGAACCTAATAATAAACTTCTTGAGAACATTCTTATCGAGAGCAAAGAGCTGCTCTGCAACTATTCTTTCTTTTCAGATGTTGATAAAACACAGCAATAACCAATCAGGCCCCTTCCCAACTGGGTCAGTGGTGGTTCTACTCAGGGACACCCTGTGTCAAATTAATAATAAAATGATCAATTTATAAGGATGAACAACGGAACAATTCTGACCTATTTGCTGTTCAAACAAAATCTCATTGTACACAAAATGAACCCAGAATGTTACATTGTATAATAGTTTAATTGTGCAATAAAAGCTTTCAAAATAAAAGAAAGTATTTGTGCACAGAAATGAGAAATGTCATTGTCTTACAAAAAATAGTTGTTATTGTTGGTAAGTCTCATTGTTTCAATCAGTGTATTTGTATCTTCCAAATATATTGAAATGAGCTTTTTAAATAAGGTAAAATAAAGGTTTTGAATGCTTAAATTAAACTTAAAGTTTTGGATTTTTCATTAGTTTTAGTTTTAATTTTGTTGTGAATTTTTGTTTTCAAATTCAGTTAGTTTTAGTTAGTTTTTAGAGTGAGTTTTCTAGTTTTAGTTTAGTTTTTAGTTTTTGAAAATGCTTAGTTTTAGTTTAGTTTTTATTAGTTTTTTTTGTAATGGGCTATATGTTGGGTGCCTGATTCAAAGAGGTCATAATAAATGTTTCCATCTCAGCCCCAATAAGGTTATTAACTGTTACAGTTCTGGGTGTTTTGTATTTTGGTTCTAGTGTAAACATCCCAGTCTCAGTAAACATATTCACCATGTGTTGCATGTTCAAATAGAAACACTGAATTATGAATGAAAAAAGTTGACAAAAACAAAAACTAAGGACATTTTCACTATAATTTTAGTTAGTTTTAGTTAGTTTTGTAACCACACAATACAGTTTCAGTTAGTGATCGTTTTTTTAAAAACTCTAGTTTTTATTTTTATTTCAGTTAACGAAAATGTTTTTTCAATTCTAGTTTTCGTTATTTCGTTAGTTTTCGTTAACTATAATAACCTTGCTTGGCCCCCACAGTAAAACTGCTCTAGAACCGCCACTGCAACTGGGGAAAGGTAGGAAACTGTGCATTCAGCAGGTTTTCCTCAGGTCATGTGATTGTCAAAAGGCAGAAACTGTGAGGTTAACTTGTGTATCTGAGAGCCAGTGCACTGTAAAACCCAATGCTGCTTGTTTGTTATTATAACTCATTTTTCCTTTTCAATACAACAAAGATTTGTGCAAAAAGTCATTTTAACTTAAAATATTGAGTCAAATAGCAAGATTAATTTGAGTAAACTCCATTGTCTTCGTTGTCTTGACATAAAATTCTTTTGCAGCATGGACAATCAAATATTTTAGTTGAGACAACAAGTTGGTTTTACAGTGTGGGGCCAGCCAGCAGCAGCCAAAGACTCGTACCTCTGGTGCTGGAGGAGATCCAGGTCCTGACAGGAGTTTGGCTCGGAGGAGGACAAGTCCCAGCCGTCTCCGTCTCTATCATGACGAGTCCGTTTGGAAATAAAAGGCTTGGGAGCTTTCAGGATGCAGCGAGAGTGCTCACACTTGTTTGTTGTCAGAAATCAGGCCACATCAGGTCAGCAGCTTGAGAAAAAGCGGGGAAAATCAAAGAATGTTATTCAAAACTGTCAAAGTGCAACTCCAGATTTTAGCAACATGCATTTTTGTTTGTTCAGTTCAGTTCAGTTCAGTCAACTTTATTGTCAAGTATGCCGCATAAACACATGACACAGATGAAATTGCTGTCCTCTCGGACCCACGGTGCAAACAAGCAAAACAACAATACAGACATTCAAATAGTGCAAACAAAGAGGTAGATAGTGCAAAAATATATATAAATAATAAAGTGAAATGTGCAGTCCCTGCACTGAATATGCATATATTGATCTAAAAAGCAGTAGAGAAAGAGTTTGATGCAGCTCACCTACTGGGAGTGTCTCCGCTCTGACCCCGCCGCTTGGCTCAACTCGCTTCTGAAACTTCTCAGGGTCAAAGGTCAGGCTGCAGACTCACTGGTGATATATTAACCTCCGCTGGGAGTCGCGAGTACATGGGAACGATTGGACAAGACTGAAGAGGCTCTAACAGGGAGGAGATCAGTGCAGGGTGCTGTCCCTCTCAAAGTGAGGTCATGTGTTTCCCTCCAGGATGTCTTTGGGTGGTATTTTCTTAAAATAACAGTTGAACTAAATGTGTATTGCTGCCAGATGAATATAAAAGAAATCCTGCAGGCTGAAAACCTCTGCAGGAGGGATAGTTGAGAGAAACCAGAAAACAGTGAATGAACTATTAAAGCTTTAGGAGGAACTAAAAGGATTTCATGGCTTCATGAACCACACTGTAAAAAATGTTTGTAGAAATTACAGTAAAACATTGTCAAGAAATCAGAAATATGGTGTAAAATTAAAAATAGTATATCACCGTAGTAGACACTTTTAATTACCGTAAATCAAAGTATAGCACAATACTTTTACTTTTTCTGTCATAAACTGTAGGAAACACACAGTTCTGCTGTAAAAAAACAAAACATTTACATGTAAAGTTAATGGATGTCATAATGACCCTAAAAATAACAGGAATATTCAGTCTAAATGACAGTTTTTGCTGATATTTATATTAAATTTACAGTAGAAAACCCACTCACTGTATTTTTTACGGTGAAGTTCTGGCAACCACAGCTGCTGGTATTTCACCGTAAATTAAACAGATTATTTTTTACAGTGCAGAGAAAAATAACTTTCTGATCCAGAAATAAGTACAGTTAAGTCATGTAATGTCTCATGTTTTTAATAGCATTATTAGCAGCTTTATGGCAAAAAACAAATTTGCATTTTGCTCTTCATCAGTGGTGGAATGTAACTAAGTACATTTAATCAAGTACTGTACTTAAGGACAATTTTAAGGCATGATTCTGCATAATGAGCACTCTTTTCCTTTCATACTGCTGCTACATTTTGATACTTTTGAACTTTTACTACAGTAAGTTTTGAATGCAGGACTTTTGCTTGTAGTGGAGTTATTTCAGTGTGGGATTAGTACTTATAATAATAAGGGATATGAATATTTTTCCCACCACTGCTCTTCATTATTCATGCATCATTTAGCCTAATTATTGCGTTTTCATGAGTCGGCCTGATTCTGCATGTGCGCAAAAGCATGCATTACACCCTCAGTTAAAAAGGTGTCAGGTACAGCGATTTATTTAATTCCCACCTCAGTCTTCTATTTATTAAAATGTAATGGGCCATAGTAACAAAAGTGAAAGAATAGAAGTGTTTTTAGATTCCACTCCAGTGTGTTTTATTAACCCTTTATCAGGTGAAAAACTATATTTGGTAACTTCAGTAGATATCAAAATGGGGTCCCTATGTCTCTCTGTGAGGTCGTAAATTGGACCACATGGACTTGTAATATTTAGAGAAAAAAGTTGCAAATTTACTAGATTAAAGTGGCAAATCTACAAGAAAAAAAGTGGCAGATTTAAGAGGTTTAAAGTGGCAAATCTGCGTGAAAAAAGTCTCAGATTTACGAGAAAAAAAGTGAAAAAAAAACATTTTTTCTCGCACATTCACCACTTTATATCTAATAAATCTGCACATATTTTTCTCGTAGATTTGCTACTTTGATCTTGTAAACTTTTTTCTCTAAATATTACCCCCCTCCCCCGGGTCTGTATGTTGTTGTTTTTACACATTCTGGCTGTATGTAATATCCTCCAATATTCTCTAGGGTTGAAATTTGGAATTTGCAAGTATTTCAATGAGTGTCCTATTAAGGGTTAATTTGATCGTAGCTGAAGATCAGAGACAAAGGGTAAATCTGACTTTTACATAACTGGTTATTAAGTAAGAGACCATATTCAGTGGATTCAGAGGTCAAACAGATGTTTTAAATGTCTGAATAAAAGGACATGAACTGTGGTTTATTTTGCTTTTTCCTGGCTCTCATAAAAGTGACATAAAACTGTTCAGACCTCCCTGAGAGACAGAACCACCGTGGTGCTTTCAAGGACAGTCACATATTTAACACGTGAAGTTCAGTTTAGTCATCAAGAGGAGCACCGCTCAGCCTGTGAAAACAGCTGGAAGACACATCTGTCAAGTATGAGAAAATAACCACGATGATGTCATCAGCTTTAGTTTACATTCTTTAACAGAAAGCATTTAGTCGTAGTAGTTTGACTTCAGAGGGCACGTAGTGGGCAGAGGCAAGGAAAGATGCTAATATTTGTTATTCATAATATTTATTATTCAAATTTAACTAAAAGTGCAGAGTATTTAAAACTAGTTTAACAAATATTCTTAACTTATATTCCACTTTTTCTTTTTTTCCTGGAATGATCAGTCGCTTTCCAAGAAATATTCCAACACATCCAATCCACTTTGTTTATATAGCACAATTTCATCAAACACAAGGTTTCCAAAGTGCTGCACAAACAATAGATAGATAACAATACAAAGAGATGTAGTAAACAATAGAACAGTAAAATGCAATTAGATAAAATAAGTTAAAAATGGGATAAAAATAAATAAAATAAAATCTGAAATGCACTGCCCGCACAAAAGAAAATATGCATGTATACAAATAAAAACAAAAATTCATAAAATCAACACTCTATGTGGTGTTAAAAGCCAACGAGAAGAGCTGCGATGGCAAAACATAACATAACTCCTCTGAAAATGTGGAATTGTTATATTTACATTGTTTTTTTATGGATTAAACAAACAAGATTTACCATTTTTATCAGTGAGCTTTAGCTTTAAAACAACTTTGTCTCACTGTTTCCCCTTTTTACAGTCTGTCTTTACCTTCATATTAACAGCACAGATAAGAGAATTGTGTCGATCTTCAGCACTTGACAAGAAAATAAATAATTTTTTTGCTAAGAAAGTATTCCTTAAGTCATTGATTCCCAACCAGGAGTCGTGTAGGGGATTCTGCAGTAACACTAACCCTTCTGCTCATTGAAATACTTTGGAGTAGCTCAACTAATTTGCTAAAAACAAAAACAGTAAAAAAAAAAGGCCATTGATTGGAAAATGTCCAAATATTGAGTCAGAGTTCTGCTGTAACTATTGCAGAATGTGTTGTGATGTCAGTGTGTGAGTCAGTGTGCAGATACGTCAGTAAAAACAGTTAAAAGTCATGTGTAAATGTTTAAAAAGTAGCTCAAAATAATGGATATTGTAAGCTAACTAAAAGCATTGAGTAAATGGCTAAAAGAGTTAACTACAGCTGATGAAGATGCGGCTATATTTTTTCTAAAAGTAATGTCTAAATGGTTCAAATAGCTAGAATTTGCCACTAAAGTAGCTACAAATGCAAACCAGATCAGCTTAACATTGACAGTTTAACTGTGAAAAGAAATACTGTAAAAATATTGTAAAGTAGTACAGTTTTGATGAGAAAACACAGTGAATAGTGATAAATATTCAATTCAAGTGGAGAGAAGTCTTCGGCCTTCCACTCGAGAGAGCTCAACATGCAAGCGGTGCACTTTGTCAGATAAATATTTATAAAGCAGATCACTTGTGACATGATATTTAGGTTAGCAAAGCAGCTCTTCTGCATGTAGAAACATTTTCCCAGGAAGCGGAGCTAATTTGTTGATAACCCCCAGAAACGGGAAGAGTTTTAAGTCAGATCAGGAGCAGCTTTCTTCAAAATCTCCTCTAAATGAGAGGGATTCTTCTAAAGTCAACATAATATGCCAACACAGAGAGTCTGCAGAGAATTTAGTAAGCTGACGGCATGAAATACCAGATTCAATCCTCTTTGAAAATCCACCAAAGAAAAAAAGGTCATGTAGATTACTGTGAGCTCAGCATGAGGGGGCTTCAAGTATCCCTCTGAAAATAATCATGGCTGATTTCCCAACAGTGACAGAGTCAAACAGTGACAGAGAGGAAGTGAGTGTCTGGGAGGATCCACGTGATTTTTACGTCTGTGTCTGACGAGTTTGGATGAGAATGCGTTCCGGATAAGAAGCTCGTTTCTCTGATATTTTAAGGTCCAGACGTCTGATGATCAAAATCCTTCATCCGGTTAAAATACAGACGTAAAAATGATCAAGATCTGAAAAGTGTGCAGTGAAAATGTGGTTTAAAAATGAATTAAAAGTAAATTTATGATTTATCTTTTGAGAGAAAACATCCTGACATGGGCAAAGAAAATATGATGTATTTCCCAGACCACCTGAGGGCTCCACAAACAAACAGACTCTTTTAAAAAAGGCCTAAAAACCTTTCTTTTTAGAAAAGCCTTTTATTAAATGTATCATTGTGCTTTGGCCTTTTAACCTGTTTTTAATCTTGTTGCACTCTGTAGCACCTTGAGATTGCTTTTAACAATGAAAAGTGCTTTACAAATAAAATGTATTATTATTATTATTATGATGATGATGATGTCACTGACAGGTGATGAGGGAGAGCATTGATAAAAAACAAACAAATAAAAAAATAAATAAAAACCCAACAGATTTCTCTGGGTTTGAAAATTGCTGAGACCTTTAGAGGGCCAGGTGCTCAAAGTTAAAAAAGGAACATTTTAAAACAGTAAATGTTAGTTAAAACAAGTAATGTTACTTGAAGTGCTTGTTAGTGTTTACAGTTGTTTTACACAATGTTGTAAAAACTTTAATTATGTCCAATCAATTCTCATCTTTGTTGTTCCAATTCATAATTCATTATAAAGGTGACTGAAGTAAAACACATTATGATATCATTCATAACTAGTTGGAAACAGTTGAAGTAAATTAATGTAACTACACAACTCATCATATTATATAACATCATGTGCAATATGCTACATATTATACTTCAATGTAAAGAACAGGGGGGATAGTTGTTTTTATTGTATTAGGTTGTATATGACACTGAAATAGCCATTTATATTTCTAATGGTTGTATATAAAACTGTGATAGTTGCTATATTGTAAAGAACATTTTATATTTGTACATTAATATATATACACTACTGGTCAAAAGTTTTAGAACACACCAACTTTTCCAGAATTTAATTGAAAATTATGCAGTTTAATGTCTCAGTGTACATTTGCAACATTTAGAATTCTTTATTGAGCATGATAGTGTTTTGAAATTAAAAAAAAGATTCAAAATCACATTTTATGTTGGACTAAAGGACTAAAAAAAGACACAAAATGACCAAAAAAAGACACAAAATGACAAAAAAAGACACCAAAAGACACAAAATGAATAAAAAAAAGACACAAAATGACCAAAAAAGATACAAAATGACTTACAAAGACATGAAAATAATTCAAAAATGGACAAAATAGCCCAAGACTCCATAGAGTTAAGTTGTTAACCCATTTCTTGTTCCCTGAAAAAGGCCTACTTGTATAATTCTGAAATGTACATTATTTTTCAGTTTTGGTTAAGCTTACCTTTTTTTATTTACCTCTGGCAGTTCACCACTTACCTTTGGACCCTTTCAAGCTGTTCATTTGACTTGAACTGCTTGAATTTCAATAAAAAACTGGAAAAATTGGAGTGTTCTAAAACTTTTGACCGGTAGTGTACATAAAAATGGGGTAGGAAAAAATACATTTTTACTACTTCCTAGTACTTTTTGAACATGAAATATCTAAGATTAAGTACCTGGAGAGTTTGGTTATTGAGAGTGACGGTCAAGGTTTCATACAGACTTTTGTTTTCTTTATTATGTTCATTACATCATTGCAGTTAATTTTAAGGCCAATTTTTCTTTATTTTCTCCTTGTTTGTATCATAATCATTTCCTTCTACATGTTCGGAATAAAATTTTAAATACCAAATACCTGTAATATGTGACGTTCATCAAATTTACACATTCATTCAGCATTTCCCGACAAATGTGCTTCAAATTCACAGCTAAATAATAAAATTAAATACATCAGCAGCTCTCCAAGTCAGTTTATTCTGACTAAAGCGCTCAAATGTTTTCCACATCCGGCATTATACGACGGAGAACAGAAAATCTGCTTGCAGTTGCTGTTGCAGTTTTGGGGGATTTACATTTTGTCAGAGTTAAACTGAAGGATTACGTGTTCCTCTGTGTGCTGTGGAAACTTTGTGACCTCTTGAGCAGATGAAACCGATTCAAAACCTCACCGGATAAACTGAAAGATGTTCTTAATGTTCAAACCAAACAACACGCTGCTTCTGTCACATTTTTGGGTGATTAGAGGGTTTCCATTTGAAAAAAGTTGAGGATCTTGTCAGGTTGCTGGTGTTTATATGTGCAGAGTATTTGATGGCTCAATATTTCAGTAAATTCAGGGTTCAAATCCTGATCCGTCAGCTGGTTTTCCTCTGGCCTGGATTACAGCATGTGGACTCCTGTAAAGTCATAATATCTGCTTCGTACTGTCACTGAGCTCCTGGATACAATTCACACACAAAGTACAAGTGTTTATTTTAACTTTACGAACAGTTTACATTCACACTACAGTAACAGGGTTAAACAGAGCAGAGAGCACACTGTGTCTTCTCAGATGTAATGAACCTTTTCATCAAATTCTAAATAATCTGATGGCTACTGAATTTACGTTAGCTGTTCCTCTGTAGGAGAGTGATGATTAGAACTATTGAAGGTTTATATCTAAATGATTCGACCAAGATTTACCAGAGGAAACACACATTTTGACAAATATACACCATCACTTTGGTTCTGAATGAAAAACATCTACAACTTTCAGATAGATAGAAACGATCCTGGTCCTCAGAGGATGAGCCCTGATGACTTTTTCTCTCCCTTCACAATGAGTCTCACATTTGCCTCACCAAGACATTTTGTGTTTCATATTTTTATTGATGTGTATACAAAAAAAAAAAACAGAGGGCCATACCTACATCAGGGTACATTGGTGTCGACATTAAACATGTTGTACACATCCTTAGATTTAAATTGTATGATTTTAAGAACAAACAACGGTCACATAAAACAAAACCAAATAGACTATACAATATTTAGATATTTAGACGTAGTCTGTAGAAAATCAATAAACTGACCACATACACATTACAGATAAAATACATAAATAATAGTAAAAGAGAGAGGGGAAAGTGAAGGAAATAAAAAAAATTAAAATAAAAAGGGACAAAGAAAAGAAAGGAGTGTGGGGGGGGTTACATCGTCACAAAAAAGTCCATAAATTTATTGTAGAATTTGCTACGATAAATGTAGTTTCCCTTCTTGAATATCTAATTTTCTCTACTTTTAAAAAGGGACATAGCCTCTTTAATCCATTGCGTGCTGGAAAGAGCTGTTGTGGGTTTAAAGTTCAGAAGGAGGTGACGTTTAACAATAACTGAGGTAAAAGCTATCACTTCCAATTCTTTAGTAGAATATAGGGTATAATCTTTCGGATGACCAAAAACGCCAATGTGTGGCGAAGTGTGAATAGTTCTAGAGAATACCGTAGACATGGTGTTGAAGTAAATTTGCCAAAAGTTCGTCAGAGCTGGACAAGAGAAAAACATATGCGTAAGATTACGGGGTGAGCCTCCACATCTGTCACAGACATCTACCATATTTGGGAAAATCTGTGCCACACCAAGACATTTTGAACAGACATTTAATTTCCCTGTGAGGATGAATCCTAATCACCTGGTTCATTGTTTGACTTTTGATCTAGTGCAATTATCAGGTCAACACTTTGACAACCAAATACCTGCAAAACTATTCACTATATCCCAGCAGCCTGCAGCCGCGCCAACACGTCCATATAGCTTTGAAAATGGGGTTTTTACCTCCTTTTTTCACATCCAGCACTGTTTTAACCCATAAGAACCCAGACCCAGTTATCCGTAAAGGAAAGTTATGGGGGATATATCACAGACCAAGTGAACCACGCAGAACATATTTATGATGTGTTTTTTTTTTTTTGGTCATTCTGTGTCTTTTTTTTAGTAATTTTTTGTCTTTGGTGTCTTTTTTAAGTAATTTAGTTTTTTTTTCTGTCCTTTTGTGTCTTTTTTTGGTCATTTTGTGTCTTTTTTAGTAATTTTGTGTCTTTTTAAGTCATTTTGTCTGTCTTTTTTGGTGTCTTTAAGTAATTTGGATTTTTTGGTCATTTTGATACTGCCTCCAATGGCCCCCGGGTAATTTGAGTTTGAGACCCCTGTCCTAGAATATTTAAAGTGTTTGTTACATGGGTGTCACTGTGGGTTTTTATGGGTTAAAGAAAATCTCACAACACAACAAAAACACATTGGCCAGTCGAGCAAAGAAGAAGAAGATGTTGACCAATCAGAAGCCTGATAAAAAACTCTCTGGCTGCAGTGGCACATCTTGATCAGTATCGCATTTTGGCGCCTCGGTTCCTCAATATAGTGAAACTTTAGTAAAAAATCCTGTTAGCAAGCTCATAACCTGCACTGCTTGAAACCTGCACTGAAACATTGCACACTGACGTTACAAGCTTAAAGCTCTGTCTGCATGTCAAAACTGACAACAGCTCTGTTTTCAGTGACCTAAAGTGGAGTTTGCATGTTAATGAAAGGCCAACCTGTGTCCATGGGCCTCAGTCTCAGCTGTTTTAGTTTTATCCACAACATGTAAATTATCATTAAAACAGGCTCACTATAGCTTATAGTAGATCTTTTGACAGCTGCCAAACTGAAAAATCAGACCTTAAAACTGCTCCAACTGCAGACAGATGAGCAGAAATCCTGACATGAAACACAAAAAATCCAACTGAAAATCCATGAGATTCAGAAAACAAATTTTTCAGTAAATGAATCTGGCGCTGTGGCTACAAGGAACTCAGTTGCCTCACTTGAGTAATACATCATGGAAAATTAATTAAGTCCTTCAGCTGTCAGCACCTTCAGACATAGAGAGGGGAGAATAAACCCACAAGGGGGGGGGGGGTTCAACAGAAATTCATGGGAAAGCCAATACCAGTTCGGGAAATAAGGACACATCATCACAGTGAGATCTAATTAAAAAAACAAAAACAGAACTAAAATTACACATAACCACCTTCCTGTTCTTCATATATGAACCCCGCCAGTGCTTAATGTTGCTGCACTGCAAAAAAAAGCCAACTTGTATTTTTTGGCCTAAAACAGTGATTTAAGTTGGTAAAACTTGGAAATATAAATTATTGACATTTAGGGCAATAATGTAAGTTAGCACAACAAAGGAAGCCAGTTGTCTGCTCAAAAACAAGTTGGTGAGTTGTTGTTACTTATATCTTTAAGTTGGGGTTCAAAACAAGGGACAATAGTTCTGATAACTCTTATTTCTTTGTTGGGAAATGCGGGAAAGTGGTGAAATTCAGTCATTAGCGAAAGCTAGCGGCTAACTGATGCTAGCGGCTAACTGATGCTAGCGGCGCTGCTTGTTACAGCTAGCCATTAGCGTATCAATGCTAACACAAAATTGTGGTCGCAACATTAGCTGACATTTCATAGCGGCGTTACAATCGTGCCAATTCAGCACATTGCAGAAGTTAGCAGAAGTAAGGATTAAAAGTTATTACAATGTAAAAGTATAAGTTCAAAAATCTGAATTCAGAGTTGAGCAAACTCAAAAACCAAACTTAAAATATTTAGTTTAATTGTCCAACTTAAAATTTTATCGAAGTTTGTTGCCTTGAAATTTTGAGTTCACCCAACTTTTCTTTTTTTGCAGTGTGGAATCTTTATCATCTCCTCCTGTGAGTGCAGGAATGTGACATACAGGATGAATTATTTCAGTGAGAAACAATTAATGCAACACAATGAAACATCTTGAGGTAAAAAGCAGCATTAAATCTACTCTTTGGGGATTTAACCATTTGTGCTCGTCATGCAACATCAAGTCGTCATGCGCCGTCGTGACTTCAATCAAAGGTTCGTTTACCATAAAATCTCTGTTATTCTCTAGAATTGTTGACATGTCAAATTGACATGATCAAGAGCTGCCTTGAATAACGAGATGATTAACTTTATTTGGTGGAGCTGGAGGATCCCGGAAAGGCGGAGTGATGCCATTTCTGATAGTTGAGGTTCTGGAAAAGATGAGATGGAATTCAGCTGAACTAACAACAGACTTCCTGCATCTTAAAAGCAGCTCAAGGATTTACAGCTCTTGTTTTTGTTGTTTCACAAGCCCCCAGAGACCTCAAATCTTGTATTACTTGGAAATCCATTTTGAATGTGTGCCATCCATTTAAATGAATATTGCCAGAGTTGGCAGCGGGACCACAGTGTTCAGGTTCCAGTTTTTGGTCCGGGTAGTACCGAAAAAAAATCACATTTCGGGGTGTCGGACCTCAGGTGGGGAATCAAGAGTAGATCCAACTTCTTGCATTGATCGGATTTTATTCAATGACAGTCCAGTCGGCAGAAACAGAGTCATTATCCTGAGTTTCTTTTGTTCAGACAAGGGACAGTAGGAGATGTTTTTTTACCTGACATGTTTCGACTGACAACTTCAGTCTTCTTCAGAGGCGTCAGCTGATCGATGTGATGTATCTTTAGTGGAGTTCCTCATGGGGCGTGGTCAACCTGACAACTTCCCACACTGCAAAAAAAGCCAACTTGTATTTTTTGGCCTAAAACAGTGATTTAATTTGGTAAAACTTGGAAATATAAATTATTGACATTTAGGGCAATAATGTAAGTTAGCACAACAAAGGAAGCCAGTTGTCTGCTCAAAAACAAGTTGGTGAGTTGTTGTTACTGATATCTTTAAGTTGGGGTTCACAACAAGGGACAATAGTTCTGATAACTCTTATTTCTTTTTTGGGAAAATTCGGTCATTAGCGAAAGCTAGCGGCTAACTGATGCTAGCGGCTAACTGACGCTAGCGGCGCTGCTTGTTACAGCTACAAGAGTAGCCATTAGCGTATCAATGCTAACTCAAAATTGTGGTCACAACATTAGCTGACATTTCATAGCAGCGTTACAATCGTGCCAGAGAAATTCAGAGTTGAGCAAACTGAAAAACAAAACTTAAAATATTTAGTTTAATTGTCCAACTTAAAATTTTATCGAAGTTTGTTGCCTTGAAATTTTGAGTTGACCCAACTTTTCTTTTTTTGCAGTGCAGGTGTGTGAGAGCATGTATGTTCCTTCATCCCGGTTTATTGCTGTATTCCCCCGTCTTCTGATCTCTATTGTCTCCTTGATGAATCTTTTGTGTTTATTGCTTTCTGATGTGATGATCTTTGTGTCCCAGTCCATGATGTGATTCTTGCAGTGGTCCCATATTGCTGATTCGAGGTGTTCCTGTTCTGCTTTGTGTTTTTCTCTTCTTGTGAGTCGTCCTGCTGTTACTTTTTCACACTCCTTCTGTTCATTTTTCCTTACGTTAAAGCTCCTTCCCGTTTCCCCGATGTATGTGTGTTTGCATGATTTGCACGGTATTTCATATATTATGTTGCATTTATGGTCCTTTTGTATTACTATTATTAAAAACAGAGTCAGAGGTAGGATTCTCCAACAGGCAGATAATCCAGACATGACCACTTGAAAGCCAGGATTCAAAACAGAACAAAAACTTTCTTAAATATCTCCAATATGAACTTAAACTAAATACTCGTCTCACTCACGTGGTTGTCAGGCAGCGTACGGTGATGATCTGATAAAAGTCAGGCTTTAAATACTCCAACTGATTGGCACAAATGAGAGCCAGGAGAACAGAGAAAAAGGCGGGAAAAGAACAAAGGTAGGAAGTACCAAACAAGGACATGGGCGGGGCCCCGGGCACATGACTCAAACACATGGCTTTGCAAACAGAAACAACTGTCACACCTGACAGGTAGGAGGAGACAACACTGACTGTCCAGGTGGGAATCCTGACACGAGGCTTTGGTTGCATCCAGGTAAACAGTCCAGACTGGTAGTTAAAACTTAAAAACTACCCAGTTGGCATCTGTACAAGCAGCAGAATACGGCATATATTTACGCTTTAGACTGTCCTCCTTCACCCTCTAGTGGCCGTAGTGATTATGAATGACAGCGAGGCAGAGAATCAAACACCGAGGTTGCAGTTCGGGTTCAACAAACCCAGACTTTCACCCGGGAGAACGATATTAACCCATAAGAACCCAGAGCCAGTTATCCTTAAAGGATGTGTTCTATAAGTGGACCACATAGAACATGTTTCTGATGTTGTTTAAAAAAATACTACCGCTAAATGTCAAAGATCTATAATGTGAGATAGATGTTACAATGGGCGTTTATGTTATTTATGTTTATGATATTTCTTATTTTAAAATAGAAAAAAAATAGACACATTTTCTGCTTACAGAGACACACATTTGCAAAGGACAAACTATTAACAGATTGGAATTGTTAAATGGGTTTAAACCTGGCCTGGTAACAAAAAATAAGGTTTTTTTAAATGAGCTACTTTTTTCGCATTTCTGTTTCCAGTCACACCCACACTTTGGAGAAGTCACTTCCTGTCACAGTCACATGACCACCACACCAGGGTGTAGAGTATGTGTCGCTTGGGGATTTAAAGAGTTAATGTGAAGCATAAAGCTGAATATGGGAGATTCTAGAAGATTTAAAGTGTTTGTTATACGGGTGTCAAAACAAAACTGTGCATCACATTTTTATGGAACTATGTCACTTCACATCAGGCATTTACATACATTTACTTACTTTTCAAATTGTCTTTATCACTTCTAACCAGGGAGTTTCTGCCTTAATCTCTAGATCAGTGGTTTCGGCTCTAAATTCAACTAAACTGTCTTTTTTTTTTTAGAACCACAACAATTTGTCTGTACCACAAAGCTCATATGGGTCATTTTGGTTGGTTTTGACAAATGATCTATTCTGTCGTTTCAGTTGGAGATCTTGTTGAACAGTGTGTGGAGAGCTCTCAGAACCCATCGGCTATCATTTGACAATTATTTAGCTTTTTAAAAAATGTATCTGCATTTGTATATTCTTCGTAAACTGACTAACAAACCATGGTAAATGAAGACAGGTGGAGTTGGCCTGGACATCTGTTGTCCAGATATATAAGCTGTTGCACAATAAGCCTTCAAATTGTGATAACTTTTCAATTATTAATTGGAACCACTGCAACATAAACAGGAGGAAAAAAAGACTAAATTAATGTTTTCAATGGGGTTTTTTGTTGTCTTTTTTGATCATTTACAATCACACATATTTAAAAACCTCCCATCTGCTAAAGACTTCCACATAACAAGAATAAGTGATTCGTGTGAAGAGTTTTTTTTCTATTTCTTTTGAACGTGACAACACCTTCCGTTTTACAGTGGCAGACCTCCGCTGTGGTGAGAGAGAAGCATAATGAGGAGAGTTATCTCACAGTTAATCTTTTCTTGAGAACTTATCAAACAGTTGTTACTGTTTATTGTTTCCATGCTCACTGGGTGGAGACACTAAGTGTTTAAATAACTTCCATGGAGTTAATTAAAATGCCAGCAGCACTAAAACAAAAGCAGCTGTAACTGTAAAGAAATATCACGTCAGGATTTAGTCAGACTTTGGACTCTTGATTGATGACCATGACTATATTTTAATATATATTCTGTACATATGATATCTACTGCATGGAGTGCAAAAACAGCATCTTATTTGTAGTGGTGGAAGAAGTGCTCTGTTATATAATTTCTGCTTCTAAACCCCCGACTGACCCAACCTCTTGACTTCAGATTCCCTCGGGTTCATAAAAAAAATTTCCTTCCAGGAATAATCAGACTCTCATTTTCCTAGTTATCTCTTTAGAGACTTTTACAGCAAACGCCTTTTTTTTACACGTGTGTGGCAGGATAAAAATATCATTTTTGAGTTGGCAGTTTTAACATAGGGGTCTACGGGGACTGACAATAGGGACAGACTTGTTTTTGAAGCCAGCCTCAAGTGGCCATTCAAGGAACTGCATTTCTGGGCTTGATTTGCTGCTCTAAGTGGGCTAAAAGGCCCTCTCCATCTGTGTGTGATTCATGCCTTAAGATGAGTGTAGAGGTGAGTTTATAGACAAAAATAAATCCTTCATAATGACCTTTTAGGGCGACACTGTAACATGTTCTGTGACGCAGCTGAGTCACACTTACAACATACATTTTTATAGCTGCAGCCCACTGCAGAGACCACAGACAGAGATAAGGCAATTTGAGTGCATTTGCAATAAATGAATTACCTTTACGACATTAAGAAAAACTATAAACCGTGCAGAGAAGTCCCATGATTCACTGCAAACAAAAGGACATTCCAGTCAGCTGGAGTTTCCGAGCCTTGGCATCACCGAAGTGGTTTGTTGTTTTTAGAAGCTGCCAGCTCCCTTCAGTCTGCAGCAGAGATGAGCTCCGTGGTTTACCTCTCAGAGGTGTTGTGTTCTGTCTTTTAAGGTCGGCTGCAGACAGAGACCCCACTGTAAACACAAGTCACGCTGTAATGAATGTGCCGAGGCTTCAGAGTGGGAGCAGGCTGAGTGCACTGACGTCCCGTGTGTGTTCTCGATGTCCACCTGTTGTTCCTCACAGCCATCTACAGTCATCTCTGTTTGGGACAAAGCTGGAACACAGTTCTCCAAACATGCATTTATGTGTTTCATTACAATTGCAAGAAAAAGTATGTGAACCCTTTGAAATGACCTGGTTTTCTGCATTAATTTGTCATAAAATGTGATCTGATCTGCATCTACACTACTGGTCAAAAGTTTTAGAACACCCCAATTTTTCCAGTTTTTTATTGAAATTCAAGCAGTTCAAGTCAAATGAACAGCTTGAAAGGGTCCAAAGGTAAGTGGTGAACTGCCAGAGGTAAATAAAAAAAGGTAAGCTTAACCATAACTGGAAAATAATGTACATTTCAGAATTATACAAGTAGGCCTTTTTCAGGGAACAAGAAATGGGTTAACAACTTAACTCTATGGAGTCTTGGGCTATTTTGTCCATTTTTGAATTCTTTTCATGTCTTTGTATGTAATTTTGTGTCTTTTTTTGGTCATTTTGTGTCTTTTTTAGTCATTTTGTGTCTTTTGGTGTCTTTTTTTGTCATTTTGTGTCTTTTTTTAGTCCTTTAGTCCAACATAAAATGTGATTTTGAATCTTTTTTGTACTTTCAAAACACTATCATGCTCAATAAAGAATTTTAAATGTTGCAAATGTGCATTCATTTCAGAGTACACTGAGACATTAAACTGCATCATTTTTCAATTAAATTCTGGAAAAGTTGGTGTGTTCTAAAACTTTTGACCAGTAGTGTAGGTCCCATGTCTAGACAGACACAATGTGCTTCACCTAATACTACACAAACAATTATAATATTTCATGTTTTTATTGAACACATCCATTAAACATTCATAGTGATGGTGGAAAATGGAAAGTGAACCTTTGATTTAAAAGAGTTGAGCCTCCTTTGGCAGCAATAACCTCAATAATAACCTTCTGATAGCTGCTGGTCAGACCTGGACAACATTCAGGAGGAATGTTGGACCATTCTTCCTTTCAGAACTGCTTCAGCTCAGCCATGTTCTCAGGATGTCTGGTGTGAACGGCTCTCTGGAGGCCTCTCCAACAGGTGGATTTTCTTTTTTGAAGTCATTCTGAAGTAGATTTACTCTGATGTTTAAGCTCATTGTCCTGCTGTATCACCCAACTTCTACTGATCTTCAGCTGGCAGACAGCCTGACATTTATCTGTAGATTACCTGATAAAATTGGGAATTCATTTCCCCCCTCAATGATAGTAAGTGGTCCAGGCCCTGAGGCAGCAAAACAGCCCAGAGTCATGATGCTCCTCCATCATACTTCACTGTTGGGATGATGTTCAAAACTCACCTGTTCAAACTGGCATACACTCTGTAACTGGACACTAATTCACTTGCTTTTATCATATTGTCTTGTTTTTACCATGTCGTGATGTTTTTACCATGTTGTCTTGTTTTTAAAGATGTTTATGATTTTAGACTTTGTAAGGTGACCTTGGGTGACATGAAAGGCGCCTATAAATTAAATGTATTATTATTATTATTATTATTATGTTCTCATATTGGTATGCGGTGCCCTTTTTACCCCATCTGTAGTTCTACATGTTCTTCAAGAACAATTCAGCTTTAGTTTCATAAGTCTAAAAAACATTTTCCCAGTAGTGTTGTGCCAAATTTTTGGCAAACTTGGGCATTCAGTGATGTTTCCTTTGATAGTGGCAGCTTCCTCTGTGGCTTCCTGCCATTGAAACTACACCTGTTCCTTCAATTCTTCAATATCAAAACTTGATATTCTGCAGTTCTTTTTTTTTTTTTTTTTACCTCACTGATCTTTCTGTTTTGGGCCTTTGGAGTGAACTTGGCTGGGCACCCACTGCCACTTCTAAGGAGAGTCGCCACAGTACTAAAACATCTCCATTAGTGGACCATTTGTCTTAAAAACCTCCTGAAGACCTTCAGAGAGCATCTTCTCTCCTAGCACCACACCATAACTCTACTCTTTAAAGAATTGTCACTAGCACTTACTGATGCACTAATAGCTCTTATTGCACTAGACCTTGATTGTTTGCTTTTATTCTTCCTGTAAGTCACTTTGGATAAAAGCGTCTGACCCCTTCCAGTCTGATGGAAATTAACAATTCCTGATCGCAGGTCTTTGGAGATCTTTTATGTCTGGAAATAGACTAAAATGGTGAGAAGCAGATCTGTATCTCATTTGTAGTTTGTACGTTTTGGTGTTGTTTATTGGCTGGTTAGATCACAGTCTGTGGTGTGTGAGTTTCTACATTGTGAGATGTGGGAAATTGGGAATGTATCAACACACACTGGAATTCATTAAGAAATCCTACATAGGAAATATGAGGCTTGTTTTTCTGGTAACAGAAACCCCTCTGACTCAGATGACGTGATTTCACCCGTGAAGGGCAGAGAAGACGGAAAAATATACACAAGAAAAGGAAAACCTTGGGAAAATTTTAGTTCCTATGATGTCCAATTCCGATGAACATTTTCATTTTGATTGATTTGTTTCTACAATCAGACGAACAATTAGCTTGATACATTGTATTAGAATGGAGGGGGGGGGGGGGGGGGGGGGGGGGCATAAGAAAATGTGTTTTCTTATGTTCATACCGCATGACGCAGATGATGGCGGCGCTGGTGATGACCTCCGTGGTGGTTCCGGCCCCTTTGGTGGTGAGTCAGGAACTGGTCCTGAATATTACTCATTTTGATTTTACAAATCTTTGGAGCAGCAAAACTTAAAATCACTACTAAAAACTAAAACTTGAGTGTTTCCATTATATGTAACTTTATACTTCTACTTCACTACATGTTTGTGGTATTTATTGTACTTTAGCTGCCAGCTTTAGTTAATTTTCAGATTTAACCCTCACAGCAGTATATTAAGTAGTTAAAATGAGCCCTACCGAGACAATGCAGCTCACATAAATCAATAATAATCAATATCATCAATAATAAAAATCAACTAGAAAATGTCCTCTGAAAGGGCCACGGGGGCTACTGCCGGTGTGTGTACACTATGATGAGATTCTTCAGAGATTTCAAACAATTAATACTAGGTATGTTGTGATACTATATAATATACAAGGAGCACACCTACAACAAGCATTCCTTTACAAGTATTTATTTATACAGCAACCTATGACCTTTAACCTCAAAATGTGTGTGTGTGAAACATTTGTATCTGGAGCGTGTGTGTGTGTGTGTGTGTGTGTGTGTGTGCGCGCGCGCGCGTGCGTGCGTGTATCTTTAACTGTAATCACATCAAAGCATCAAAGCGTTGGGGTCGACCAATCAGAGCAGAGCAATCAACAGAATTAACAGCTGTGGAATCTTCTGGCAGAGTGAAAGCAGCCAGAGGTGGGCAGAGTGAAATTCCTGGCCTCGAACAGAAAGCATTTTTGGCAAAACCATAATACCTATCATTGATCCGACTTCACTTTGAGCGTCCTGAGTTCTTCCTGAACGTCTACATATGTTTTTTTTTTAAGAAAAATGAAAAAATAGCTTTGTTAGAGCGATCTAAAAAAACTGTTCCATCTCCCTTTTACCGAAATCTTCCTGTGTTTTTAATATGGGAGCCAATGAGGCTGTTGGTGGTGTTGGTGGATCATCTGTGCGTCCTACGCCCAAACTATAACTCTGACAGCTTTACCAGAGGATTGTGAGGGAGAAGACTCATTTTCCTACGTTTCTATGTATAAATTATTTCTGTAGAGTGGAATTTGCGGCCTGGAGCGCAGTTTTAAAATGTATTTTTTGACAATGTTTTCTCTCCCTCTACACTCACTCGATGACATCACACACTGTGACACGAACATTCCGTGCAATACACACCCATTATAATCTCAGAATTTCTCCAAAAATGATCATGGTCATTGAACAGGGATTGATAAAAAACTATGTGGCCTATCGAAATGTGGAGTAATACACCAATACACAAGACTTGTGTCTACTGTTTAAAGTTTAAATGGAGTCTCTAGGTGAAATTATGCCGGAGGAGTAGACGTTTGAAAATCTCCAATTATTGTTCTTTTTCTCTGAGTGGGTCCATTTGCATAATGAGTACTTTTACTTTAAGTGCATTTTAATTCTGATATTTTTTTCTTTTACTTCAGTAAGTTTTGGATGAAGGACTTTTACTTGTAGTGGCGTCATTTTACAGTTTGGTATTAGCACTTTTACTGAAGTAAAGGATCTGAATACTTCTTCCACCACTGGTCTTAGGCGTTTTAACATTATGATAAATTAATCAGTGATGGTAGAAGTATTCAGATGCTTTATGTCAGTGAAAGTAGTATTACCTCATTGCAGTGGTGGAAGAAGAATATTAATGAAAGATGCAACTCTACAGTGAAATAATCTCTTATAAATAAAAGTCCTGCATTCAAACCTTTACACAAATAAAAGTATGAGCATCAAAATACACCAAACATTTCAGAATATTTTTGGATTATCTCTACACCAATTTGAACTGTTTTATATATTTTATCTGCTGGGTAGTTAATTTTATTCTAATTTTGAATCCAGAGATTTTAATTGTTGCTTCTACTTTCAGTAAAGTAATATGGGTATTTATTTCTATATTTAGTTTGACTATACTGACTTTTAACTGTGCAAACTTTGTTATTAGTGAGTTGTTTTCCCACTGAAGGGGGAGATGTCTGTGCACTTCTCTAAAATCTGAGATTCAAACATACGCCAGGGGCTAGATTAGACACGTCACAACTTTAAAAGCCAATCAAAAGCTGTTAAAAAGCTTAAGCCTGGCACAGAGCAGACTTGTCAGAACATAAAGTGGAAACACACTGGAACATCTCAGCAGGTGCATGCTACCCAAGACGCCTAAAACACTTAACGCCATTCTGATTCTGCTAGGAAACAAAGTTTGGTGAGCTGCAGTTTCGGTCTCAGTTTGGTCACACTTTGATGTTTCCTGTAACGGAAAAAATAGAGCACCACATTCATCATGTGGTCTGCAGAACATGAGCTTGTACTATGTATGATATTTTGTCTTTTCTAAACAGAAGATACATCACCTCCAAGACACATTACTCTCAAGCAACATGGTCTCACAGGAATCCGTGAAATAGGCACGGATGTACATTCACTGAGTGAATATTTAGAAAATAAAACGTATATTTCTCGCTAGAAATGTGATCAAAATCAATCTTTATGCAGAAACTAAGTCAAAATATTGATTTTTTTTCACTAAAAATGAGAGAACTGTCCGCCATGTTTTTTGTTCTGACCGCCGGGACCTTGAAAGTCACGTGACTTGGAACAAACCAATAGGAACAAATATTAACTTGCATTGTAGTGAAATCCGTGTCAGTTTCACTGAAATTTGAGTTATTCCGTGGCTATTCCACGGATTTTGAGTTAAGCAAATCCGTGGCTATTTCACGGATTCCTGTGAGACCAGGTTGCTCTCAAGACAATGGTGTCTATATAATCCCATTTTATCTTTGTGGGAAGCGATATTGCTTTTGAAGTCTATTTATTCAGCCCCACTTTATTGGATAGAACCCAAATTTATTGTGTAAATTCGTAGATTATTGGGTTATCCATTTGTAATTTGCCAACACTATATATCCACATTATAAAGCATTTTATAATTTCTAATGAGGTCAAGTATCATAATACTTCAGAATTCAAGGATCATATCAGTTGTAATACAGTATAATATACTTTTTTCCTATAATACATTACAATGTGATTAAAGGGTTGGGCTCATTTTAACCCTATTATGTATTATAAGTATGTTTATAATCATATTATAGTCAGTGTGACAGCAATTATAAGTATTTTGATTCTTGACCTTATGTCATTATGTGCTATGATTATTATTATGAAGCATTATTAATATTTATGAGTGTTTATATACAGAGATAAAAGCAGAATGTAGCACATTATATGTGTGTTTATAATGCATTATAAAGTGTTTTGATGATTAAAAAGAGTTGGAAATGAACGTTTATAATATTAGAAGAACATTTAATTATCAACTTTTTACTATGATGGAAACAAACCCTTTCGGTAACACTTTACAATAACCAACTATATAATGTTTATAGATGGTTTATAAACCTATTATTAACCATTTTCAATACATATTTAATCTTTAAATGTTTTCAACCAACTTCTTAAAGGTATATGAATCATTTCAAAATCATTAACATACTTAATATGGTGTTAAAAATGTTAAAATGAGTGCAACTGAAACTATTAATTATAATTTATTTGTTTGTTATTGGTAAAGTAACTATAAACTTACATTAATATACCATCTATTTGCCATTTATAAATGATCTAGTGAGTTAAACATTAATAAATTATGTATTTATCATTCTAAATGGGCTACATACGGTTTATAAATGATGATTAAACATTAATAATCTGTTTACCATTTATAAATGATGGTTATTGTAAAGTGTTACCACCCTTTCTTTCTTGTTTGATTGTTCTGTATTATCCCATCAAAGCTTTGTGGTAAGTTGAGAAAACTTTTTGTGCATCCGGACTCTTGTTGATGTCTAAGTGGGTCAGAAAACTTCCGTCTTTATTTGGTTTTTAGTCAGCAGCAGCTTGTTGACCTGCTGACAGGCTGCTTCACATATTATACATGACACAGTTGATGAGTGATGACGCCAACATGAGACACTGAGTGTAGTCTGAACCAAGAGAAACCCCGCTGTGTGTCTATCTGGAGCATGCTGTCCGTCAATCAGCTGCTGCTGGTGCTTCATCCCGCCTCCCGGTCCCAGCATCACCACATCTGGATTACTGGTAAGCAGAGGGGATGAGCCTTCCAGAGAAAAGACCCCCACTGACTCCTTATCTTATCCTACAGGGGGTTTAAAAAGAAATGGACTCTCCAACCCGCTACAGACCAACACAAGTCTCGCCCACCAGCAGCAGCAGCCTGTGCGCCTCTACGGCTATGGAGATCCGGAACTTTACGCACGGCTCCGTCCCCGCAAACGAGACCCTGCCGCAGCCTTCCCGCGCCATCGGGCTCGACACAGACATCACTCTACCGGTTCTGATGTTTGCTGGAGGCGCCATCGGGAATTTAATAGCCATAATCGTGCTTTCAGTGTCGCGGCAGGAGAGGAAATCTTCCGCCTTCTACACGCTGGTGTGCGGGCTGGCGGTGACGGACCTGCTGGGCACCTGCCTGGCCAGCCCGCTCACCATAGCCAACTACCTGGACCAGACCGTGCTGGAGAACCAGCATGTCTGCGAGTTTGACTCCTTTTTGTTGCTGTTCTTCGGAGTCACAGGGCTCAGCATCATCTGCGCCATGGCGGCGGAGCGCTACATGGCCATCTGCTGCCCGTACACCTACCAGCGGTGGGGGGTGGACCGCCGCTTCGCGCAGAAGTTCCTCTTCTTCACTTACATCAGCCTCATCTTCTTCTGCTGCCTGCCCATGATGGGCATGTCCACCAGCAGGCTGCAGCGCTCCCGGACCTGGTGCTTCATCGACTGGGAGACCAACGAGCCGGTGGCCGCCGCCTACTCGGTGCTGTACGGAGCCGTGAGCCTGCTGCTCATCCTGGGCACCATCCTGCTCAACCTGGCGGTCTGCGGGGCGCTGCTGCTGATGCGCCAGAGGACCGTGCAGCGGCCCGGGGCCAGGTCCAGCGTCCGGCAGAGGTGGAGGGCTCTGTCCTCGGCTGCAGAGACGCAGATGATGGCGGTGCTGGTGATGACCTCCGCGGTGGTTCTGGCCTGTTCGGCCCCTTTGGTGGTGAGTCAGGAACCGGTCCTGAATATTACTCACTTTGCTTTTACAACTCTTTGGAGCAGCAAAACTTAAAATCCAGACACTACTAAAACTAAAACATTATATGTGACTTTATACTTCTACTTCACTACATTTTGAGGCAAATATTGTACTTTTTACTCCACTACATTTAGCTGACAGCTTTAGTTACTTTACAGGTCGAGGTTTAACATAAAAAACACAATAAATTTAGGTGATTAGACACTTTTTAAAATAAAGCTCATAACAGTGTATTAAGTAGTCAATAAAACCCTACCTTGAGAAAATTAAAACGCTGTATACATAAATGCATCAATAATAATAATCTTATATAATATTTGGAATATATAAAACAATCTGAGTGGCTCCATTCTGCATAACGAGTACTTTTACTTTTGATACTTCAAGTACAATTTGATGCTGATACTTTTGTACTTTCACTTAAGTACATTTTGAATGCAGGAATACTTACTTGTAGTGGAGTCATTTCACAGTGTGGTATTAGTACTTTTACTGAAGTAAAGGATCTGAATACTTTTTCCACCTCTGGTGTACACTATGATGAGCTTCTTCAGAGATTTATAACAATAAATACTAGTAAGTGAGTCAGGAACTGGTCCTGAATATTACTCACTTTGCTTTTACAACTCTTAAAATCCAGACACGACTAAAACTTCAGTGTTTACATTATATATAACTTTATACTTCTACTTCACTACATGTTTGTGGTATTTATTGTACTTTAGCTGCCAGCTTTAGTTACTTTTCAGATTTAACCCTCACAGCAGTATATTAAGTAGTTAGAATGAGCCCTACCGAGACAATGCAGCTCACATAAATGCATCAATAATAAGAATCAATAATAATATCTTTAGAATATTTAAAACAATCTGAGTGGGTCCATTCTGAATAATGAGTACTTTTACTTTAAGTGCATTTTAATGCTAATACTTTTTTTCTTTTACTTCAGTAAGTTTTAGATGAAGGACTTTTACTTGTAGTGGCGTCATTTTACAGTTTGGTATTAGCACTTTAACTGAAGTAAAGGATCTGAATACTTCTTCCACCACTGGTGTTTTAACATTATGATAAATGAATCAGTGATGGTAGAAGTATTCAGATGCTTTATGTCAGTGAAAGTAGTATTACCTCATTGCAGTGGTGGAAGAAGAATATCAACGAAAGATGAAACTCTCCAGTGAAATAATCTCTTATAAATAAAAGTCCTGCATTCAAACCTTTACACAAATAAAAGTATGAGCATCAAAATATACTAAACATTTCAGAATATTGTTGGATTATCTCTACACCAATTTGAACTGTTTTATACATTTTATCTGCTGGGTAGTTAATTTTATTCTAATTTTGAATCCAGAGATTTTAATTGTTTTAATTGTTTAATTGTTGTTCCGAGTGCCACTGCTATTAAATAAACACATTGAAGTCTTAAAAAGTTGAAGTTTGGGAAACATTGATGTGGTCTACACTTTATAATAGTTCTTGATTACATTCTTTATGAAATAAAAAAAACAACCTTGATTTAAGTTGGGAAACCTGGTAAATAAATACAAAGAATAAATATTTCAGTGTATATTTGCAGACATTGTTATCTCATAAAGAAAGATCTGAGCTATAATAAGTTGTTTTACTCTTCAAGTAAATAACTGCAGTAATGTGCTGCCCACTGCTCCTTGCATGGTGTCTTCACTGGTGTGTAAAAAAGGATAAAGGGTTAAATGCAGAGGTTGAATTTCCCCATTGTGGGATTAATAAAGTAATCTTCTTCATCTTCATCTTCAAGGTGCGTGTGTTTGCTAACATGCTGAAGAAAGCTGACTCCATCGCGGACCTGGCAGCGATCCGGATCGCCTCTGTGAACCCGATCCTGGACCCCTGGATCTACATCCTGCTCAGGAGGTCCCTGTTCCGCAAGTTACTGAGTCTATCCAGACGCGGCAGCAGCCCTCGTGGGAGTGAATCTCCTGTTGCACAGATGAATCTGTTCTATCCTGAGATCATCAGGGACAGCCACGTCTTCACACAGCTGATGTGCAGCACAAACATCATGACTCAGCTGCCGGCCACCGTAAAGTTCACCCCACACAGAGACCCGGAGAGCCTCGGCCAGACCTAGAACCAGGTCTCTGAACGTTTGCTGCTCTCTCAGGCTGCCGGCAGCTGAATGCTGGCCGGAAGAGAAAAACACTGTGGAAACACTGTGACGTCTCTGAGGGTCCACGGCTGGACACCACCAGCCCCAGGCCTCCTGCAGGAGTACTGAATAAACCAGAGAGGACTGCTGCTCTGCTCCTATGGAAACGCCTCCTGCAGTGGAAAAGGGGGAAACTAACTGGGATGTTATTCCAGAAGTGCAACAAGATGATATGACAAGACTTTATTTTGTGCCTTTGACTGTCAGATGACTTGGTGTAGATGATCTCTACACCAATTTGAACTGTTTTATATATTTTATCTGCTGGGTAGTTAATTTTATTCTAATTTTGAATGCAGAGATTTTAATTGTTGCTTCATATGGGTATTTATTTCCGAGTGCCCAGCCTCTCCTCATACAACCAGAGCTTCCTCCTCACCATCACAGCCAGATAACTAACCCCACATCCTTTCTTTGGCCTCAGTCCGTCCTACAGTTCATGTGGATTCACTCTTGTGCCTCAATAGGAATATTTTGGATGTATTAATGCATATGGCAAACATTCTGGTAAGGCTGTGAGTGTCTTTTGGAAGTTTAACCTCAACTCCTATAATAAAGGCCTCCTATAAGAAGTGAGGAGCATTTATGGGTACAAGTCAGGAACCGGCCTACCTTACATATCTCAAGGGTGCTGAGTCCAAAAAAAATGGTTCCCAAGCGAAATTTAGAGTTTTTGACCTTCTAATTTGTATCAAATGGCCACCAAATTGCCCATCTTGCTCAGTCATTGGACCATTTCCCCTTAGTTTTTTTGTAAGTAGACAATCAAAGATGAGGAAATTAAGTTTCTGGATCTATAGTCTAGGGTCAGAGCAAGGATATAGTGGAGGCTCAGTGTCTTTTTTATGTATATATATATATGCAAAATACCAACTGGAACATTTAAAAGTGATATTGATTGAATATTTATGTCGGCCTTAAAAAAACCACACAAATAATGTTTAATTTCACCTTAAAAGTTGGTATTTTGCATATAAATATATAGATATACATAAAAAAGACACTGAGCCTCCACTATATCCTTGCTCTGACTCTAGACTATAGATCCAGAAACTTAATTTCCTCATCTTTGATTGCCTACTTACAAAAAAACTAAGGGGAAATGGTCCAACAACTGAGCAAGATGGGCAATTTGGCCGCCATATTGATATGCAAATGAGAAGGTCAAAAGCTCAAAATTTCCCTTGGGAACCTTTTTTTTTGGATTCAGCACCCTTGAGATAAGTAAAGTAGGCCGGTTCCTGACTCGTACCCATAAATGCTGCTCACTTTCACTTTTTGGACAATTCCTAATCTTAGTCTAAACTAATAAGTTTATAATAAACTGTGCAGCCAAAATACAAACACTCACATAGTTAAGGATAAAAATGTCCCATTAAAACAACATTTGATCCCACGTCTATAAAAGCATACATTCTAAGGCTAAAAAACCCGGACTTTTAAAATGTTTGTTTTGACTATTTGACTGGTTTCCTCTGGGTTTCTGCTGCTGTATCATGGAGCTCTGCAGTGTTTGATGCTATCTAGTCTCAATCACTAGATAAACAGCACTGACTCCAAAACAGCTGGGAGGCTGTGTAAGAGAATAAGTGTATACTAATTAAACAAGCTAATATTTACAGGTTTAAAAATATGAAAACTATTACTAAATATTTGGTAGTTGTACTGAAAGTAAAAGTTGAATTTCCTTTTATGGCACTTTTTTTGACAAGGACATTTTTGTCCTCTAAAGACACAAAGGCTACTTTTTTTTTTAAAGTGAGGCACAAAGGTCAATCAGCTATATGCTGCAGTAATAGTAAATGGTTCATTTCATCTGGAGGTATTGTTATAAGTCATGTTTTCATATGCACACTGTAAGAATCACTGGGTGAGACAGTACAGCTATTTTTCTGAGACGTGTTTTGGTTCAGGGAACCTCTCAGGAGTTAGCTTAGCATCAGGAGAAGTTTGAACACTGATATGAGCTCAATGAAGCTGCACTGACTGAAAGCTACTGATTCATGTTTGTATTAAAGATCCTATTATTTGAGCCTCTGTGTCTTTTGTCTTTAATGTTTGAATGTTTCAGCCTTGAATGGAACTTTAAGAACTGATTGACTCTATAAGAACTGATTGAACTTAACCTTTTCCCAGAGCATGAAATAAGCAGCCTTCAGTATTTTCAGGTTAGGTTCTGTTAAGGAACATTAACCCATAAGAACCCATGGTGACACTCATGTAACAAACACTTTAAATATTCTAGAACAGGGGTCTCAAACTCAAATGACATGGGGGCCGCTAGAGGCAGTATCAAAATGACCAAAAAAATCTAAATTACTTAAAAAAAGACACAAAAAGACAGACAAAATGACTTTAAGACACAAAATGACAGAAAAAAACTAAATTACTTAAAAAAGACACAAAATGACCAAAAAAGACACAAAATGACCAAAAAAAGACACAAAATGACTGAAAAAACACTAAATTACTTAAAAAGACACAAAAAGACGGACAAAATGACCAAAAAAGACACAAAATGACTGAAAAAACACTAAATTACTTTAAAAAAAAGACAAAAAGACGGACAAAATGACTTAAAAAGACACAAAATGACCAAAAAAGACACAAAATTACTAAAAAAAGGACACAAAATGACAGAAAAAAACTAAATTACTTAAAAAAGACACAAAATGACCAAAAAAACCCCACATCATAAATATGTTCTGCGTGGTTCACTTGGTCTGTGATATATCCCCCATAACTTTCCTTTATGGATAACTGGATCTGGGTTCTTATGGGTTAAACCTGCATGTAAGCAGGCAGTCACACAGTTTGAGTTTGAGCTATTTTTAGACCTGGAGCGTATTTCTGCTGAACTTACCTGTGGGGAGTGTGTGAAGGAAGGGAAGCATGAAGGCAACATCCTGGTATCTGTCACATGAGCAGCAGAGGGACGTTCTCTCTAGGATATTATAAAAAATGCCCTCCAATTAACCCTTAATAAGGCACGCATTTAAATACTATTAATAATATTTTGAGAAAAAAGTTCACAAGATTAAAGTGGCAAATCTACGAGAAAAAAAAGCTCAGATTTATGAGATTTAAAGGGGTGAATCTGGGAGAAAAAAGTTGCTTTTTTCCCACTTTTTTCTCGTAAATTTGCAACTTTTTTCTCGAAATATTACCTGAAGTTACCAAATATAGTTCTTTGCCTGATAAAGGGTTAAAGAGAAAGAAAAGGAAGAGACAGTATAGAAAAACAGACCAAAAGGATGAACTCAACAGATCTCCATGATTGCTTTTGGTCATTTTTTGGCCTCTGGGAGCTTTGACAGTCACTATTCAGCTTTTTATCATAACTAAGCTGCAAGTTGTCCTCTTTCACACTACTTTTTTTCTCCATTCATAACCAAAACTGCACAATCCAGGACCTTCTGCAGATTCTTTCCCTGAACAGTTCATGCATGGCACAGACAGCCTCTATAGAAGGAGAGATAAAGGAGTTGATGCAGGTTTCCCTCAAGATTACATGTTAAACAAAAACATGATCAATATGCATGAAATGATTTACAAGCCACATTCAGTTGTAAATGCGTCACTGCTCTGATCTCAAGGAAGCTGAAATTGAAATTATGTTGCTGTAATTATATTTTTGGCCAATAGAGGGCAGAGTTTTTGTTTCTCAGAACCTGATGAATAAGTTCATTATTCAGTTTTAGCAACTTTCAGCTGCTCAGTAAAATATCTGTTGCTTGCTAGAGAAACCACTGAGCATGTCACACTCTGGTGAGACTCTGGTGGAGATATTTGCTTTTTTTAAACAAATGAGAGTTAGAAAGGATGCAGAGACAAGCACATTTCTTTTCATTTAGCCTCACAACTACATTTACTACACTGTAATAAATTATTCTGTAGTCATTTCATTTTACTTAATATATTTGATAAAATGTATTAAATATAAATGCGTCCTTGATTTTGAGGCAGTTGTTTAAGTAACTTTAATATAAAAATGTTTGAGATACAATCTACTTATTCTGATCACATTAAATATAATCTTTATGTGTATGTAATTCTAAATCAAGAGAATTTTGAAAGAATTCAACACAATAGAATTAGTCCGTTTTCAATTGACAGGCACTTCCTGTTAAATAATTAACTCTTGTAACGTAGTTAGATTTAATTAATAATATTGCGTGCAATCTGTTGCCTCAATTTTATTGAGTAGCTATTGTTTATCTTTTTTACAGTGTATATTTAACACCTGCTCTCAATAAATTACACAGAAAATATGATGCTTGTGCAATATTTTAAATCATAATTCAAGTGTATTTGAAAATACTTCTTCCGTTGTCAAATTTCCATTTTTCTGCACTCAAAGAAATATTTCATACATAAAGGAATTAAATATATTCAGTATTCCATAATGCATTTATTCCCCCTCCCCCCCACAACATTTAAAAATAGCATTTACTAAACATAAGCAGACGAGACTGTGCATAGCTGCACCTCTGTACAACAGTTTTGTACCTTGACACCATAAATAAAAATCTAGAAACATCAGTTAAGTAAAAAGTCTGCTGTCGAGGTCCATTGAAGATGCACAAAAATAATAATTGTACAAGTTTTACAAAGTGAGCTTCCCCCCTTTTCTCGGATTATTAACATTTACAGTTAAAAGCTTTACAGGAGAGAGCAACATCCAAACAGTTCTCCCAGTGAGCTCACTGGACAGGAACAAACAGCCAGCAGGACACAGAAAAAAAAAAAAACTCAGATGCAAATTCATAAACCACAACAAGTTTATGAACTTTAACATTTTGCCCGCCTACAAAACAAGGCGCCCATCCTGTGGTGTGTCAGAGTCAAAAAGGTTTTTACTGATCGCAAACTGCTTTTGGCAACATGAAGAGAAAACATGAAGAAAAGCAAAGTCGTCTGAAAACTGCAGCAGCTGAAAAAACTTTAAAATACTTTCTGCAGGTTGGACGTGAACAGTCAATTTAACTATGAAACGATTGTTTCTTGATTTAACAGTTTTCTCTAAGTGTTGGCATTGATGTCACACTGCTGTTTACCATGTAACATCAGCTGTTGATAAGTTTGTTATACTGGATGAAATATTTTCCTCTGATCTTCAAATAAAACCTTTATCTGATCATGTAGAGTTGCACAATGTGACTCATATCACCTGATTTGTTGTTGCCGTTTGATATTTTATCGGTTCTGAAATATGTCATAAACCAGCTAATTCTGATTGTTTCTAAAAGCATTTGTGTTGAGTAAAGGGAGCAAATTTCCCTTTTTGATATTTACAAAAACAGTTTTTTCGCATCAGCTTTTAAAGATCCAGCTGACAGAACTTGAAGGACGAAGCTGCTGGATAAACTCTCTGATGCTTCAGAGTTGAAGTGATGATTGCTTAGTTTAATAAAGTCTCAGACAGGAAGTCAGACATCTGCTTCTTCAGAGAACAGAAACTGGGAAGATGCTACTCTAAATTAACATTTATACATTTCTTGCTGCCTCATAAATGATTTCCACTCTTCTTTAAGTTCTGTTCCTGACCCCATATAATACCTGCTGCTCCAATTTGTTCTGCAGGCTCTCAGTAAATCTGCCCGCTGTGTGTAGTTGGAAAGGTTCATTAGAGGAACTTTAAACTGCAGCTGATGAGAGCATTTACATTAAACTGTACAGGAAACCAACAATCATAGAGCTGCAGAGAGAGCTGGTTATTCTCTCCGCTTTGATCAAACACCTAATATTATATTACAAACTAATTCAATTCAACGTTAATATAAAAAATGTTGGTAAAAAGTTTTGAGATTTTTATAACGGTTGAACTGAAAAATTAAACATCTGAGTAGATAAATGCTACTTTAGTGAAATGTATAATCTTTGTCATTTTTGAGGAGTCTTTTTGCTGTTTGTGGTGTCGTGGTTGTAGTTTCGGAAATTTCTGTTTTGATACGTTTTAATTTAATGCAGCCCAACAAACAAAGTACAGTCAACACACAGACAAGTACAGCAGCAACCTAGAGGAGCAGTGTGGAGGATTCAGACAGGAATAGAACATAATATCTTGTTTATAAAGTATGATAGCAGTACTCTTTAGGTGATACCTTTTTCTCTAGATTTCATTCAGTACTTTTGAATGAAATCTGGGTTGTAGCTGCTATAGTGTTATGGTCAGGGATGGCTTGACTGAAGGAGTTTTGATACTTTAGGCTGGATTTTTTTGGCGAAACCTTAAAAAGGTACCGAGAACCAACACTCAGCCCTGTTAAATTTATGTTTTCATGTTTTCATAAGTGTATAATCATCTGAATTTGATCTGATTTAAGCCTAAGATTAGCCATGTTTCAACAGAAGTCCTGAACGGACAAACCAACACTGGCTCCGGAGATAAGAGGGCCTTTATCTTTTGTTTTTTTACGTTACCTGAAGGCCACCGTAGGTTCTGCTGCAGAGGGATATTAATTTGGTTGCAATCTGTAACTTTACCACTAGATGTCACTAAATCCTTCACACTGCTCCTTTAACAAAAAGAAGGAAAGAAGGAGGGAAAAAAGAGATTATTTCTGGGCTGTTGAAAATTCACTACATGACACATATGGGTGTTTCAATAACTGTAAAACAGCTGATTTTATATCTTTCTTTGTGCTGATTTCCTCCCTGATGGAGAAAACAGAAAGAAAAGAGCAGCTACAGGTTCCAAATAGCCTACAAACTATCTCAGCACTAGGAGCTAGGTTTCTCCATAAAAAAAAGAAAAAAGGATCATTTTAGATAGTAGTTTGTCTCTGGGATGCCCAGCACACACAGACTGCACAGAGCTCTGTTTCCTCCAGACCAAATACTGCGACAGCGTTTTTAATTTGCCAGAAGACAAACATGGTACATATTATCAGAATCTAACCGTACTATCCCCACGCCCACCTCTACCAGGGACTACAGCTTCAAAAACAAGCTCACAGTCTACAACTGGCACTTTTACAAAAATTCAATTAACGTGCTTTGTCCCGACAAAATAAATGCACAGAAATACTTTGCTGATTTCAGATGTAGAGACATTTGAATCACCCAAAAAGTAAAGAACATAAAAACTTCATATTGCTGCAGTGAGATGCTCAGTGAGCATCAAAGATCCTGCAAGGAGAAAAGCGGGTGTTTCCTAAATCAAATAGTTCTTCAAGCAGTAAAAAAAAAGGCTTTTTCATTAATAATGATTATTAGTTAACAGTTTTGCAGACCTCTAGTCCACTAGATATTCCATTGCATAAACCAAACCTGTGATTTCATGCATGTCTCGTTTCTGATCTGTCCAGTGACTGTCTGATGTTACAAAAATGCTTTAAATTAAAACACTGGGACTCCAATGTCACTCGACAGGTGGTCAAAATCATCAGCGTATCACATTTAGTTGCTCCATGATGTGCAAACTCGAACCAGGTCTCCGTTTTAAAAACATAAACATGACAGAGCAGCTTTGGTTCAGGCTGAAAGAAAATCACCTGTCAGGAGAGAAAAGCTCTCTCCTGAGAAGATTTGCAGATCAATAAATACCAACAATCAGTTAGAAAAACTATGCATTGTTTTAAATCCATTCTCCAAACTACGACAGCAAAGTAATGAATTTTAACATCTCTATTAGCGTTTACATGGTTAGACTTCCTAAGAAAAATGAAAAATGAGCATCCTAACAGGACGCATTCTGAAAGGATGCTTTGTTTTGGTAAATCTAATTTTAACTTTTTACATTTAGGCTCCATGACAACAAACCGTGAACTTATTTATTATCTTGGGGGGAAAAGGAGAGACGTGTTGGAGGTCATTGACTGCTCTGGTGACAGAACTGGTCTCACTCTGAGTTTATCTGAGTTCAAGGGCATGGAGGCTTTGTTTGTGTGTGTGTGTGTGTGTTTGTGTGTGTGTGTGTGTGTGAAAAGGTTCTTTGATAGCAGCAGTTAAAAACTCTGGCTTACAACAAGTGTGACTGAAATTTAACTGATCTGCATGTGCAACAAGTTTCTTGCAGACACACTGAATGGATTTTTGTGTTTTAATTTGATTTTTTTTCTTCATCAGGCACTTGCAATTTTGAACCATGTTGAAGGTGCAGCCAAATTCATATCTGCAATGATATCTCCAGTAAACTGAGCACACTAAGACTGCGCATTATGTGCATCAATCTACATAAACACACTGTTGAGCCACCAAATATCCCTGCAGCTGAGATTCCTTCACTGTAACAGCTCAAATATCTTCAATCCTCCACTGTCTACAATTAAGTCCAAGCTGCCTCAAGCTTTTAAAGAGTGGAACATGATTAAATTACAAAGTACAACAATTCTCCTCACATCATTACAGGTGCCTCATGAAGAAAAATGACACTCCTGAATATGAAATGCCTGCAACCAAAGAGTTAATGCCTTCCGATACGATCTGTTTGTTATAAAATGTAACATGCTGCAAGGTTGTTTCGGTGCAAGTTAGCGTAGTTCACGTTAAATAGTTACAGCTTTTGACATCCTTTCCTCTGAAAGTGAACAAAATGACCCAAAAATGAATTATGGCTGGATGTGAAAACAAAACTCAGACATTTCCAGACAGTAAAGTGCAAATTATTCATCAACGAGCTTTACGTGTCGACCTGCTGTGGCACATCTCTGTGTCTGGATAACGAGGCTGAATCTGCCACCCAAATGGATTTAACAGGTGATTTAAGTTGTGTTTCCTCCCCACACAGTCAGTACCAAACTAATAAATAATGACATACAGTGACGCTGTCAGAAAGTGACGTTTAGACGGGGAGGAGCTGGGACAGGTCACATGACTGGCCGTCTCGTTCTTCCTATCCACAACAAACAGCACTTGCCTTCAGTCTGGTGTTTGGATGGGGCGGGGCTGGTCCAGCTGCTGGGGGGGCGGCTACACAGTAACGTCTATGACAGCCCCCCACACCAGGACCGCCCCTCCTCTACACCACGTACTGGTGGTTGTTTGTCGTGTAGGTCTGCCGGCTGTACTGGAAGTGATCCGTCAGCACGTTGTTCCAGTTGTGCTGCTGCTCCGAGCCGTGGGAGAAAGGCACTGACCCGTTGGCCTGGATCTTCTCCAGCGCCGGGTTGTCAAAGGACATCAGGTCCTGCTTAGAGCTTGGCAGCAGCTTCTTCTCCTTATTAGCGTCGTACTTGGCCTGTTGGCACAGAAGAAATGGCTTTTAATGACTGGTTGTCTCTAGAGTTGGTTCCCTGGCACTGCCCTGTGGCCGCCCACGCCTCCTAAAAGGTTTGGGTCGGTCAAATGTTTCCTCTAAACCAGCTATTCTCAACCTTGGGATGATTTCTGGGGGTCGCCAAATCATTTTGGAAGTCAGCTCTGTCTCCACTGTGTTAAAGTGTTATAGTCTTTTTGGTCACTTAATGTCTTTTTTTTGGTCATTTTGTGTCGTTTTTTGATCATTTTGTGGTCAATTTGTGTCTTTTTTAGTCATTTTGTGTCTTTTTTTGATCATTTTGTGGTCAATTTGTGTCTTTTTTAGTCATTTTGTGTCTTTTTTTGGTCATTTTGTGGTCAATTTGTGTCTTTTTTAGTCATTTTGTGTCTTTTTTTGATAATTTTGTGGTCAATTTGTGTCTTTAGTCATTTTGTGTCTTTTTTTGATCATTTTGTGGTCAATTTGTGTCTTTTTTAGTCATTTTGTGTCTTTTTTTGATCATTTTGTGGTCAATTTGTGGTCAATTTGTGTCTTTTTTAGTCATTTTGTGTCTTTTTTTGATCATTTTGTGGTCAATTTGTGTCTTTTTTAGTCATTTTGTGTCTTTTTTTGATCATTTTGTGGTCAATTTGTGTCTTTTTTAGTCATTTTGTGTCTTTTTTTGGTCATTTTGTGGTCAATTTGTGTCTTTTTTAGTCATTTTGTGTCTTTTTTTGATAATTTTGTGGTCAATTTGTGTCTTTAGTCATTTTGTGTCTTTTTTTGATCATTTTGTGGTCAATTTGTGTCTTTTTTAGTCATTTTGTGTCTTTTTTTGATCATTTTGTGGTCAATTTGTGGTCAATTTGTGTCTTTTTTAGTCATTTTGTGTCTTTTTTTGATCATTTTGTGGTCAATTTGTGTCTTTTTTAGTCATTTTGTGTCTTTTTTTGGTCAATTTGTGTCTTTTTTGGTCATTTTGTGTCTTTTTTTGATAATTTTGTGGTCAATTTGTGTCTTTTTTTGGTCATTTTGTGGTCAATTTGTGTCTTTTTTGGTCTTTTTGTTTCCTTTTTCTTGTCATTTTCTTGTTTGTTTTTTGGGTGATCTGAACTGTGCGTGGAGATTGTGTTCAGTGAGTGGGGGTCGCGGACAACATGCATGTTAAATTGGGGGTCGCGACTCAAAAAGGTTGAGAACTACTGATCTAGAGGATAAACACGGTGTACCTTCACTATTTACATTAAAGTCGATGGCAAACAGCCATGAGTTGGATGGAGAGGGATAGATATGTAAAGCTGCTATCAGACAAAGTGCCAAACAGTTTAAACCAAACTAGTTCAAACTAGCCCCCCCTAATCACTTTAGATGCTAGGGGTGTTTAAAAACTCACAGGACTTTGTATACCCATCATGAGAGACTAAACTTAAAACCTTATATAGGTTTTGGGCTTGTTCTTTAGTTTATTACCACAAAAAAGGCCTTTAACTGTACACTACAGGAAACCAATTTTATCTGCTGATACTAGCTCGTCATCATCAACTGGTGTAGATGGCTGATGAAGAGTTTCATATTAAAAGGAAGAAGAGAAGATGATTTCTTCTTTTCCTCCCAGTGGTTGGTGACTGACCTTGTTGTAGAGGAAGACCCCGACGATGGCCGTCATCATCCCCATGACGTTAGTGAGGGAGACCGGGTTGCGCAGCATTAGCAGTGAGATGCTAATGACCATGATCCTCTTGGTGGCGTTGGCGACGGCGTAGCTGAGCGGGCTGACGAGGTTCAGCACGCTGAAGGCGATGACGTTTTGAGCGAAGTTGCAGAAGCCGCTGATGAGGAGGAGGACGAAGGTTCCTGACCACTCGGAGACTTCAGACTGTGAGGAGAACAAGACGGACGGACTAGTTCAGGTTCATCAATCACCACAACATGGAGGTGTACCAAGGTTATTATAGTTAACGAAAAGTAACCAAATAACAAAAACTAGAATTGAAAAAACATTTTCGTTAACTGAAATAAAAATAAAAACGAGAGTTTTTAAAAAAACGATAACAAACTGTATTTTGTGGTTACAAAACTAACTAAAACTAACTAAATTATAGTGAAAATGTCCTTAGTTTTCGTCTTTGTCAACTTTTTTCATACGTAATTCTTTTGGTTGATATTAAATCTATTTAATCCATCTGGTTTTATGACTTAATAAACTTATTGGGGCTGAAATGGATCAGACAAGGGAAATAAAGGAAACATTTATTGTGACCTTATTGAATCTGGCACCCAACAAATACCCCATTACAAAACAACTAACACTAAAACTAATAAAAACTAAACTAAAACTAAGCATTTTCCAAAAAATAATAAATAATTAAAACTAATGAACTCACTCTGAAAACTAACTAAAACTAACTGAATTTGAAAACAAAAATTGACAACAAATTAAAACTAAAACTAATGAAAAATCCCAAACTATTATAACCTTGGTGTGTACATGTGATGAAACAGCCGTTACTGCTACTCACCAGGTCTCCATTAACCAGGAACACAGAGAGATCCAGCAGGACCCAGGTGGGCAGCATGAAGATCACAGCATTAAAACCCAGGATGTTCAGCAGCCTCAGATGGTGGATCCTCGTGTCACGCAACACCTTTAAAACACAGGAGAGAAAAAAACTATTAGGAAAAATGAGTCACAACTGCACCAGCCAAGGGAATAGTGATAAAATCTTGGACCTTTTCTTCTTAGTACTCTCTGTTGTTCACTACAAACTGCCTCTTTAAAACACAAATAATATTTCTCTGTAAACCTAAAATATAAATTTACTCCAAGCTCAGATATTTTGAACCCAGGTCTTATTTTCTTAATGTTTCCAACTTTGAAAATTGTGTTCAGTGATGTTCAGAGATGTAAATATTTCAATCTTAGTTCCGATTTTTGCTATTTCACTTTGTTTTCTTTGGATCATTGAGCTTCAACAGAGGAAGAAGGAAGATTTGTGCTAAGGTCAGTAAAATGCAGCTACCATCTTGTGGCAGGAGACGGCGTGATAATTCAGGATGACAATAGATTATAACATTTTTAGCCAGGTGTGACTTATATTTAAAGTTTCATGAGTTTTTGGGTATGTTCAGGCAGTGAAAAATGTGATCATTTGGGTACGAGAATAATAAAAAAAAAAGATAATAATCATTTGAAATACAATAGGGACCTCGCAGGTCGTTGCCTGCTCGGGCCCTAAAAATGCACATACAATAATTAATCATGACAGCAAAAAACAGTTACAAAGGTGCATGAGGTCGTATTTAAAAGAAAAACATGCTGTTAATGGTCCTTGTGAAACACAGTTTCCTCCGGTTTCTTTCAACACAGAAACAACTTCTCTTTTCAGACAGCATTTTATACACACACACACACACACACACACACACACACACACACACACACACACACACACAACTGCACCAACCACAGTCAGTTTGAGGAGTTTCTCATGAAACCACCATGAAGTGACATGTTTCAGTCGGCTGGAGGAGGAGTTACCTTCTTGGAGAAGATGTTCTGCAGAGAGAAGCAGAGCGTAGCAGCCAGAGCACTGATGAGTCCTGAGACATCAAAGGAGAGCTCGGTGGCTGTAGCCAGCAGGACGCCTCCGATGATCGGGATCAGAGACACGTACACCTACAGGACCAGGACCACAGACACAAGCATGTTAGCAGAAACCACGACAACAACACAATCTGCTTTATATCAAGTACATTAAAGCAGCTGTTCTCAACCTTGGGGTCGGGACCCCAATTGGGGTCGCGAGATGATTTCTGGGGGTCGCCAAATCATTTTGGAAGTCAGCTCTGTCTCCACTGTGTTAAAGTGTTCATGTGTTTTAGTCTTTTCGGTCATTTAATGTCTTTTTTTGGTCATTTTGTGTGTGTGTTTTTTTTGTCATTTTGTGTCTTTTTTGGTCATTTTGTTTCCTTTTTTGGTGATTTTGTGTCTTTTTTTAGTAATTTTTTGTCTTTTTTCTGTAATTTTTTTTTGGTGATTTTGTGTATTTTCTGGTCATTTTGTGTCTTTTTTGGTCATTCTGTGTCTTTGTTTTGGTCATTTTGTGTCTTTTTTTGGTCATTTTGTGGTCAATTTGTGTCTTTTTTGGTCATTTTGTGTCATTTTATATCATTTTGTGGTCAATTTGTGTCTTTTTTTGGTCATTTTGTGTCTTTTTTTAGTCATTTTGTGTCTTTTCTTCTGTAATTTTGTTGTTTTTTTGGTGATTTTGTGTCTTTTATTGGTCATTTTGTGTCTTTTTTTGGTCATTCTGTGTCTTTATGTATTATTTTTATTATTATTTTTTTACTTGTTACACTTGACACTGTTTTGACTCTCGTAATGTCATCTCTTGATTTTGTTATGTCACTGAAAAATCAATAAACAAATGTTTAAAAAAAAATACTGTATGGCAGGACCAGCATTAATCAATCCGACCACGTTAAGATGATGTGACAACATTTTCACAGCTGTAGCGGCTGCAGCTGGACATGCTAACACCTCATCAGAAACCATCTACAGCACCATTCATTTGCGTGTTGAAAATGAAATGTCGGCTCATGATAAACGACTAGAGACATTTGTTGCAGCTGTTATGAAACCCACTTGTGCTCCCACTCGTCACCCACTCTCCGCCCCTCAAACCAGCCACACAGAGTGAAGGAAAACATTACAACCAGAACCAACCGGACAGTTCCAGATTATCATGACAAACCATATTATTGTCATTTTAGGGCACTTTAATACCACTGATATATATATAACGCTAACATTATAGCATAACAATGCAGGTGCACTATTTTGAAAGAGCAAATAATTGTGTGGGTGACTGATGAATAAATATGTGAGGAATTGTGTGTGTGTGTGTGTGAGGGGAGGACAGAAGCAGCAAGACCAGAAAATTAAAGCAAAACAGGTCTTGACATGTTTTTTTTTTTGTTGTTGTTCATTTGGTTTAGCCACTTAGCCCAAGTCTTTTAAATACAGTAACGCAGCGGTTCCCAAACGTTTTTAGCTGTGCACCTCCTTCTACGTCCCAACCGTGTTGACCCCCCCCAATCCCCCACACCTTCAAAAAAAAAAAAAAAAAAAATGCAATAAGCTTTTTTAAAGCCATATTAAAGGCAGCATGTTTAATCATGCTCAAATGAGAACACACATATAATAAAATAATCACCATCACAACAATGCGCTCTCGCATTTGAATGAACCTGAACACAGTTTCAATATAATGCAACAAAGTTATGAACAAGCTTCCACTTTTAGAGGATGATGACAGGCTCAGGATCAGAGGCAGAAAGCAGACAAGTTGGGAAAATGTTATAATATTTTGAGCCACGTTGAACAAAAATTGCAGCAAGTTTAAATGAGCGTGGAGCTAAACAACCCGTCATCATAACACAGGCTGGAAACATGAAGAAGAGAACTTCTTCTACGCTTCATTTTAAGATGAAGTGCATTTTGAATAGCCTGCATTTATTTATTAATTAATATTACAGTTTTTGATTTTACATTTTACAAAGGAAATGTTTATTTACACTTCTTTATTGTGTGGGGGGAAAAAAATGTAATTGTGTAATTATCAGACCGCCATTACATTTTTCAGCTCGCGCCCCCCCAGGGGTCCACGCACCACACTTTGGGAATCCCTGCAGTAACACAATATATATAGTATCCACAATGGGCAATAATATAGACATGACGTTAAAGTTGTTATTGCAATTATTGTGACAGGTCTAGATTCCATTTAACTGCCGGAACGACAACTTGGTAAGTAAAAGAAAAGTTGTTAGAAGAGTCTGTAAAAGTTAAAAAAAAAAAAGTTTGGGAACTTGTTTTAGCCAGAATTTGTTCCCAATGCAGGTGATAATAATAAATAATAATAAACTCTAGTGGCTCTACTGTCCCTTTAAAACAGCTGTCTTCATTTGTTGGTTGATGATTAAACATTTAACAGGATGCACTAAGAGGAAGCAGAGCAGCTCCAGGCACACAATGATCTTCTGCCAACACAATAAACATGCAAATATACATCTGATATGTACTTAACACAAGCACACTATTGTAATGTGGCAGGTTTTTTTTAACCCACATATTAAGAGAGGCCCTCGTCCTCGTCTATTTTGGCACAGGCCTAGATTTCTGCCCCACTTCAGGTTTCACAACTAATGCTGGAAATTCATCCTGAAGGCTTTCTGCACTCTAAAGGAAAAGTTGGGAGAGTATCTGGAAGTATCTGAGGAGGGTTTAGTCATATAACTACAGTTTCTTAAGTGTCCAATTTATTGTGGACACTTATTCAATAGAACTCTTATATACCAAGTTAAGCAGCAACTGAACATATTTGTAGACTCTATAATGTTTGAAATTCTGTCATTTTTTAACAGAGCTGAACCAAGAATAAACACTAAACAGAGTTCTATTGTTTTGACCAAGTACTCATAGATCTTAAGGTTCTTCATTAGAGCACAGAGCCGCCCACTGCTGCTCTAACAGGATCTCTAGACACACTGACACGTCATCAACACCTCGGCTTGCTGTACTGGGACCTCCCTGTCTGTACTGGGACCTCCCTGTCTGAGCTGCAGACTGTACAGTAAACATGACATGACCATGTTAGACTGTGACTGTTAGAAGAGAATAGTACTCTTTGTTATTGGTTTGGTCACAGAGAAACATCCAGATGATGAATGATCCGTGACTGAGCTCTAGAATAATAATAATAATAATAATAATAATAATAATAATAATAATAATGGGTTAGTCATTTTGTGTCTTTTTTTTGTCATTTTGTGTCTTTTTTTTGTCATTTTGTATCTTTTTTGGTCATTTTGTGTCTTTTTTTGGTCATTTTGTATCTTTTTTGGTCATTTTGTGTCTTTTTTGGTCATTTTGTGTCTTTTTTGATCATTTTGTGGTCAATTTGTGTCTTTTTTTGGGCATTTTGTTTCTTTTTGGGTGATCTGAACTGTGCGTGTGAGATTGTGTTCAGTGAGCGGGGGTCGCGACTCAAAAAGGTTGAGAACTACTGTTCTAGAGATGTCAAAAAATGTTAACTTTCAATGAGATGTGATGTGAAGAGATGTACAGCTGCACAGAGCTCACTGCTAAATCTTTACTAACTATAATATAGTTCAAATTGGATAGCTGTTGTCCAAATTGTGATTAAAAAATGACTAATTGAATGTTTATGTCTGATGAAGTTATAACTTAAAACTATAATACAACACTCAGATACGCTCCAGGATATACTATGATACATCATGTAGATCTATCAGTCCAGTCCATCTAATGTAAACTGCTCCCAGGGTTTCTATTGGCTGATAGATGTTAACCAAACAAAGAGTCTGTAAAAATCAGGTTATTTGTCCTCAATTCACTTTACAACTTGGAGACAGAAAACCTAAGATGTTCCTTCCTCTAGTTCTCATATTACTCTGCCCCTTGCTCTGAAAATGTGCAACCACCTGCACGCTGCATTGTGGTCATTTAAACTTTAAAATCCACTTTAGCATGAACTGGAAGCTAATGAAGTGACTTTGAAGCCGTGATGGGCATGAAGTTTAGTTTAGTTAGTATTTGAGAACAGTGTAATTTAATCCAGATTAAATGAACGCATGAATTACTGTTTTGAAGTTCTTGGCAGATAAAAATTATTAGTGGAACCATCAATTCAAAATCAATATTCACTACTATTATGACTATTATAGTTTTTTTTACTGGCATAAAAACTCAAACTTGCTTTAAAAATAGTAAAGTGAATAATAATACATTTCACTCAATTGATAATTTAATGTGTATGTAAAGCACTTTGAATGACCCTGTGTTGAATTGTGCTATACAAATAAACTTGCCTTGCACCAACATTTGTCGATGTGGGAATTTAACAGGTGAATGCAGCCAGCTGGTGGAAATAAAAGTGAGTTTCCCTCCGTGACCTCCACCTCCACCCCCCTCCACACAACATCTGATCACCTTCAGGGACAAAGCCCCGTCAGAAGGCCGTAACATGAGCTGCAGCATGGTGCCACATCACCACGGCTCAGCCTCCACCATGGAGGAACGGCTGAGACAGAGCCAGCCTTGTCTGCTGCTGGAACCTACTCACCTTTGTGGTTTGCTTCTCCTTCATGATAATTCTGGATAACAGCACAACCCATATTGGCATTGTAGCCTTGACTGTGAAAGACAGAAAAAAAAGACATCAACTTAGAAAGAATGACAATCAGATTGTTTCCTTGACAAACGTGTGATGTCATTTACCAGCAACACTGAATACGTTCAAGGTGTGTACATGTGTGTCAAACACACCTGTACGCATCACTGAGACGCTGAGTGACGCACTTCCAGGTATTTCCTGGTGTGTGTTGCCAACAATGAAGGCACTGAAGTGAAGAGTGGAGGCTTGATGTTTTAAAAAAGTACTACAGCCCAGATTCCTCAAAAAGTTGGGATGCTGTATAATAATGTTATTAAAAACCTAAAGCATAAATATTTGATTCCAGAATGTACACTACCGGTCAAAAGTTTTAGAACAGCCCAATTTTTCCAGTTTTTTATTGAAATTCAAGCAGTTCAAGTCAAATGAACAGCTTGAAAGGGTCCAAAGGTAAGTGGTGAACTGCCAGAGGTAAATAAAAAAAGGTAAGCTTAACCAAAACTGGAAAATAATGTACATTTCAGAATTATACAAGTAGGCCTTTTTCAGGGAACAAGAAATGGGTTAACAAGTTAACTCTATGGAGTCTTGGGCTATTTTGTCCATTTTTGAATTCTTTTCATGTCTTTGTAAGTCATTTTGTGTCCTTTTTTGGTCATTTTGTGTCTTTTTTGGTCATTTTGTGTCTTTTTTAAGTCATTTTGTGTCTTTTGGTGTCTTTTTTGTCATTTTGTGTCTTTTTTTGGTCATTTTGTGTCTTTTTTTAGTCCTTTAGTCCAACATAAAATGTGATTTTGAATCTTTTTTTTACTTTCAAAACACTATCATGCTCAATAAAGAATTTTAAATGTTGCAAATGTGCATTAATTTAAGAGTACACTGAGACATTAAACTGCATCATTTTCAATTAAATTCTGGAAAAGTTGGTGTGTTCTAAAACTTTTGACCAGTAGTGTATATTTATAAAAAACAAAAGCTTTGTTTCGTAAAATAAAAAAAAAATTAAAAATGTGTCACAAAGGTTAAGAAAACTATTGCAATCTGTTTTATTTGCATTAAAACAGAACGTAAAGACAAAAAACGATCAACAACTATTTTCAAACTTTAAACCATCAAAACTATATTCAGCACCGTTGAAAACATCCAAATCAGGTGGAAATAAGATAACTATTGAAGCAAAGAAACTTGCAAACTTTAGAAAGAGTTCTGACTTTATTGACATCTGTAACTCTCAAATTATGCCCAGTGACCACCAAGGTTCTTAATAATAGTTTTAATAATAATATAATATAATAGAGGTTAAAAGAGTTGAAGATTGAGAGTTGATTAAACATTGGGAGTACTGTTTTATTATTGTTTTATTAAACACTAAGATAGAAAAATGAATGCAGTAACAAGGAAGGTTATAATTCAATGTATGATAATTTATGAGGCTGTATTAGGTTTTAGCCTATATGGAGCGGTGTATAAACAAATGGTGACCCTATTTATACCCTGGGGGGTAACCTTAATAGATGAAATGTTCAACAGTTCAAGAGCAAGACAACCTACAGCCTCCAAAATTATCATCAAGTTGAATCAACAGCTTTCTTAAATAGTTTAAACCAAAACAAGAGCATTAAACCTTCATAAGGACTGAGTTCATTGCTGACTTTGGACTATTATTAGTCTAAAATGTATAATAACAACTGAGTGAATAATTTCACTGTCAAAGTTGTGGTGTAAACAAATTAAATGTTTCTAACTGATAGTTTTAGTGGGTAAACCCAGTTTCAAGTGTTGAAGGAAACCTGCCATCCATGATTGATTTTACTGACAGACAGCAATAAAAACTAAATTAGGTGCAAAGACCAACAAGGTGTAAATAAGGCATCATTCAAAGTTTATTTACTTACTTCACAGGGTTTTTTTCAGGTTTACCCAGCTAAAACAGATGCAAAAAAACAGATCTTTGAAGTCGTTTGCCTCCAAAAATATTTTATTCTGAGAGTGAGAGAGAGAAATGTTCTCCCGCCACAGGTTTTAAATGCCAATTTACTAAGTAATACAGTCTAAAAACTGTCCAAAGATAAATGATACTGTCATGAAGGCTGTTCTTATTTTCTTGAAGTGTGTGTTAATTAAACCTTGTTCTTATTATGTAGACTGTAAGTTGTGGTCCTGTGGTTCTTAAATGTATTGCGGTGGTCCTTTTCTTATGTCTGCCCATATTCAAATATAAATACATAAGTTTAGATACATCTCACGGTGCAGCCTCGAAAAAAATACTGCTACGTTGAATGTCTCCAAGCAGTTTCAACACATATTTAACAATATAAACCGTCATAAAGTAGGTATTTATTAAGACTGTTGTATTAGACTGAATTAGTTTTAGCTAGGTGCACCTTATAAACATTAATGACACTCTGAAGTAACATTAATGATCATGATACTTGTCATGTCATGTTTCTGACAGGCTTGTGTCACTCTTATGTAGACACCTTCAAAATAAAGTGTTACCATATCTTGCTTAAGTCACAAAGGCATGTTTAAAAAATTGCCTAAGTAATTTATTTCTCTTAAGTTGCATAATTTACACACAGTGTTATTAATATGCCAATATCCATCCTTTGTTACATCATTTTTGAGTGAAATGATCAATAAATGTCATATGTTAAGGCACTACAGATGAAAACTAGCCTTCTGGCTAACTCTGGCTTTTTTAATAACCATGTGTAATCATGTGTTTTATGAAATTGCACTGTAACCTTTTAAATAAACTAATAATAATATGTTACACTTTTGGCGAAGTTTTTTGTGTTTCCTGCAAAACTTGAAAAAATGAGATAGGCGATTATTTTAACAGGGTGACGATATATTTAACAGTATAAACAGTCATAAAGTAGGTATTTATTAAGACTTTTTTTTTTTTTTACCTAAATCATCTCCTCATAGCCACCTATGGTAAGATCTCCTCCATCCTCAGTTGATCAGATCATGTGATTTTATCCCTTTAAGATCATCACTTCTTTGACAATTTGAAGTAACATTAATGCTCATGATACTTGTCATGTCATGTTTCTGACAGGCTTGTGTCACTCTTATGTAGACACCTTCAAAATAAAGTGTTACCATATCTTGCTTAAGTCAAAAAGGCATGTTTAAAAAATTGCAAGGGAAATGTAAATTAAACCTTCAAATGTAAATTAAGTTACATATAAACCGTCATAAAGTAGGTATTTATTAAGACTGTTGTATTAGACTGAATTAATTTCAGCTAGGTGTACCTTATAAAGTGGGAACTGAGTGTAACTTATATACGCTGCTGCTCTCACAGTTAGCCTTATTGAATTTCACAACAAGCAACCTAATAAAAATATACATTGGGTTTCTAAGAGATAAAAACTAATTAGATGAGTAGCTGTGATGTGATTTCTATCAGAGATCAAATTATTATTATTATTATTAGAGAGCAGGTTGAGTAATGGCCCCTCCCCCTGACTGCTCTGTCAGCCTTCATTAAGTTGGCTAGCTAGCTAGCTAACAGCACACATGTCGCTATTCTTAAATGGAGCCAAAAGCGGACTAATTTGTTATTAGGGGGCCTCATGGTAAATTAATTATCCTCCTTAAAGAAGTCTTCCAATCTTCTCCAAACCGCAGCCCCCACCAGGGGCCCATGAAGCCAGTTAAATGTCGGTGTAGCCGAGCTAGCCACCGTTAGCCGCTAACTAGCTAACATCAGCTGGTTCAAACACGTCATCAAGCGACCAGGTGGCCTCACAACAAACCCGCCGTACTCACCGGTGTGCGCGTAGGAAACCGGGACTTTCCATATGCTGAAGTGCGCCGACACAGATGCAAAGTATTTCCCGAAAGCTAAAGGCACGATGTACCAGCGGTAGTACCTGCCGGGCAGCTCCGCTTTGGGGACTCCCCATGCCCGCAGCAGCGGCGGCAGGAAGACGACGATGGAGATGATGTGGAACAGAGAGACCGTGACCGGGTACGGGAACCCGTTCAGGATGATTTTGTTGACGATGTTGCCCCCCGAGCTGACCGTGTACCAGCACACGCACAGGACCACTATCCGGATCCCTTCCCGTACGGGGGGCCGGTCCGCCGCAGCCATCTTCCAGCGCGGAGTGACGAGGCACCGGCGGAGTGAGTCTGGTTGGGTCCGCCGCTCCGCCGTCAAGCTGCCGGAAATGGAGGACACGCGGAGCTTCCGGTCACCGCTTTCAAAATAAAAAGCTATTTGCGGACGTGCGATCAGAAAGATTAACTGCAGAGGGCTGCATTTAAAATGGCAGGTTTTTATTTTGAATTAAAAAAAATATAACATTTTTACTAGTAATTGAACGGAATAATAAATAAATAAATAAAAGAACGTTTTGAAGCTCCAGTTTAACTCAACTAAAACAACCTGGTCTCACAGGAATCCGTGGAATAGCCACGGAATCACTCAAATTTCTGTGAAACTGACACGGATTTCGCTACAATGCAAGTTAATGACAGTCATATCCCGTGGCTATTCCAACATACAAAGTGATTATGTACATTCACTGAGTGAATATTTAGAAAATAAAACATATATTTCTCGCTAGAAATGTGATCAAAATCCATTTTTATGCAGAAACTAAGTCAAAATATAGATTTTTTCACTAAAAATGAGAGAACTGTCCACCATGTTTTTTGTTCTGACCGCCGGGACCTTGAAAGTCACGTGACTTGGAACAAACCAATAGGAACAAATATCCATGGAATAGCCACGGGATATGACTGTTATTAACTTGCATTGTAGCGAAATCCGTGTCAGTTTCACGGAAATTTGAGTGATTCCGTGGCTATTCCACGGATTTTGAGTTACGCGAATCCGTGGCTATTTCACGGATTCCTGCGAGACCAGGTTCACTAAAATGGACATTAAACACTTCCATACTCCTTCCTTGGAACAGAATATATGACATTAAACTTTCGGAAGAAAATCCCTTGGGGGGTTGTATTTGTGGCTGCAAATTATCTTTTTTTATTTTAGAATCATTTAATTTTTGATTTTAACTAGTAATTGAACGGAATAATACACTTTATTTATTTATTTATTTTATTTTCTATTTTTTCCGTGTGTGTACAGTACAGGCCAAAAGTTTGGACACACCTTCTCATCCAATGTGTTTCCTTTATTTTCATGACTATTTACATTGTAGATTCATCAAAACTATTAATGAACACATGTGGAATTATGTACTTAACAAAAAAGTGTGAAATAACTGAAAACATGTCTTATATTCTAGTAAGCAAAGGGTGGTTACTTTGAGGAATCTAAAATACAAGACATGTTTTCAGTTATTTCACACTTTTTTTGTTAAGTACATAATTCCATATGTGTTCATTCATAGTTTTGATGCCTTCAGTGAGAATCTACAATGTAAATTGTCATGAAAATAAAGAAAAACGCATTGAATGAGAAGGTGTGTCCAAACTTTTGGCCTGTACTGTATATATATATTTTTTTGAGTTTCCTATTTTGCACCAATGGGAGTTGCACTCCAATTTCGTTGTATATATACAATGACAATAAAGGCTATTCTATCCTATTCTATTCTATTTAAATAAACGTTTTGAAGCTCCAGTTTAACTCAACTAAAATGGACATTAAACACTTCCATACTCCTTCCTTGGAACAGAATATATTACATTAAACTTTTGGAAGAAAATCCCTTGGGGGGTTCTATTTGTGGCTGCAAATTATCTTTTTTTTAATTTTAGAATAATTTAATTTTTGAGACAATAAAACATCAGAAAACAGGTCAAAGCTGTGCTTACAACAATGTCCTCAATGTCAGGTAAACTGCTTTAGCGACAGTTTCTTAAGATAAAGAAAAGCAGCAAATGTTCTTGAGAATGATTGCTTTAAAAAAAGATACATTAAAGATAAATTAATTTATAAAACAGTGGCCAATTATTATTCTCCTGAGGTAACTAATGTATAAAACCATCTTCAGCTGCATTTAAAGATGGGAAATTGCATCTTATAGTGGATCAGGAATTGATAAATGATCTCATAAGCATGTTTCCAAAACCATCCTGGGAATTAATTAAAATGAATCGGAGTGATTTGCATGCAAATCCTGCACTGTGGGAATTAATTTGTCAGCTACATTAATGCATATAAATGCAAAGAGTCAGAAGTAAGCAAGAGAAGACAACCACAATTCCTTCATTTTTTTATTAACACATATCAACAATGTCCACTTAAAGGACTGAGTAGCAAATATGTTCTCTTCTGCATTCAACTGAACACAAAAGGCTAATTTCTGTACATTCACTAAGGCTCTGTCTTTAGGGAAAACACAGGTTTCCATAAGGCAAACAATATCTAAAGGAATGATATTAAGTACTTTATCCAGCATGTCAATTTATATCTCAGTTCTTCCTGACAGTACAAAGATGCAAGTTTGTAGCAGAATCTGCTTGTTCAATTCATATTTTACAACCTAAATACACAGTAAAGGGAAAAGGCAAGTATAAAATAAAGTTAGTTCACATTATCTGAATGTGTCATTTCAGAGAGTTTTCCTTTGTAAGGTAGGTTGGTGTTTCAGTGGGAGAAGGTTGGACTGTCGCCGCTGCATCACTGAACCAATCCCGGATAAAGACATCTAACAAAGATTTAGTGTGGTCTGAACATGATTAAATCTTAAAATGAATATGTAAATAAATATCATACATGACAGCCACATTTCTTTATCAGCGTGCACCGTTCAACCCTCATAAAAGCCTTTTTTTTTTTTCTTCTTCTCTCGCCTCAAACTGCTCAGTCACATCTGGCAGTTTCATGTCACTTTGTTTAACAGCAGCCAAACCTCACAACACAAGAAAAATATCCAAATGTTTTAAATCTGATTTGTCAGTTATTCTTTCTGCTAAAAAGTATCTGCATGAGATATTTGTGCAATGCGGGAACAGCTGTTCTAAAAAAGGTGCGATGATGGCGATGTTTTTCACAGCAGTTGAAAGTTGTTAATACCAAAGGTAATGATGATAGCTACTGAAAGATAGCATGGTAGCTTTAACAGCAAAACAGCCTTGTTCAAGATGCATGAGCAAACTAAAACCTGTTGTAGCTATTTACTCTCTAATGAAAGGAGATAACGTTGATTTAGTCACATTTTTAAACAAACTTTTAAATGACATACTGCACTGTGGACTAAATGTGAGTGGATGAAGAAAAGTCACATTCCACAAGGCATGTGGAAAACAGAAGACGGATAAAATGTCGCTGTGCACTTTAATGTGATGTCTTCTCCCGTAGAAAGAGTGGCACCAATGGGGAACTCAACCTGTACACTTACTGAACACTAGAAACTAAATGGTCAGATAATGCATAGCCTGTTTCCTTCACGCTGTCCGCACAAAAATGTTCGAAAACTCATAAAAACACTGATTACACCCCTTGTGCTCCACATACACCCAAGCAGGCAGCACATTGACTTTCACAACGGTGCAAAACAGCAGCGTACACTTAAATAAAGTGCCTTCACACACGCAGAGTGAAGGCAGCAAACACACCATCCAGCTCCGGTTCAGTCCAGACAGACATATGGCAGTATGTTCAACCTGCTCTCGTCTCCATGCGGGTCTAAGGAGATGCACTCCGTCCAGTCGTACCAAGAACCCTTTGTGTCGTAGCAACCGTTGACCCCGGTCCATTGTTTGGTGTGTAGTCTGTCCAGGTCTTCGTTGATGATTTCTCTGCTGACCCCCGGTAAATCCCTGGCTGGGAGCTCTGGTGCCAGCGCGTGAGTGTTCTTCACATCTGGACTTCGGTGTTCCTCTTTTTTCAAGAACTCTGTCATGAAGAAGTGTGCACCGGGGGTGTGGGCGCCTGATGATGTCAGCACGTTGCTCTGCTGGCTAAGGTACGACTGGATGATTTCACTCCGCGACAGCTCCTTCCAGTCCGTCTGCTGGAAGGGACTGGGAGGAACTGGTGCATTCAGCTTGGGCTGCTCTGACCACTGAGGTTCAGGTCTGTGGCCCGGTGTGACCTCCCCCCCCTCCTGGCTAGACTCCTTATGGAAGGAGGACTTGATCTGTCCTGTTACAGGGTCAAAGGTCAGCCTCCTGTCTTTTAGCCTGACTGGTTTCGTGCTGTCTTCTACAGTCTGTCCTTCTAAATTGATCACATGGTCCTTCGCTCTGTATTTCTGTCTTTTTCTTTTCTCTATATTGCCAACAGCTCCATCGTCTTCCAGACTAACCACATCGCTGCAGGAGGAGGCGTACGAGCTGTGGAGAAACATACCGGGAGGCCGACTCTGAGAATCCAGATCTGAACTGTCTGTGTGTGAACCCTGAACACAACCGTTGAGAGGATGAGTGGAAGGCCCCAGCCCAGACGTGTCAAGAGATCCAGGCTTCACAGTGGGGCAAGAGAGACCCTGTGCTTGTGCTAAAGATTGTTTGACACCAGCTTCCTGCTTTGGAGTTTGAGGACTGTGCAAGGAGCGCGGGCTTCTGGGTCGATGCTGCCCCCCAGAGACCGCTTGCTCCTGTCGGGCTTGTTGCTGCAGAACTGATGCTTTTAGCAAAGAAGAAGTGCTCGGAGGCTTGCTGTGTCCGGGGGCACTTGGATGAGGTTTTACAGCATTGACTGGGATTTTAATGAGCCTGTCATTGTCCGAAGGCTCAGGATTGTCCCTGTCTGAAGGCTGATGTGCACGAGTATCTGTAAAAATGTCAGAACTACCGCCAATCCCATTAGTTGGCAGTTGTTTGGAGTTTTGAATTTTATCAGTCAGAGACGTTTTGGGTATCTTGGCTGGTGGGAGCGGTCCTTCCTTCTGGTCCCCTTTACGTTTCCTGTTGCTGGGTTTCTCCACCCTCGGGGAGGAGCAGTTGTTGAAGTCATTTCTGTTCTTCAGCTCTGCTCCTGTTTTACCTGATGGTGTTGTGGCAGCTGGAGTGGAGATGCAGGGATGAGCACCACCATTGGAAGACCACGATGCAGCGCTGTGTCCTTTGGACAACACTTCGCCCTTCCCCGGCTCGATTAGCTTCTGCCAGTTCCGAAGGAGCTTCTTGGCCCTTTTTGCAAGGTCCTCATTCTTGGTTTTCTTCCGGACATCGTTGATGAGCTTGCCAAGACGGGTTTCCTTTAAGGAGATAAGTTTGGTTTTAAAAAGCAGGTTTGACTTTGCTTGATTGAGCTGCAAGTTATTTTGAATGAACAGACTATAGATGTGAATATGACCCACCTCCAGTGCCTCTTTGGTGATAGGATATTTCTCCAAATAGGAGATCACCTCCATAACTACCACCATGTTGCATATCTGCTGAAAAGACACAGACGTTTATATATCACAAACCTGAGACATCATAATGTTGTCAGCATTACAACAACAGCTTCCATATACAGTTGTTTCTATATAGATACTGCAAGTTCACCAGAGAGAGAGGTTGTTAAAAAGGTCAGGGATCATTTGAATAGACTTTCAAATGTGCACCTGTATGTTAAAGAAATTATGTACTCCTACTGGTTTCAGGCTCAATATGATCAACTGAGACTGTATGCAAATTAACATTTTTTCCCACAAGAAGAAGACAGAACTGCAATAAGACAGAAGTTCCCTTTAATCTGAACCTGCTCTGCACTGGCTAAAGATGGGTGACATAATTGTTTTGGGTGACTGATGAATAAATATGTGAGGAATTCTGTGTGTGAGTGTGTGTGTCTGTGTGCGTGCGTGTCAACACCATTTCATGGTAATGATGTGAGCATTTATCAAGGTGCGGTGCAGTGGAATGACATAAAACATCTAACTGAATCATGTTCCTCTTTAAACACTTTTAAGACCAAGCTCAAAAAATCCCTATAGATGTTCTACACCTTTGTATTTGTTTTGTTTAAATTTTGTTTGTATTTTATTTTTATTTTCATCTAGCTATGTAATTTAAGTAAAGTATAGTTACTTATAGGTTTAAGAGGGAGGGTCGCGTATATAAGCCCTTTGGGCTTTTTGATCTTTCCTGCATTTTCTTTTACTGATTCTTGTACTGTTATTTCCTAACGATTGTATGTTTTTTAAGTGCAAACAACAATAAATAAAAAATAAATAAATAAATCAAAGTTTGGGGATCTTAAAAGTTGATTTCTTTAAGTTTCTTTAAGATCCTTGGATCCTCTACTTCCATCGCTCTTCTGACAATCTTTGGCTTCTTCTGACCCCCAAAAAACATCTAAATACACATTTATTCCTGTTTACAATCTTTTACATTATGTATTACCAATGTGTATGGAAACTGACAAAAAAAAGGTATTGCTTAAAATGTGTTACTGTGGAGACGTGGCATGATCAAAATGTTTGGTTGCATCTAAATTAAAAAGTCAGGGCTCATCTGTGCAACCAAAGTAGAAAGGTTTGTCTAATTTATTCAGTTCATATCTGGAGATGTGGCTCCACGCTGGAGTCGTGGTGAGGTTACCACTCTTGCCTCAAAGGAAAAGGGTCACAGGTTTGAATCCGGCTTGCGGCTCTTCTGTGTGTGCATGTTCTCCCTCTGTTAGTTAGTGTGGGTTCTCTCCAGGTACTCCAGCTTCCTCCCACAGTCCACAGACATGCACCTTAGGGTTAATTGGTGACTCTAAATTGCCCGTAGGTGTGTATGAGAGTGTATGAGAGGTAGTCCGTAGACCTGTCCAGGATGGACCCTGCCTCTCACCGCATGTAAGCCTGGACTTCAGATAAGCAGTTAAGTATAATGAATGAATGAATATCTAGAAGCAAACACATCAGCTCATTGAGTTATGTACTTAAACCGTTGATTTAATTTCCAAATTTAAAGCAGTGTTCAAACATTTGAAATCTTCATTCTAACATTTTTCTATGCCAGCAAATAAGTAGCTTTAGTTAATTAAGCGTATGCTATCTGTATTGTATTTGATTAGTATGTGCTGTATCTGTGTTACAAGAAGCATTGGACAGCATCTCACAAAGTCTGGTGTTATAATGTCATAGTGTTGATAGGATGTTGTCCAGTTTGGCTCAACTACAGCCTGGACATCTTCCAACAATATCTCGGTTAAGTCATGGTCACCTAACCTAAAAATTCTTATTCTTTTCTCTTCTTTTCTTCTTTAACATATAGCACTCCTTTAGCGATGACATTTAGCTCTTAAAGTTATGTACTTACTTGATTCCTATGGTCTATGTCTAGTACCATCAGGTTGAATGCACTTATTGTAAGTCGCTTTGGACAAAAGCGTCTGCTAAATGACATGTAATGTAAAAAATGTAATGTGCTTAAACCGTTGATTTAATTTCCAAATTTGAAATCTTCATTCTAACATTTTTCTATGCCAGCAAATAAGTAGCTTTAGTTAATAAAGCTTATGCTATCTGTATTGTATTTGATTAGTATGTGCTGTATCTGTGTTACAAGAAGCATTGGACAGCATCTCACACAAAGTCTGGTGTTATAATGTCATAGTGTTGATCGGATGTTGTCCAGTTTGGATCAACTACAGCCTGGACATCGGTTAAGTCATGGTCACCTAACCTAAAAACCTAAAAATTCTTATTCTTTTCTCTTTTTTCCTTCTTTAACATATAGCACTCCTGTAGCGATGACAGTTAGCTCTTAAAGTTATGTACTTACTTGATTCCTGTGGTCTATGTCTAGTACCATCAGGTTGAATGCACTTATTGTAAGTCGCTTTGGACAAAAGCGTCTGCTAAATGACATGTAATGTAAAAAATGTAATGTGCTTAAACCGTTGATTTAATTTCCAAATTTGAAATCTTCATTCTAACATTTTTCTATGCCAGCAAATAAGTAGCTTTAGTTAATAAAGCTTATGCTATCTGTATTGTATTTGATTAGTATGTGCTGTATCTGTGTTACAAGAAGCATTGGACAGCATCTCACAAAGTCTGGTGTTATAATGTCATAGTGTTGATCGGATGTTGTCCAGTTTGGCTCAACTACAGCCTGGACATCTTCTTCGACCCATCTCTTCCAACAATATTTCGGTTAAGTCATGGTCACCTAACCTAAAAATTCTTATTCTTTTCTCTTCTTTTCTTCTTTAACATATAGCACTCCTTTAGCAATGACAGTTAGCTCTTAAAGTTCTGTACTTACTTGATTCCTGTGGTCTAAGTCTAGCACCATCAGGTTGAATGCACTTATTGTAAGTCGCTTTGGACAAAAGCGTCTGCTAAATGACATGTAATCTAAAAAATGTAATGTGCTTAAACCGTTGATTTAATTTCCAAATTTGAAATCTTCATTCTAACATTTTTCTATGCCAGCAAATAAGTAGCTTAAGTTAATAAAGCTTATGCTATCTGTATTGTATTTGATGAGTATGTGCTGTATCTGTGTTACAAGAAGCATTGGACAGCATCTCACTAAGTCTGGTGTTATAATGTCATAGTGTTGATAGGATGTTGTCCAGTTTGGCTGAACTACAGCCTGGACATCGGTTAAGTCATGGTCACCTAACCTAAAAACCTAAAAATTCTTATTCTTTTCTTCTTTAACATATAGCACTCCTGTAGCAATGACAGTTGGCTCTTAAAGTTCTGTACTTACTTGATTCCTGTGGTCTATGTCTAGTACCATCAGGTTGAATGCACTTATTGTAAGTCGCTTTGGACAAAAGCGTCTGCTAAATGACATGTAATGTAATGTAATGTAATGTAATGTAACTACGGATCTTGCCTTTAAAAAGAGCTGCAACACACCATGACAATGTTATCAGCTGTATGATAGAGAAGGGTAGAGATGATAATTTAATCTGTGTGAAGCCTTGATCATATACCCCATTATTCAACTGTCTGTCAGTGAAACAGCACTTACCTTCATATTATAATTAATAGTGGTAGTTCATGTTTAGCCAGTCCCCAGTCCTGAAGCATTTACACACACACACACACACACACACACACACACACACACACACACACAATAATGCTAACTTGGCCATCAGAAGTCAGTTAGCTGGCTGCAGGAATGCCTGTTATTAGTTCCTGTAGCTAACTATGATGTTAGCCGGCTAATTAGCAACCAAATCATAACTAGCCATGCACACACCGCCTGGCCCCACTGTGTCCCCCCGGGGTCGGCTCGGCCTGTGCTGTCCGGGTCTCCTGCAGCAACCAGCGGCTATACTCACATTGCTCTGGCCGTCGACGGCCTGCAGCAGCCGGTCTCTCATCCCCTGCGGAGTGGCTGTAGCCGCTGTCATCGCGGCTCAGGACGGACTCAGACAGCAGGATTCCCCCGGAGAGGCAGCCGGCCGACACTCACAGGCCCGACGGGAGAGCTTCCGTGGGAGCGGGCACCATGTTTTATGATGCTTTTATTCTGGTTTTCATCCGCCGCCGTCACGTTTTTAGTAACGACGAAGAACAGAAGAGCCTGTCCGGGAATGGGCTCCCCCCCTCGGCTGGTCGCCTCCTCTCCTCTCCGCGCTGCTCATCGGGCTTTTTGTCAAAGCCGCAAAGCATGATGGGAAATTCTTTACGTAACCAGTTGTTCACATCCGCGGTGTTGTTCAGTGAAATATGTCTTGTGGTGGATTTACATACAAACTCAGGAAGGACATGGACTCGATTGTTCACACAAATATTTGCAATGGTTTTACTTTGCATTATAAAGATGTCTTATTTATTATTATTATTATTATTATTATTATTATTATTATTATTATTATTATTATTATTATTACTATTATTATTATTATTATTATTATTATTATATATTATATATCATATTATTTTACTTAAAATTACTTTATTTATATTTTTCATTTTATTTATTTTTATATTGTTTATTATCTATTATTACATATTATATTATATTATATTATATACTGTACTATTATTATTATTATATACCGTCTAGTCAATATAGCATTGTTGCCATCATATCACCAGTTTAATTCTATCTATCTATCTATCTATCTATCTATCTATCTATCTATCTATCTATCTATCTATCTATCTATCTATCTAAAGATGTCATATTTGTCTGTTTTGATCACAAAAAGAAGGATGATGATGATGATGATGATGATGCATATTTTCTTATAAATTTAATTTTTGTTTTTTGCCAAATACCACATACACAAATGTAAGTTTTCAAGTAAAAAAACTGATTTATTTTTGTTGATGTCAGAGTTTGAACAGTATATCTCAACTCTCTCCTGTCTACCAACATTACTGAAATGCACTAAATCTATGCACTAAATCTACGCACGACACTTTTCTATGTTATTAATATTATTACTATTATTATTATTATATATACTGTTGCTGCCATTACTATTATTACTATATACTGTAATATACTACTATTATTATTATACCGGCCTTAATTATTATTATTATTATTATTATATATTATATATCATATTATTTTACTTAAAATGACTTTATTTATATAAATAATATATGTCAGAGTTTGAACAGTATATCTCAACTCTCTCCTTTATTTCAGTTTTTTCCATTTAATTATTCTTCTATTTTATTTTTTTAAAATATTATTTACTTCTATTTTATTTTTTGCATTGTTTATCTTTCTGTAACTCGTTTCTTGTTCTTCGTAACTGTGCATTGATGTTTGATATAAAGAAAGAAAGAAAGAAAAAGAAAAATTTTAAAATACCTACAGTGAACAGGAAGGAATCATTTAATTATTGTCATATATATTATAATATATTATATTATATTGTATATTGACCAAAAATATATATATATTTCAAGATTTTTAAAAAAGCATTAATATTTGTTGTACAATTAATTTTGGAAAACATTGATTAGAGATGCATGGACACCAAACCTAATTTTGACTTTATTATTATTATTATTATTATTATTATTTCTATTAAATCATCAAGAACAGCATTGACTCCTTATCAACCAACATGAGCTCTCAGGTCTTCTGATGCGGGTATATTAACTGTTTCTAAAGTAATGCACAAAACAAATGGAGAAACTTCTTTTAGCTACTAAGCTCCACGACTATGTAACACCCTGCCCACCATTAGATATACAAGCTGTTGATATTTTTTAAGATCAAGATTTACTTATTTAGGCAAGCATTCAGCTAATGTAGTTTTTTTTTCTTTTCTTCTTCCATTTTTAATAGTTTTATTTTTGTTTCATATTATCAATAAATAAAATAATATAAAAAAATAAGTAATATTTTTTTCTGAATGTTTTATTCTATTAATATTTAATGTATTTAAAAAATAATAATTTGTCTTTAAGTCATTATTTTAATATTTGTTCATTTTAGAATGATTCATTTTCTATTTATTTTATTTCTATTGTGTTTTTCCACCTTAATTTAATTTTTCACGTCGACTCTTGATGGCACTGTTGTAATAAGAGTGAAGGGAGAAATAAATCTCCTCCAACATCTAGATCAATGCTTCTGAACTGGTCCCAGTCTAGACACAGAAACTCAACACCCAATCAGTTTATTTCCATCCATAAAATATATTCCAACTGCCAGTGGAGACGATAGCCATTTTTGCTTTTATTCGCTACGTTAAATTGTCAGTGACATTAAAAAGTGGTTGTTTGAATTTTAATATAAAATACAAATAGGACAATGTTCATTTCTAGTGTAATAACTGTAAAGTACATACTGTATACAATTAGTATGGTGCATGGCTGGGGATATATATATACAAGTATTATTGGGGAGAAATATCATGCCATCAACTTATGACACTGACAAGGAAAAAAATGAATTTATGTGTATCAGTCACTTCATAGGGAATACTGCTTTGGCTGAAAGATGATGCTTCCCTTGTGTCAATAGATACTCAGACAACCATTCAAATCAATGAACAGACATTGGATAAGAAAACCTGTGTTTTTTTATTGTTATGAATAGAACACATTTACATTTTTGGGCATAAACATTTACTTACATGTGCCCCAGAATAAAGGAAATGACTTGTAATTTCTAAACGGCATTTAAATAATGTGTTAGGATACACACTAGGGCAGAGATGTTTGTGCAGAGGAGATGTTATGATAAAGAGAGATGATAAAGTTCATTAAGTTGATCATTTTGACTTCTCTGTTGAATCCAACTGAACTCTGATGGATGTGAATAAAAGGGATAAAATGAAGTTGAATAAGCGACTGACATGCTGGAGAAAAAAATGTGTTTTTTCATGAAGCACAGGGGCACAAAACGACACCGATTCAGCAAAGGTGCTGATGAAGTTACGGCTTAAACAAAAAAAGAAGGTACAAATGTTACAACTTCTGTGAGACAAAATAAATACAGTGATTTTAAATTCCTGTACAGCAAGAATCAGTATGATTTGGAGTTGTAAAGTAAGTGGAGCACAATTACAGTTAAAAGGGCCAAAAGAACAGAAAACTCAGTTGACAGAGAAGTTTATAGCCTCCAACGTGGAAAATCAGCTCAATCTGATGATCATGACCCAAACAACCTGTGAGGATTAAAGACATTCAGCAGGTTAGTATGCAACAACTCCATTATTTCTCTGACTCTTTAAAAAGGTATTTTGGAAAATGTAGGACAACCTGAACCACAGTTGAATGAGGGAAATGGTTCTAAACATAATTATTAATAACAATAATAGTATAATAACAACAATAACAATTTTATTTTGTATGTGAAATAATAAACATTGCTATTTTTTTTCACTATATTCATTTGCATTTGAGTAAATTTGTCATTACCAAAAGCTAAACAAGGTTTAAAATAGGCTGCTGAAAATGTCTGGCCCACATACATTTCCTTATTTTTAAATATGACCCAATTGAGTTGGTAATTGAACAGTAAAGTGACGTTTCGGCCCTGTAATTGTCTGTACTGCTGCTCTGATGTCTGCATCTGTTTTTGTTTTTTTTGTTTTGTTGCTGCTATTGTTATCTTAATGGCATTGCATTGTATGTGTGATTATATGGCTCTATGTATCCTCATTTTTTATTATTTTCCACTTGCTCATTTAGTCTTCCTGTTTTAGTTTTGTTTTAGTTTTTTTTTCTTTCTTTTTTGGACCTTTATGGATGAGATCTTTGGTGGGTGGGGTTCGTATTGTTTGTTCATGTCTTACTCAAAATGTCAATAAACATATGTTTAAAAAAAAAAAAAAAAAAAGTGACGTTTCGGGACAGAAACAGCCAAAGTCACTTCTTATGACCATTTCTCAAGACATCGCAGCTTGTTCAGCATGACATCCCATCATAACAATAATAATAATAATAACAATAATAACAATAATGCCTCATGTTAAAGCTGATTACTCACAGGATCATGCAGAACATCATGAAGATGTTCCACAGAGCGATGAAGATCCTGAAGTATCGGAGGCTGAGCAGGAACTCTCTGATGTTGTCACCTGAAAGACAGGTTAGTTTGAGGCAGAGCTTAAAGAGCTGAGTTTAACTGAGACACTCACACATACTAACTCACCTGTTGTCGGTGATCTGGAGTCATCTCCAAATCCTTGGGACTCCTTCCTTTTTCTGAAAAACATCCACAGTTAAACTCTTAACGTGTCTATTTGTCTTTGTATCTCTGGTGTGAGGTTTTAAACACCGTGTCTGTTAATACTCACAGTTTAAAGTTCAGCACAGCCCCTGCATTCACTAGTAAGGTCCTACAGTAAGCAGGGACAGACAGACAGGTAATACATGTTATTTACCTGCGGAGCTAACGCTAGCTAGCTGCTGAGCTGGCATTAGCATCGAGCTAGCCGGTTATTCAGCTTAATAAACCGCCACCTAACCAGCAACACATCGCACAATAACACACAAACAAAACATTTCCACTAAAATAAAGCTGTATCGTGTGTGAAACATGTCAGAAACCAAACAAATTACCCGAATATCAACAGATCTCCGATCATTTTCACATCACCTCAGAGACGCTTTACTTCCGTGTTCGTCTACGCAATCAGGAATGTGACCAATCATGTTTCAGAGCTGGGTTTTATTATTAACCCTGAGTTTAGACTGTCAGGTTCCTTCAAGGCTGTGTGCCTTCTCTCTGCCATACAGGGATATTTCATTTCACTAATAATAGCAATAAATGGTGAAAAAAGGTTAAAGGTATGGTTGGGGGGAAATAGATAGGAGGTGTAATCTATGGCAGCTGAAAAATTCCACCTGAAAGACGAATATTGGGGGAAAGTAACACTATTTTATACCACACCATACCGGAGCAACGCGCGCCCCCTGTGGACAAGAAATGTAACAGCAGCGGATATATTATATTATATTATATTATATTATATTATATTATATTATATTATATTATATTATATTATATTATATTATATTATATTTTATTTTATTTTATTATACATAAAAAAACGTTTTTTGCAACGAAATGCATACTCCTGTTTTGGGGAAAAAATATGTTTCTTGCAGCTTTTTTAATATATATATATATATATATATATATATATATATATGATTTTTGATTTTATTGATTTTGATTTGATATATATATTATACTATACTATACATATATTACATATTATTATTATTTTTTTTATTTTTTTATTTTTTATTTTTTACTGACACAAATATCAGAATGTTCTCCCTTAGAGAGATGAACTCTAAAAAGGTAACTGTGGTTGTTATTAATATTGACCTCAGACAGTTTCTGGCTATGAACCTTTATAGGTACAGCATAATTTCAAGTCCCTTTAGTCTTTAAATTCAGAAACTCAGTGAATGATTAAATTATTTAGTTACATTATGAGATTTAATATGTCTTTGCTTTCACAAACCAAACCAAATTGAGATCAGTATTCAAGAACAACAATATAAAAAACAATATGACTTAGACAGTCGATTAGATGCTGTTATATAAAACAATACATCTATAGAGAGATGAGGTGCAAAATTATTTATTTTGTAGAAGCATTTGGATTTTGGTGTCTCTTACTTTTTGATAAAATGGTACAACGTTTAGGAAGGATCATTCCGATGAATGATAAAATTAAGACATTTTCTTTCTTCATACTTCCTGAAAAGTTAAGTTAAGTTATTTATTTGTTTCATAGCACCAACATTTTTATACTGCATATTCATATTTATTCTGCACTGGAATTCTACTCCTTAATACATACTCCTTCTTTAGACACTTTATTTGTATTTTTACATTACATTTTTATTGTATTTTTATATTTTATTGCCTGAAGTATGCCTAGGTTGTTCTTTTTATTTAATTATTTAATTGTGTTGTTATTGTCTCTGTGTGTAATGCTGCTGCTACACTGTAATTTCCCAGCTTGGGATAAATAAAGTCTAACTATCTATCTATCTATCTATCTATCTATCTATCTATCTATCTATCTATCTATCTAAGTCAACATTTTGCATTTTTGGAGACGCAATGTTTTCACTTTTCGTGTCTTGGCTGCCCTCTAGTGGTGGAGGAGCTCATTGCTCTGATTCTTATTCTCAAGAATGAAAAGCAAAAACAGAAAAATAAATAAATGAAACATTTTATTAACATACATAGGCCTATATTTACTGTTGCTGTTCATTTATAGCGGGTTTGGTGTAACTGCGCATTGCTGCACCATCTGGAAGAATGTCAACAGCTGATCTCAGCATGCAGCCTCGGTCGGTGCAGGATCTAATCCGGATTGTGGGATGTTTTTATCGGAGCCAGTGAATGAGTCTTTGTCTGTTTGAATCCTTGGACTCTTGTCTCGGGTTTTATTGTGTTTACAGGCTGCAGTCAAACCTCTAAACGCGTCTCGTGGCATTAAATAATAGTAATAATAGAGTTAAATCATGATTCTGTCGATGAACACTGGAGGACAAACCTTTTGTTTCTGCATTTCAAGCAGCTGACATGTAAAGCTCCTGCTGGAGCAGCTGGCGCGGACCGCATATGATGATGATGATGATGATGATGATGCTGAGGCTGTGGAGATGAGCGGTATTAATAGGAGGGCTTGAGTGTCACAGGCTTTCACTGTTGAGACCTGGGGGTCTGGTGGAGAGTCGGTGGACCGGGTTTGGGGGGGCTTCACGATCCACACTGCGCAGTTGGAATAAACGCAACTAAAGCCAGAGACTGTGTGGCTGTCAGACAATAACATGGAAGTGCTTGCAGCTCTTAATTTGGGCGACTTTGCCCAAATTTTCTCCAAAATGGGAATGTTTCCGGTGTTTGATCTCGCTTATTACATCGTGTCTATCCTCTACCTCAAGTATGAGCCAGGTCAGTGTCTTTTACACTTTTTAAAAACATTTAATCCCCCCCCAGTTTCCTTTTTTTTTAAAATTTAATGACAATGTATTAGCTATTTTAATTATTATATTGGCAGGAACGTGATCAACTCGCACCAGACATGTTAATAAACATACATACTTATTTTTTAATTTTTTTAACAACATAAAAAGTAAAAATATATCTTGAATTAAATATCTATTAACATGGGGTTAATTCATTATTATTATACGTTATTTCTCAGATGATTAACTACTTGTGTGGGAAATTAAAGGGAATATGAAGTTGATGAATGTGTTTTAACTCTACATCAGAGTAATCTCCCTATAGGGACTTTCTGTAGCTGTTATCAGTATAGTAGCCGGTCCTTATAAAGCATGACCTGTTACATAAACTCCAGCAGGAGCTCTTACAGCTCGGCTTGCTTGTTGTGGGGAAATGTCTGTTGCTGCAGCAGCCTGACCTCATTTACACTGAGGAAATCACTGGAGTGGATTAAACCACTCAGCTTGGGTATAAAACCTGATATTTTCCAAGATTGTGACTCCTTTGAGCAACGGAGCCCCGAGGAGGGTGAAACCTGAGAGAAAGGCCTGAGCATACCAGAGACTTAGGCAATAAATAGAAGATCCTGAAATAGCCAGAGTCAGGGGGGCTCTGAAGACCCTCTGCTGCACACTTTCAGGCTGCAGTTGAACGTTTAACGTGAAATAAGCTGTTGAGTTATCAGCCAAGCGTGACTTCATTGTCCCGAAAGAGTGTGTAGCTTTTAAAATGTTCCTCACCTGAAGGAAAAAGTTCACCCTGACATGAAAGTTCAGTCATTTTGATTACAGTTGAAACTTCTGTGAACACATCATCTAAAGCATGGGCCTCACACTCGCGGCCCGCGGGCCAATTGTGGCCCTCGTGACGATATTTTGTGGCCCCCACCTTGATATGAAAGTTTAATGTGAGTTTTATATGAATGGCACTTTACCGTGTTGTGTGTGGAAGGTCCCTTTAATTCCTTTTTTTGGTAATTTTGTGTCTTTTTTAATTGATTTTGTGTATTTTTTTGGTCATTCTGTGTCTTTTTTGGTAATTTCGTGTCTTTAAAAAAAAATAATTTTATGTCTTTTTCAAATAATTTTGTGTCTCTTTTGGTAATTCTGTGTCTTTTTTTGGTAATTGTGTCTTTTTTCAGTCATTTTGTGTCTTTTTTTCTAATTTTGTGTCTTTTTTGGTCATTTTGTGTCTTTTTCTGGTCATTTTGTGTCTTTTTTAAGTAACTTAGTTTTTTTTCTGTCATTTTGTGTCTTTTTTGGTCATTTTGAAACTGCCTCCAGCGGCCCCCAGGTAATTTGAGTTTGAGACCCCTGATCTAAAGGTTTACAGCTTCAAAGAAGTGAAGATGTCCATCAAATGCTTCTAAAATGGCTTGTACGACATATTTCATGTGTTTTGTAGCCCAATAATATCATTATATCCAACCTTTTCCTCAACAATGATGCCTCAGGAGAAAATAAACTGCTCAGCTGAATGAATGTTTGGGTCTATAGCAGTTTTAACATTTATACTCCATGAGCTGTGTGGAAGAAGTTAATTGATAGAATAGGATTTTTCATTCACTATAAACAGATAGTAGCCTATTTATGATATAACTGCATTTTTCAACATTAGTTGGGGGCCAAAATTAACTATTCGGTTAATCTAATGTAGTTTACAGTGTCACTTTAAAGGAGACTCTCCTCCTCTCTGCTCGATCATCTCAGAACATAAAGACATGATGGTTGAGGTGCATTGTGGGTAATGTAGGCGTCAGGTTTTTACAGGAAGCAAAACGTGTGGAATAAAAACAAAAAAAGATAATGGCTGCGGTCAATAGTCCTTTGTCTTCTCCTTACCACTTTTCTTTGACCTTGAAGGGGAACATCAGATGAAATAAAGATGTGAAGACAACTGCAGAGCAAAGAGATTAACGCTGTATCTACAACAACTTAAATGCTGCAGGGGGCCACAATTTATCATCGACACGACCACAGGGCCACATATAGGACCGTGCATTTAACCAGATATGATAAAACTGCAATTTTTAATATGTTAACAGTGCAGTAACTTAACATATTTCATGCTCAAATGCATGTATAACAGTATAAATAGGAATACAAAAGGTTTGAAGCAAATAAAAAATAACCACTTACGGTGATTTCTTTTTTTTTCAGTGTAAGAACTGCAGACCAACATTAATTGCAAGAAGTAATTTTCTGCATTTTTACACTGCACTTTTAAGATAAGAAAAAAAGATTCAAAATCACATTGTATGTTGGACTAAAGGACCAAAAAAAGACACAAAATGACAAAAAAAATGACACAAAACGACTAAAAAAGACAAAAAAGACACAAAACAGATTTCATGCTCAAATGCATGTATAACAGTATAAATAGGAATACAAAAGGTTTGAAGCAAGTAAAAAATAACCACTTACTGAGATTTCTTTTTTTTCAGTGCAAGAACAGCAGAACAACATTAATTACAAGAAGTAATTTTGTGCATTTTTACACGGCACTTTTAAGATTTCATGCTCAGATGCATGTAGTTGTACTGAGGGCCACTTCAAGTGAGGGTGCGGGCCGTATGCAGCCCCCGGGCCTCCTGTTGCACATCCCTGATCTACACTCAATATCTACACCATGATTATGAAACGGCAGATGTTATTGATGTTGATCTACCAGGAACTCACTTTGTCACTTTGAATGTTGCTGCTGCAAGGAGTTCATGGTCAAGCGTCTGTTAAAGGAGATAACACAAAGGATCCATGGGGCCTTTTCAAAAGTGTTTTCGTCGTTTTGCCTTATGACATTCATATTGATTCTGCAACGGCGTAATATTAGCGTCCATTCACATTGCAATAAGGCGTCACGGAACAAAGTGGGAGGAGACGTGTGTCTTTTTTTGGTCATTTTGTGTCTTTTTTTAGTCATTTTGTGTCTTTTCTTGTCATTTTGTGTCTTTTTTTGGTCATTTTGTGTCTTTTGGTGTCTTTTTTGTCATTTTGTGTCCTTTTTTTGTAATTTTGTGTCTTTTTTTGGTCATTTTGTGTCTTTTGGTGTCTTTTTTTGGTCATTTTGTGTCTTTTTTTGGTCATTTTGTGTCTTTTTTTGGTCATTTTGTGTCTTTTGGTGTCTTTTTTTGTCATTTTGTGTCTTTTTTTGTCATTTTGTTTCTTTTTTTTAGTCCTTTAGTCCAACATAAAATGTGATTTTGAATCTTTTTTTTACTTTCAAAACACTATCATGCTCAATAAAGAATTTTAAATGTTGCAAATGTGCATTCATTTCAGAGTACACTGAGACATTAAACTGCATCATTTTCAATTCAATTCTGGAAAAGTTGGTGTGTTCTAAAACTTTTGACCAGTAGTGTATCTCTGCTTTAATGTTAATGTTAAAGGAGTACAATGCCAAACCAGTGAATACCTCTTTTAACCCTTTATCAGGTGAAGAACTATATTTGGTAACTTCAGTGGATATCAAAATGGGGTCGAGAAAAAAGTTGCAAATTTACTAGATTAAAGTGGCAAATCTACGAGAAAAAAAGTAGCAGATTTAAGAGATTTAAAGTGGCAAATCTGTGAGAAAAGTTGCTTTTTTCCCCACTTTTTTCTCATAAATCTGTGACTTTTTTCCACACAGATTTGCTACTTTAAATCTGCGACTTTTTTTCTTGTAGATCTGCCACTTTAATCTAGTAAATTTGCAACTTTTTTCTCAAAATAAAACTGAAACTGAAGTTACCAAATATGGTTCTTTGCCTGATAAAGGGTTAACATTCACAGCTTTTATATTTGTTAGCACATGAAAACAATTATGCAGAAACATAGTTATTACTGTCCCTAAAGTTTTAATGGAGTCTCTCACAAGACAGTTATGGAAAAATTTAGCTATTTTCCATTGTTTTCTTGATAATAATTTTGGTTATTATCAAGAAAACCACGGAAAATGGCCAGATATCAGCTCTTAAATTAAACTCTTATGAGCTATTTTCGTTGTTATCATTATATTTGCCCTAGAAAATGTACCTTGAATTGTACCAGGCATCAAAATGAACAAGAAATTGAAGAAAACAAGGTGGTCTAATAACTTTTGGTAACACTTTACAATAACCATCATTTATAAATGGTAAACAGATACTTTATTAATGTTTAATCAACATTTATAAACCCTTTATAGGCCTTTTAGAATGGTAAATAGATAATTTATTAATGTTTAACTAACTAAATCATTTATAAATTGCAAATAGATGGTATATTAATGTAAGTTTATAGTTACTTTACCGTTAACAAACAATTAAATTATAATTGTTAGTTTATTAATAGTTTAAGTTGCACTCATTATAACATTTTTAACACCATATTAAGTATGTTAATGATTTAGAAAAGATTCATATTCATTTAAGAAATTGGTTGAAGACATTTAAAGATTAAATATGTAGTAAATGGTTAATAAGTGGTTTATAAAACATATATAAACATAACTTAGTTGGTTATTGTAAAGTGTTACCTAACTTTATCCGTGACTGTAGTCGAGAAACGAGGATTTTATCGCTCAGGTTTAAGCAAATTTGCTGTATTTTGTGTTAAATGAAAGAAAAACAGGTGCAAGACATGTCCATGGTTCTTGTTTTTCTATTTAAACAATCAGCATCAGTTCCTCTGAGGCGAACAGCAACACGTGGTGATAAAGAGACTTCCTGACTCTCATTTTACAGTCAAATGTGTCCTGCTGCCAACATTTGCAAGATTGTTCCCTACAAGTGTCAGAGTGGAGAGTCCATGTTCACAGCAAGGTTATAATAGTTTTGGATTTTTCATTAGTTTTAGTTTTAATTTCTTTGTGAATTTTTGTTTTCAAATTCAGTTAGTTTTAGTTAGTTTTTAGAGTGAGTTTTCTAGTTTTAGTTTAGTTTTTAGTTTTTGAAAATGCTTAGTTTTAGTTTAGTTTTTATTAGTTTTAGTGTTAGTTTTAGTTTTTTTGTACTGGGCTATGTGCCTTCATTTCCTTTGGTTTATCATCTCAGCCCCAATAAGGTTATTAACTCTTACAGTTCTGGGTGTTTTGTATTTTGGTTCTAGTTCCCAGTCTCAGTAAACATATTTACCATGTGTTCCTGCATGCTGAAATAGAAACACTGAATTATTATTATTATTATTATTATTTTTGGAACTTTTTATTTAACCATTTAAATAATTTTACATAACATTTCCTGACAGAATTTGAAGAGACATCACAATAAACATCATATGAGCATCATACAAGAAAAAAGTGTTAAGACATTACAATAAATACAGAAATAAGTTGTTCTGACATAACATAGTTATAAAGAAACACTGAATAATGTCTGAAAAAAGTTGACAAAGACGAAAACTAAGGACATTTTCACTATAATTTTAGTTAGTTTTGTAACCACAAAATACAGTTTCAGTTCATTTTTTTTTAAACTCTTGTTTTTATTTTTATTTCAGTTAACGAAAATGTTTTTTCAATTTTAGTTTTTGTTATTTTGTTAGTTTTCGTTAACTATAATAACCTTGGTTCACAGGTTATGTTAGAGGAACACATGAATGAGCTTTGGGAGGGGGGGTCAAAGGTTAAGATAGGCTGACAGTTGCAAGGCTGCAGAAGCAGTTGAGCAGAACGTATTTATAGGGGAACATTTCTCAGGATCAGGTTGCTTTCAAACCGAGCGCCGGTCTCACCACGACACCCTCATCACCTGTTGTTGGAGATTTGTGCGGCGAAGCAGCCGCGCTGTGTTCACGTCTCCACTTACTGAACGCCTCTAAACACACGTACAGTCTTTAAACCATGTCTTACTCTGCCTACAGCATGAACACAATCATTATTATATGTTATTATATACTGTAAAAAATGTCTGTAGATTTTACATTGAAAAACTGCTAAACCATGACAGTAAAAGACTGTAAAATGATAAATGGATTGATTCAGTTTCAGTAACAATGAAACACTGTAAATATATATATACCAGCCAAAACAGTATTTTTTACATTTAAAAAAAATAAATACATTACTCCACTGTAAAATACACTGGCACCGTGGTTGTAGCAAAAAATATACTGTAATATATATACATATATAAGACATCCCTGTAATTTTAGCATTTATTTTTTGTAAAAATATTTTTTATCACTGTTAAATGTACTAAACACCATATCTCTTACAAAAATATACTGTAATATTTAATGGTAAAAACCTTTAATTTATGCAGCATTTATAAAGTATTTTCTTGTCAATTATATGGCAGAACAGCATTTCTTTTGACAGAAAAAGTTTTTATTTTTTATGGTTAAATATGGAATAAAATGGCAATCTTAAACATGAAATCAACAGTGCTAATATCCTTTTACCGTAATATTACAAAAAGTTGCACCGTATTTATTACAGTAAAGTTCTGGCAACCACAGCTGCCGGTTTTTTACCGTAAAAACAACAGTTTTTTTTTTACAGTGTGTACTGTATTGTTTTTATACGAGGACTCCTCAGCAGTGAGAGGAATAAGGCTTCATTTATTAGAATAAAGTAGATCTTTGTAGTAGTTGTAATCATATAAGTATTTCCATTTCATGCCTCATACTTTATACTTATTTCTACAATATTTAATTTGATACATTTTTACTTATTACTCCATTTATTTCACAGTGAGAGTTATTTTCCAGATTAAGGTTCATTATCACAGTAGTTTATGTTAAGAATTAATTAAGCTTTCCGTTATAATTAGCTGCATTTTATCATACCAAGCATTCCGATTGGCCGCAGCTATAATTGAATTGTTTTTTGGCATGCAGTTGTAATAAATACCTGCCAGCAAATCAGGCTAAAGATAATTCCCATGCCCAAGTCAAGTCAGTTTTATTTATACAGCCCAATATCACAAATTAAATTTGCCTTCGTGCCCTTTACAGTTAAGCATAAGACTCCCTCTGGACTTTAACCATCAAACTGGATCAGGGCTGGCATGAGAGCACTAGATTGTCCCAGTTTGTCCCAGTATGTCCCAGTATGTCCCAGTAGAGAGAAGCATGGCTGGAAATGAGAGCGAGAGGACAAGGAGGAGAACATTGTGAGAGAAAGAGGACAAACAAACTTGCTCATGTCCTTGTTGGATAACAAACAGACAGCTAGAGACCCTCAGGGGTTTTTCTGAAAGTTTACATGATCTCATAGAGAGTACAGTTTGTACAGTATCTAAAGCAGTAGTTCTCAACCTTTTTGAGTCGTGACACCCAATTTAACATGCATGTTGTCCACGACCCCCGCTCACTGAACAGAATCACGCACAGTTCAGATTTCCCAAAAAAGAAACAAAACGACCAAAAAAAGGAAACAAAATGACCAAAAAAGACACAAATTGACCACAAATTGATCAAAAAAGACACAAAATGACCAGAAAAAGACACAAAATGACCAAATAAGACACAAAATGACTAAAAATAGACACAAAATTACCAAAAAAAAGACACAAAATTACCAAAAAAGTCACAAAATTACCAAAAAAGACACAAATTGACCACAAAATGATAAAAAAAGACACAAAATGACCAGAAAAAGACACAAAATGACTAAAAAAAGACACAAAATGACTAAAAAAAGACACAAAATTACCAAAAAAGGAAATAAAATGACCAAAAAAGACACAAAATGACCAAAAAAGTCACAAAATGACAGAAAAAACACACAAAATGACCAAAAAAAGACATGAAGTGACCAAAAAGACTAAAACACATGAACGCTTTAACACAGTGGAGACAGAAATCCCCCAGAAATCATCTCGCGACCCCAATTGGGGTCCCGACCCCAAGGTTGAGAATAGCTGATCTAAAGTAATAAGATACAAGGCCTGAAGTAATCCAAGAATACACAACTTAAGGTAAAAAGACAGTCTGCATTTAAAAAAGTGTTTGTAGAAATTACAGTAAAACTCTGTCAAACTGCATCAGAATTTCATCAAAACTGAATATCACTGCAGTACGCTTTTAATTACCATCAATCAAGGAATTGTACAAAACTTTCAAACTGTAGAAAAAACACATTTTTTTCATGTGAAATTAAAGGAGAAATAGCATAATGTCACAAGGCCACAATAACCCTAAAAATAAAGGGACTATTCACTCAAAATTACAGTTTTTTGATAAAAAATTAATATTTTAATTCACACTAGAAAACCCACTTCTGGCAACCACAGCTGCTGATATTTTACTGTAAATTTAACAGATTTTTTAAAAAGTGTGATGTGACAAAAGCAACTAACCGACGGCTGTTTTTCAGTAAGTTTGTGTCAAAAAGAAATTATTGGATTGTGTTCATTGTTACTGATAATGTGAGAGAAAACGGCTAAAGCAGCAAACAGAGCAGGCTTGTAACTTTATACACACCAGAGGGAGGAAACTCTTGAAACCAGTCAAACCTCTTTGAACAGTCGTCTGAACGCTTTGAACTGTTGAATATATTATATATATATTATATTATAGGTGCTGAGCGTTTAATGAGTCTCTGCCACACTAAGTCATCTAAAAACCATAATAAATGGTCGTAAACATAAAGTGTGCAATCAGTTTAATAAATGATGGAGAGCTGTTGAAGGCACTTTAACCTTTCATCGGGCAAAGAACTATATTTGGTAACTTCAGGTAATATTTCGAGAAAAAAGTAGCAAATTTACTAGATTAAAGTGGCAAATCTACAAGAAAAAAGTCACAGATTTACGAGAAAAAAGTGGGAAAAAAGCAACTTTTTTCTCCCAGATTCACCACTTTAACCCTTAATAGGACACTCATTGAAATATTTGCAAATTCCAAATTTCAACCCTAGAGAATATTGGAGGATATTACATACAGCCAGAATGTGTAAAAAAACATACGAAAATAATATTTTGAGAAAAAAGTTTACGAGATTAAAGTGGCAAATCTATGAGAAAAAAAAGTGCAGATTTATGAGATTTAAAGTGGTGAATCTGGGAGAAAAAAGTTGCTTTTTTCCCACTTATTTCTCGGAAATCTGCGACTTTTTTTCTTGTAGGTTTGCCACTTTAATCTAGTAAATTTGCAACTTTTTTCTCTAAATATTACCTGACTCTAACTACCAAATATAGTTCTTTGCCTGATAAAGGGTTAAAGACTCAGTCATCTGCTGACTTTGTATACTGTCGACTCATAAAGACTTCAGACGTCGTGAGTCAATATTAGGTTGTGACAAACAGGGCGGATTATCAGGGCGTCGACAGAAAAGTTCAGCTGGGCGTGGACAAAGATACAGCACACACACACACACACACACACACACACACACACACACACACACACGGGATCCACTGATAATGACTTTTCTAACAGTTTTACACCACAGAAACAGTTTTTCTTCAGTGGTTCATCACAAATACGTTTTACTTAAGTAAAAAAAAAGCAGTAAATTGCTTATATAAAATCCAAATTTCGGACAAAGACATTATTTTGAACGTTGATATCTACATGTCTTTGTTGAAATGACCTCTAGCTAAAGTAGATATTTTAAAATAATCCACAGAATATTTTAAATGTTTAACACATTATTTTCTATTTCCTCTTTGTTTGAATCATTAACCTGTAATTAACCCTTTATCAGGTGAAGAACCGTATTTGGTAACTTCAGCGGATATCCAAAAGAAAATATTTAGAGAAAAAAGTTGCAAATTTACTAGATTAAAGTGGCAAATCTACAAGAAAAAAAGTCGCAGATTTAAGAGATTTAAAGTGGTGAATCTGCGTGGAAAAAAATCACCGATTTACGAGAAAGAAGTGGGAAAAAAGCAACTTTTTTCTCACAGATTCACCACTTAAAATCTCTTAAATCAGCAACTTTTTTTCTTGTAGATTTGCCACTTTAATCTAGTAAATTTGCAACTTTTTTCTCGACCCCATTTTGATATCCACTGAAGTTACCATATATAGTTCTTCGCCTGATAAAGGGTTAATCATTTGTAAACACTGTTGTAAATGAATAAATTGAGTAAGTTGTGTTATTAGCCATAATGACTAATAACTGTAAAAGCCTTAACCACGACACACTGCAGCTTCTTAAGGCCGAACACATCTCACACTGAGAAACACTGAGTGTATAAAACTTCTCGACCTTCACTGAACTAACCCGTCTCACCACACGCTGACATTTTAATTTCCACTCCGTGTGTTATTGACGCTCCTCCTCTGTGTTGCAGGCTCGGTGGAGGTTTCTCGCAGGAGTCCCGTGGCCTCCTGGCTCTGTGCCATGCTCTACTGCTTCGGTAGTTACATCCTGGCAGACATCATGCTTGGAAGCAGCCCCATCGACTATTTCCAACACAACAGCCACATCCTGCTGGCCTCAGCTGTCTGGTGAGAACGTCCTCAGCTTACCTTCACAGGGAGAGATGCTGCTGTAAATGGAGAGTTTGAGTTTATTAAAGTCACCTACAGTAGATGGAGGTCGGCACGCCCCAGTTTTTTGATTGATTGAGAATTTATTTGAACACAAAATAAAAGATGAACATTTAAAAACAAACGAACAACAATAAATACAAGACAACAACACAAAGTGAAACAACAACAAGACTCAACACTTATATGTGTTCAAAAGGAGTGAGAAGAAGCCAAAGCTATAACAACAATAACATTTACAAGAAGATTAAAGTGGCAAATCTATGAGAATTATTTAAAGAGATTTAAAGTGGTGAATCTGGAGAAAAAAATTGCTTTTTTCTCACTTTTTTCTCGTAAATCTGCAACTTTTTTCGCGCAGATTTGCCATTTTAATCTAGTAAATTTGCAACTGTTTATAGTATATATATATATATTGATATATAATTGTTTATAAAATTTGTATGTGACTATATTGATTATTCATATATATATATGTATATAGATATAGAGACCTGTTAAGGGGTAGGACTCGATACGTTTTTTTACTTCTTCCTACTCCCTTTCGAGCTTGCAGAAAGTGTCTGTTTTCTCAATATTTTTTTTGCTTTTTTGTTTTGTTTTTTATTTATTCATCTATTAATATTTTAACTTGTTGTTTGCATGTTCGAAATAAAGACAATCAATCAAATGCAACTTAAGAAACAGCCAGTTGAGAAAAGCAGAAATTTAATGGATGAGCAAGCAAGACAAGTTTGGTAGTTTAGCACATTTTAAAACACACATTACATTTTTAGTCTAATATCTTGTTCTCCACCTTCTTCTTCTTCAGGTACCTCATCTTTTACTGCCCTCTGAACCTCTTCTATAAATGCGTGGCTTTCCTGCCCGTCAAGCTGGTGTTGGTCGCCCTGAAGGAAGTCGTCCGCACTCGTAAGATCGCCGCCGGCGTTCACCACGCCCACCACGCCTACCACCACGGCTTCTTCATCATGGTCCTCGTTGGATACGTCAAAGGTCAGAGCTGGGATTAGTAAACATCAGAACAGGTGTTACAGTCTGAGCGTATATATATACACTACTGGTCAAAAGTTTTAGAACACACCAACTTTTCCAGAATTTAATTGAAAATGATGCAGTTTAATGTCTCAGTGTACTCTGAAATTAATGCACATTTGCAACATTTAAAATTCTTTATTGAGCATGATAGTGTTTTGAAAGTAAAAAAAAGATTCAAAATCACATTTTATGTTGGACTAAAGGACTAAAAAAAGACACAAAATGACCAAAAAAAAGACACAAAATGACAAAGAAAAACACCAAAAGACACAAAATGACTAAAAAAAGACACAAAAAGACACAAAATGACTTACAAAGACATGAAAAGAATTCAAAAATGGACAAAATAGCCCAAGACTCCATAGAGTTAAGTTGTTAACCCATTTCTTGTTCCCTGAAAAAGGCCTACTTGTATAATTCTGAAATGTACATTATTTTCCAGTTTTGGTTAAGCTTACCTTTTTTTATTTACCTCTGGCAGTTCACCACTTACCTTTGGACCCTTTCAAGCTGTTCATTTGGCTTGAACTGCTTGAATTTCAATAAAAAACTGGAAAAATTGGGGTGTTCTAAAACTTTTGACCGGTAGTGTGTATATTGTGCAATATTACAGTACATTGTTCACATATTGTGGCACATATTACATATTAAAAGTGATTATTTTTATTTTTTGTCTGTGCTTTGGTACACTTTGGTAATTTGTTTTTATTTTTATTTTTTTTACATACTAAAATATTAGGTAACACTTTATAATAAGGTCCTTAATAACCATTAATTAACAAGTAATAAGGCATTGTTCTTGCTTTAGATCCGGTAGTTGCAAAAAGCATAGTTAACTTATAGTTAACTTATACTTGGAAGGAAATCTTTAATACAGCCTGCAGAGTTTGCTGCTCGCTCTGCAGCAGCTGTGTGTGTCGACAGCCTCCACATTTAGATTTACATGAATGAACGACACATGTGTGCATGCTGGTGTTCATTCATAACCAGTTGGCTTACATACTTTAGTAACTTGACGGCAGGTTATACCAGGAAACCAGATTATTCATCCTAATTCTGATTGCATACTTCTGCTCGGAGACTTTTTGTCTTATTGAACAATATTTAATATAATTTAGTATTTGATCTGAAATAAATTAATTAATTAATTTGATCTGTTTAAGATAATTTAGTATTTGATCTGAAATGATAAAAAAGTAAATTGTTGTTTAATAAGTCTAATCAAAACAATATTTTCAAGGCAAAGAACATTTCAAGGCAAATATTGTACTTTTTATGCCACTACATTTAGCTGACAGTTATAGTCACTTTTTAGGTCAAACATGAAAAACATGATAAATTAAAAGTTGTTGTACAAATGCAGTCAATACAAATAATCTAATAACATATTTAGAAAATATAAAACTATCTGAGTGGGTCCATTCTGCACAATGAGTACTTTTACTTTTTATACTTTAAGTACATTTTGGTCCTGTTACTGTTGTACTTTTACTTAAGACACGAGTAATCAAAGAATCACTCGGGAAAAACTGATCACTACATGAAATAGATTTTTATAGAATTTTAAAAGTTAAAGTTTGTTCAGATTTGTTTGACTTTACTAAAAATACAAAAGCAGAATCTCTGTATGTGGCCAATAAAGCTGACCCTAAAAAGAAGAACGGTCGAAGGCGCTTTTCTAGCAAAAAGTGAAAAAAGCCTTAAAAAAAAAGTTATTTTCATGGTAAAATTCGAAAAGCATCAACAATCCTTATTATGAATGTTAAAGTTCACTCTGTTGTCCATTAGAGCTGATTGAAAACACCTGAACAAGAGAATATTCTCATATGTGACAAATGCAAAGTGTGACCACAAGATGGCTGTACAGAAAAGAAAAAGAATAGATGTTTGAAAAGACAAGAAGGCAGAAAAATAGACAAAACATATATTAATATATAACCATTTACAGAAGCAGCACCAGACCACTAATTGTAGAAAAATAAAAAATAAAATCTGCTTCATTTTTTAGTCCCAGGTGAGCTGTGGCCTGCATTTGGTGCATATAAAAAGTTTCTCCCTGCAACAATAATTTAAGTCTTAAATGTTCTTTTTGATAGTTTCTGTCTCCAACTATTAGGGTATTTTGATATATTGCTGTTTTGTGCTCTATAAAAATGCTTACAGTCATCAAAATTATTCATCCTAATTCTGATTGCATACTTGTGCTCAGAGACTTTTTGTCTTTCGGTCGCATCTTGTTGAAATTAAGAAAGAAAAGATTAAGAAAATGTCAAAAATGTCTTATTGAACAATGTTTAATAAGCCCAGTATTTGATCTGAAATGATAAAAAAAGTAAATTGGTGTTTAATAAGACTAATAAAAACAGTATTAATAGCTCTATTTGTGTATTTTATATTCATTTTTGTACAAAAACAAATATACATAAACTTTAATATAGAATACTTTAAGTGTAACACCTTAATCACATGATTTCATTATTTCTTCTGCTGTGAAACCAGCCAGCAGTAGAGAAATGTCCATAGAAATATATACACTACTGGTCAAAAGTTTTAGAACACACCAACTTTTCCAGAATTTAATTGAAAATGATGCAGTTTAATGTCTCAGTTTACTCTGAAATTAATGCACATTTGCAACATTTAAAATTCTTTATTGAGCATGATAGTGTTTTGAAAGTAAAAAAAAGATTCAAAATCACATTTTATGTTGGACTAAAGGACTAAAAAAAGACACAAAATGACCAAAAAAAGACACAAAATCACAAAAAAAGACACAAAATGACCAAAAAAAGACACAAAATCACAAAGAAAGACACAAAATGACCAAAAAAAGACACCAAATGACAAAAAAAAGACACAAAATGACCAAAAAAAGACACAAAATGACTTACAAAGACATGAAAAGAATTCAAAAATGGACAAAATAGCCCAAGACTCCATAGAGTTAAGTTGTTAACCCATTTCTTGTTCCCTGAAAAAGGCCTACTTGTATAATTCTGAAATGTACATTATTTTCCAGTTTTGGTTAAGCTTACCTTTTTTTATTTACCTCTGGCAGTTCACCACTTACCTTTGGACCCTTTCAAGCTGTTCATTGGACTTGAACTGCTTGAATTTCAATAAAAAACTGGAAAAATTGGGGTGTTCTAAAACTTTTGACCGGTAGTGTATTAAAGGTCGTGCTGCTCCGGTTTGTCCTGTAATAGTGAAGTCTTGTGGCCGTTTATGTTGTAAATGGGGGAGGAAAGCTGAAGAGCAGTCAAACGAGACACAGACTTTTTTGTCCTCATTTTTTTCCCACTGTCTATTTTTATCTCTGCAGGGTCTGGAGTGGCTCTCATTTCCAATTTTGAGCAGCTGCTGCGCGGTGTGTGGAGGCCCGAGACCAACGAGATCCTCAACATGTCATTGTGAGTCTCAGTTCACACACTCAGCACCTCTCACAGCTGTTTACAACCAAACCTCAGAGGAAAAACTAGAAATCTAATGTTATTGTGACTAAAACTGAACACAACACAGAGACAGTCTGTTAGAGAAACACAGCAGGTTTGTTAAAGTCACCCAGTGGTTCTAGACCAGTTTAACTGTGGGGGCCAAGCAGGGGCCACTGTTTAATCAGAGGGCCACATTAACCCATAAGAACGAAACAAAATGACCACAAAAAGGAAACAAAATGACCAAAAAAGACACAAAATGACCAGAAGACACAAAATGATTAAAAAAAAGACACAAAATGACCAAAAGAGACACAAAATGACCAGAAGACACAAAATGATAAAAAAAGACACAAAATTACCACAAAATTATCAAAAAAGACACAAAATGACCAAAAAAGACACAAATTGACCACAAAATGATCAAAAAAAGACACAAAATGACTAAAAAAAGACACAAAATTACCAAAAAAGGAAACAAAATGACCAAAGAAGACAGAAATTGACCACAAAATGATAAAAAAAAGACATAAAATGACCAAAAAAGACACAAAATTACCCAAAAAAAGAAACCAAATTACCAAAAAGACACAAAATGACACAAAATGACTAAAAAAAGACACAAAATGACCAAAAAAGGAAACAAAATGACCAAAAAAGCACAAATTGACCACAAAATGATAAAAAAAAAGACACAAAATGACCAAAAAAGACACAAATTGACCACAAATTGATCAAAAAAGACACAAAATGACCAAAAGAGACACAAAATTACCAAAAAAAGACACAAAATGACCCAAAAAAGAAACAAAATTACCAAAAAGACACAAAATGACTAAAAAAAGACACAAAATTACCAAAAAAAGGAAACAAAATTACCCAAAAAGACACAAATTGACCACAAAATGATCAAAAAAAGACACAAAACGACCAAATAACACACACAGTGAACCAGTTCTAGACCAGTTTAACTGTGGGCAGGGGCCAGTGTTTAATCAGAGGGGCACATTAAAAAACGCCAAAGATGATATTTAAGCATTCAAAACCTTTATTTTAGGTTATTTAAAATCTAATTTAAGTATATTTGGAAGATACAAATACACTGATTGAAACAATGAGACTTACCAACAATAACAACTATTTTTGTATGATAATGACATTTCCTATTTTTGTGCACACTTACTTTTTTTTTATTTTGAAAGTGCAGTACGGTGAGAATGATCTTTTTTTATATACACACAAGCTTTTATTGCACAATTCCACTATTATAGAATCTACACATTCTGGGTTCATTTTGTGTACAATGAGATATTGTTTGAACAAAAAATAGGTAAGAATTGTTCCATCTTTCATTGTTATAAATTGATCATTTTATCATTAATTTGACAATTAATATAAATATAAATAATTTGTAGAACCACCACTGAAGTCTCCCTTTGTAGAATTTGAAATTGTCTGATGTTGGCGCCCTCCAGTGGTTGTATCAAAAAAGACACTTTGGCTCCCAGTTCACCCAGTTTACACCATGTCAGAAAACAATTTTAAAAAAGGACTAAAACATTCCTTTTTAGCAAAACCTTTGGTTCCTCCCATCTAGATGGTTTTTAGATTATGTATGTATGTTTTCTGTTTTTAGCAGGGTTTTTTTCCTTTTTTATCCTTTTTATAATTAGAATGTTATGCTTTTAACTAGCACTTTGAGATTTCCTGTAATGTAAAGTGCATTAAAAATAAAATGTTTTATTATTATTATTCTTAATTTCCTTACTGACTTATCACTGACAATACAACTTCTATGTATTTATATGATAAATAAATGTATCATATCGTGTCATGTGCTGCTAATATCTCATCTAAGCTTCACATCGTTGTTGTTTGATTTCTGCTTCAGTCAAATGTTTCACAGATAGTTCTGTTCTGTCGCTGCAGCCCGACCAAAGCCAGTCTGTACGGAGCCATCCTCTTCACCCTGCAGGAGGCTCACTGGCTGCCAGTGTCCAAGAGCACCCTCATCCTCCTCTTCACCCTCTTCATGGCCACAAGCAAGGTGAGACCAAGGGTCTAACAGTGTCATTTTTTATGATTTATACACCATTTTTACAGCCGTGTGCCATTAAAGTCAAATCAAAGTGCATGAGTGTTGTTAGCTGTTGCAAGAGTTAAAAACAATCATATTTATTGGTTCCAACCTGACCAGTTTATCATGAAGGCACACTTTTAGTTCATGCTCATAGTTCATAGTTCAAGTCGAAATTGCAAGTTGAGATAGAAGACAGGATACAACCATGTTCACACTCCCCTTAATGAATAAACTGACCCTGATTTAATCAGAATTGATAAATTGTCCCTTTAGACCAGTAGTTCTCAACCTTTTTGAGTCGCGACCCCCAATTTAACATGCATGTTGTCCGTGACCCCCACTCACTGAACACAATCTCACACACACAGTTCAGATCACCCAAAAAAGAAACAAAATGAGCCAGGGGACTGTGTTGGAGGAACTGCGGTGAACAACTAGCAGACCACTTTCATATATTTTGGAGCTGCTCAGCTATTCAGCCATATTGGCAAAAGATTACACAAGTAGTAAAAAACATTTTTGGTGATGTAATCAACAGCTCTTTTTCTTCAATCTACCTGGGTAATATTGCACCCCATATATTGGGGCGAGATAAATATCTTTTAAAAATATTATTAGCAGCTAGTAAGAAAGCTGTTACTCGCAGCTGGCTGCAAACTGCACCTCCGGCGGAGTCCGACTGGATCAATATTGTGACCAATATTCAAAATATGGAAAGAATGACCTTTTCGTTAAATCTACAGACTGATAAATACTTGCACTATTGGGAAAAATGGATTGTGTACATGTCCGAAAGAGATGCTCATTGAGCCATCATTGTATTTGTAACTTTACCAGTGTAATATCTGAATGAATGTATAGGTGACCAACTGTTTGTTCTATGTATCTCTGTATGTTGTCTATGTTTGTTCTATAAAAATAAAGTACAAAAAAAAAAAAAAAAAGAAACAAAATGATCAAAAAAGACACAAAATGACCAAAAGAGACACAAAATGACCAGAAGACACAAAATGATTAAAAAAAAAGACACAAAATGACCAAAAAAGAAACAAAATGACCAAAAGAGACACAAAATGACAAAAAAAGACACAAAATGACCCAAAAAAGAAACAAAATTACCAAAAAGACACAAAATTACAAAAAAAAGACACAAAATTACCCAAAAAAGGAAACAAAATGACCAAGAAAGACACAAATTGACCACAAAATGATCAAAAAAAAGACACAAAACGACCAAATAACATACACAATGACCAAAAAAAAGACATTAAGTGACCAAAAAGACTAAAACACATTAACACATGAACACTTTAACACAGTGGAGACAGAGCTGACTTCCAAAATGATTTGGTGACCCCCAGAAATCATCTCGCGACCCCAATTGGGGTCTATAACTTTTGGCCTGTACTGTATGTGAACTATTTAATTCACAACACAGCCGGTTGTGCACATGAACAGACGGTTAAACAGCCAGTATATCTCCAGCCTCAGTCATCATAAAACCAGGCTAATGTCTTCTAACTGATCGTCTTCCTCCAGGTGTTCATGACCGCTCGCCACTCTCACGGCTCCCCCTTCGCCCTCATTGAGTCGTGGGTCTGCCACCTGCTGTTCGGCTCCCCGCTGGGCGGATCGGAGGAAGACCACCACCACGCCCCCGCCGGCGCCCCGTCTTCACCTCTCAAAACCAAGGAGGAGCTGAGCGAAGGCGGCCGCAAGAGGAAGGCCAAGAAAGCGGAGTAGGACGGCGAGCTGAGAACTGCACATGATGGGACCTCCCATTCCTTTCTGGGGAGAGGGGCAGTTTGATGCTCAGCCAAATGAGACCCTTTCTATTAGAGCAATATGGTGCTTTCTGCTTTTTACACAGAACGAGGACACTGTAAATACCACGGCAAACGTTTCACTCTTCAGCCCAACCTGGACGTTAAAACCTATTTATTGATGTTTGTGAACATCTGCATCAGGCTCAGCTCTGACTGGAGATCCTCCTCCAGGAGGGCTCGATGCTTCAGTAGCTGTGTTAGCGGGTGCCAGTGATTTTCTTTAAGTCCACCAAACCTTACTTAAGCTCAGAAAGAAAACAGAAAATACAAATTAATTTTACTGTCAATAAGAAATTCAAATGTGAATAAAGCATTGTGTGAGAGAACATTGCTGCTTTTTACATTGAGATGAGGACAACTTCCTGTCTGGAAATAAAATCAAGAGAAAGATTGTGTCTCTGTGTCTCTTTTAATGTCCTTTTCTTATAACCTCCACCAAGGATAGATAGATAGATAGATAGATAGATAGATAGATAGATAGATAGATAGATAGATAGATAGATAGATAGATAGATAGATAGATAGATAGATAGATAGATAGATACTTGCATACTTCAAGCAATAAGATATAAAAATACAATAAAAATACAATAAAATATAAAGTGTCTAAAGAAGGAGTATGTATTAAGGAGTAGAATAGAATTCCAGTGCAGAATAAATATGAATATACAGTATAAAAATGTTGGTAAGGTGCAATGAACAGTGTGCATAAAAACATTTATGGTTTGTTTGTTTGTCAGCAGGATTTTAAAAAAACTACAAGCTTAATTTTCATGAAACTTGGCTAAAGGGTGAAGCATGGACCAAGAACGAACCCACAAAATGTTGGACAGGATCTGGAGTAAATCAGGATCAGGAACCTGGAGTAAAGCTGCAGACTCAGGGAGAACATGCAGACTACTTGGAATAAAAAGTATTTTACATTAACCCGCAAAAAACACATTTACTCATGCTGTGTTATTAAAAATACAAATGGTCATTTTTCCCTTTAATACATCTGTATTCTTATTTCAGGAGGAGAGCATAGTTTACTATACTTTACAGCATCGTTTGATCCAGAAGTAACTTTTAACTTTACTCAGTCTCACGACTCATCTCTGTTTGTTATTTATCTCTGGGTTACAACTCTCACTCTGGAGTTTTATTAAATCATTTTGGAGTTGAGACCAGTTTCTACACTTTGGTGAATTTATTGCATTGCTTTTATTAACCATAAAAAAGAAGAAAAAGCTAAAACTCCACCATAAAAGACATGTTTCAGACCTGCACTAGTGCAGAAACCAGTTTGCAGCCAGGAGTCCGTCTGTCTTCATAAACTCTCTGTTATGTAACTGTGAGGATGTTTGGGAGGTGAAAGGAAAGGTCTGAGGTCAGCCCGAGGTCACGTCCTGAGAAACTGGGACCCCTGCTGCTTTGACAAACTTTCACTTGTAGCAAAGGCAATAAAGCATCACTAATGAACTTTACAGGAGGTTGTTACACTCGACCTTTGACCTTAACATTCCTCACAGCAAAAGAGAAGATCAGGGAGGTAAAAGATCTGCCTTCACTGCAGCTTCAGTCCAAAACTTTACTCTGTCCTGTCCTCTGTCCTTCAGTCTGACATGGAACTTTATAGACGCTCGTGAGAAAACTGGATAATCTGTAGAAGATGCAGATGAGAAACAATTATAAATAATGAAATAAGGTTAAGATAATAAGATAAGATAATATTAAGATAATAACCTACAATAGAGAGGTTGCTCCTGCACTGGCTAAAATCAAATACATTTAAAAATTAGCATTAAAGATAAAAGTTTAAGCACTTAAACTAACACATTTACATGGTGATGCTCCTGCACTGAGAGCAGATTGTCCTTAGTGCAAAAAAAAAGTCGGTAAAAGGTCACTTATAACCACTCATAATTATGTTTATCAGAATGGGAGCAAAAGGAGGAAGTTAAGTGTATAAAGTCCGTAGAAGTCACATGACATAACATAACAAAGTCACAATGTCTTTCCCTAAACCTAATCAGGTAATTTTGGTGCCCAAACATAGAGAAGTATCTCAGTTTCACAATGTTAACTACGTTACAGTGTTAAATGAAATAGCAAAATGAGAAATAGAATGGTCATATACAGTATGTACATATTTTAAGAGCTGATATCTAGCCATTTTCCATGGTTTTCTTGATAATGATTTTGGTTATTATCAAGGAAACGACCGTTTCTCTCATTCAGGTATGAGGATGTGTTGCTTCGAGTTATGTCCTTAAAACAAAGGTTGCATCTAAAAGGATGCAGTTATAAAACCAGTTTGCAATGCTCATTTTAGCTGTAATGCATTTGGTGGCAGTAACACAGCCAACAAGTGTTCTTTTAACTTCTAACTTTTATTCAACAAGATTTTGCAAATTATCATTGCACTCCTGCAACAGGACTCACGATGGACAAGTTAAAAAAAAACAACCCATTAACCCTTTATCAGGCAAAGAACTATATTTGGTAACTTCAGGTAATATTTCGAGAAAAAAGTTGCAAATTTACGAGAAAAAAAGTTGCAGATTTAAGAGATTTAAAGTGGCAAATCTGCGCGAAAAAAGTTGCAGATTTACGAGAAAAAAGTGGGAAAAAAGCAACTTTTTTCTCCCAGATTCACCACTTTAACCCTTGATAGGACACTCATTGAAATACTTTTTTTCCCTAAAATTCCAAATTTCAACCCTAGAGAATATTGGAGGATATTACATACAGCCAGAATTTGTAAAAAAAAAAAAAAAAAAAACCATACGAAAATAACATTTTGAGAAAAAAGTTTCCTATATTAAAGTGGCAAATCTACAAGAAAAAAATGTGCAGATTAATGAGATTTAAAGTGGTGAATCTGGGAGAAAAAAGTTGCTTTTTCCCCACTTTAAATCTCTTAAATCTACAACTTTTTTTCTTGTAGATTTGCCACTTTTAATCTAGTAAATTTGCAACTTTTTTCTCGAAATATTACCTGAAGTTACCAAATATAGTTCTTCGCCTGATAAAGGGTTAAATTGGATTTCAGTCGAAGCATCATATAGTTTCGAGTTGGAATAAATGGATAAAAAATGTGTATGGAGCTGTCAGTGTACAATAAGAGGATTTTTAACAGCCTTAACGCTGCTTACAGAGGAAAGAAGGTACAAATAGAGATTTTAATTCATTGTTTATTCAATTCTTTGATTAAAACCCGTCATTGAACCATTTAGGATTCAACTCATTTACCGACTTCTTGCTCCTGTGATCATGACAGTTTGAAGACAAGAATGAAGATCTCAGACATGTGTAGTTTCTTCCACTTCAGAGTAAAGCGCTCAGGTCTCCAGCATGGCGACAGAAATGAGCTGCCGTGTTTGTTTTTCCAGTCGAGGCCCACAGTGAGACTTCCCCGCTCCTTTGGGCAAGGCAGCGAGACAGAGTGGAGGTAGAGAGAGCTTATCAGAGCGATCTGAGCCAAAACAAACCAAACCGTCACTGAGAGGAATGTTACCAACATCTGCTGAGGCCATTACTGACACACACACACACACACACACACACACACACACACAGAGGAAGCATTTCTTATCGACTTATAAACATGAATTATTAACAGTCACAATATTTACCTCTTAGTCACTAACCCTAAAAAAAACAGCTTGTTAAAACACTTCCTGACATATTTTGGACAACACACAATTGGTTTTTACGTGTTGTGAAAGCTGAATACTTTCTGTTTTTAAGACAGTTTAACATTCATCTCTTCTACAAAGGAATGATTATAAAAAATATTAATTTTCTTATTAGACAATGCATGCTTTGGGTTAAGAAGTAAAGGCCAGTTTTCCCCGAAATAACTCTGTCATTTAACCAGGAAACAGAGAGGTTGATGAATTATATGTATTATATGTGGGGGGTTTAATGTGTTGTGCAATCCAACTTCTACTCCTTTACGTGGACTTTCCTAAACAGCGGTTTGTGGAGGAGTTTTAGGGGAAAGGATGGGGATGTAAGCCAGGGAGGGGAGGTGGAGGGGGCTGGGGGTATATAAACCAGAGCTGGGGAGAAGGAGGTCTGAGCTGCAGCAGGAGGAGAGAGAAGGAGCTGAACTACCTGAACACTAGAATCTGAGCTCACAGGTTCCAGCATGCTGTGGTTTCTGCTGCTGCACGGTGCGCTCGGCCTGGGAGGAAACACTGCAGCCGCACAGAGAGGTGAGGCAACATGTTTGGATTTTAAAGTCAATACTTTTGGACTGTATAGGTGGAAATAAGAGACTAATCCTGGAAATTAGTGATGTTCGATACCATCGATTTCCTTTCCGGTCCGATACTGAGTAAAATTCAGGCTGGTATCGGCGATACCGATCCGATACCAATACTTTGTGCAAATACACCTAATTTGCCTGGTAAATCTAAAAAGAGTGTATTTCAAATGGCTTAAGAATGAATAGAAGACATCAGAGTCATTAATTTATTTTAAACTCAGAAGTATACGGACTCATTCACAATATAGCTTCTTTTCCGCTCCGCTATTGAATTACACACACACACTGAGAGATATTAGGGCACTTACCCAGGCGGAAGAAAAAGTAGTTCCTACCAGCAGCGTGTCATTTAGACAAGATCTGAATAGTTTAGTTACTTTCCACCGTATTCCTCTTAATGACATACATTACCACAAATGACTGAAGTATCAAAAGTATCGATATTTTCATTTGAGAATCGATTTTAGGGCATACAGATCTGGTATCGGAAGTATCGATATTTCAGTATCGATCCGCACATCACTACTGGAAATGAGATGTTTGTTAGAAGCATTGATGCATTAGTTGAAGTTACCCTCTAGCATTCTCCACTGTTTATATACATTTATATTAATTATGAAAATTCTGCATCTAAATGTATGTATGTAAACTGACGACTCACTCTAGTAAAGCATGGTATACAGTTGATTAAAACGGAGCAACGTTTCAAACATGGATCAGAAAATAAGTGTTACAGGTATTTATTGTTTTAATTTTCCTGTTTTTTTTTAATCAATACCTCATCAAGTGTTTAACTTGAGTTTTCTGTGCAAATCTCTTCTGAGTACACATCTGTTCTTGCACACAATGAGGAAAAACAATCACTGAGTCTCATTTACCTTTCTATTAGCAGAGAGAGTGATTTATCTGCAGAATCTCTTCTTTCTGCTGTGAAATCCATTCAGTAAACAGAGTTGCCGCTAATGGGTAAACCACATTTCCTGCGCTTGACGCTCAGGAGGTTTCTGCCCTCGTACGGCTCCTCTGGGGGGGGAATAAGGGGGGTCTGGTGGGGTCTTTGGGTCAATTAGTACAAGCAGCATGTTGTGTCAGGATCTAAACCACACCTGAGGATCCCATCCTCATGAACCTGTCCTCCAGAGACTGCGCATTTTGTTTTTCCAGCGCAAAAAGAAGCAAAAAAGTTAAAGTGACTCATCAATGTTTTATTATAAATATGTATCACATGACAATGTGAAATAGGTCATTCATAGGAATGAACCTACAGGAAAATATCTCCTGTATCTGCAGCTCCTCCTGGCTTTAACCCTTTATCGGGCGAAGAACCGTATTTGGTAACTTCAGCAGATATCCAAAATAAAAAATAAAAATATTTCGAGAAAAAAATTGCAAATTTGCTAGATTAAAGTGGCAGATCTACAAGAAAAAAGTTGCAGATTTAAGAGAAAAAAGTGGGAAAAAAAGCTTTTTTCTCGCAGATTCACCACTTTAAATCTCATAAATCTGCGACTTTTTTCTTGTAGATTTGCCACTTTAATCTCGTAAATTTATTTCTCTAAATATTATGCATGTGCTGCAGAAGCATTCCTTAGATCTTGCTTATAATTTCACTGCAACTGCTTGTGATAAGGTTTACCTTTGTGAATTGGCCTATTTTTGCAAAGCGACTGATTTGCAAGTAAAAAGGGCCAATTTTGTGCCAAATATATACATATGAACACATTTAAATACATGCAAATATTACAGGGGTACCAAGATGATATTTGCTTGGCCGCAGTTTCAAAATTACAGTTACTTTTTGTACTTCATGTGCAGATTTAGCAGCTGCAAAAAATGTGCAATCCTTTAGTGAATCCACCTGTCAGTTTAGCTGGTGAACATTTCAAATCAAATCAAATCAAATAGTCTTTATTGTCATTATATAGTTCACTATACAACGAAATTGAAAGTGCCACTGCATAAGGTGCAAAGTTATGACAATCATAACACAAAAACAACATGAGTAAAAACATTTAAAAAATACCGAGCTAAACAAGGACAAAAACAAGAACAAGGACGTGTGATGTAATAAATAAGTATAAAAATAAATAAATGGCTACTTAAAATGCTATAATTTATACATGAGGTAAATTGAGTGTTTTGCACATATCAATTGTATTGCACATGTCCGTTTTATTGCACCTTTTAATTAATTTATCCTGTGTGGGTGTTGAGAGTTCAGCAACATTTAGCTCAGGAGTTGGCAGATACTACATGATGATATGAGTTTGAAACTAGATGATCTGAGATTCTTTTGATATGTTTATCTGTTGAAACGTAGTGACACAATAGCAGTTGGAGTCATAAAGTCAGACAACAAAAATGTCAGTTACACAATACTTAAGTTTGCTAACATTAGCCATCAAAACCAAGTGGTCGTACCAGAATATATGAGGCTGTAGCAGCAAAACCTTTCAACGTAGTGATTAGAGAAACTGTTTGTTTTATTGCTTAGGCCAGTAGTTCTCAACCTTTTTGAGTTGCGACCCCCAATTTAACATGCATGTTGTCCGTGACCCCCGCTCACTGAACACAATCTCACATGCACAGTTCAGATCACCCAAAAAAGAAACAAAATGACCAAAAAAAGGAAACAAAATGACCAAAAAAGACACAAATTGACCACAAAATGATCAAAAAACACACAAAATGACCAAAAAAGACACAAAATGACCAAAAAAAGGAAACAAAATGACCAAAAAATACACAAATTGACCACAAAATGATCAAAAAACACACAAAATGACCAAAAAAGACACAAAATGACCAAAAAAAAGACACAAATGACCTAAAAAGACACAAAATGACCAAAAAAGGAAATCAAATTACCAAAAAATACACAAATTGACCACAAAATGATCAAAAGACACAAAATGACCAAAAAAGACACAAAATGACTAAAAAAAGGAAACAAAATGGCCAAAAAAGACACAAATTGACCACAAAATGATCAAAAAAGACACAAAATGACCAGAAAAGACACAAAATGACCAAAAAAAGACACAAAATGACAAAAAAAAGACACAAAATGACCTAAAAAGACACAAAATGACCAAAAAAGGAAATCAAATTACCAAAAAATACACAAATTGACCACAAAATGATCAAAAGACACAAAATGACCAAAAAAGACACAAAATGACTAAAAAAAGACACAAAATGACCAAAAAAAAGGATCACAAATTACCAAAAAAGACAAAAATTGACCCCAATTGCGGGTCCCGACCCAAAGGTTGAGAATAGCTGGCTTAGGCATTAAACTTCCTCCTCATAGTCTTGTTTCAATTACATTTTTGCAGGAAGAGAATCTGCAGAGAAAATCCAGATAACTGCTCACTGTCACACAGTAGAAACACAAAGACGCCCGCAGAGTTTTGTTCCTGTTAGCACACAAGCTTGAAAGATGTATCTTCCAGAAAATCTTGTATCATTCCATATCTGGAAAATCAATTTTGCTGCTGCAATCAAAACATCTCTGAGTCCAGTGAAAGCGTGGGCGGCGGATACATGGAGGCTGCGGTGGCTGAGGAACGTCAGGTATTACAGTAGACTCTGGTATCTGACAGATCTGGATCATGTTGAACAGGAGGACACACACACACACACACACACACACATGTTCATATTAATCCACCGGGGAGCTGCTACACTGCAAAAAAAGAAAAGTTGGGTGAACTCAAAATTTCAAGGCAACAAACTTCCATAAAATTTTAAGTTGGACAATTAAACTAAATATTTTAAGTTTTGTTTTTGAGTTTGCTCAACTCTGAATTCAGATTTTTGTCAACTCAACTGTAAGTTGTACTAACTTATAATTTTACATTGTAATAACTTTTAATCCTTACTTCTGCTAACTTCTGCAATGTGCTGAATTGGCACGATTGTAACGCCGCTATGAAATGTCAGCTAATGTTGCGACCACAATTTTGAGTTAGCATTGATACGCTAATGGCTACTCTTGTAGCTGTAACAAGCAGCGCCGCTAGCATCAGTTAGCCGCTAGCATCAGTTAGCCGCTAGTATCAGCTAGCCGCTAGCATCAGTTAGCAGCTTGGCCAGGTCATTCTTGAAAAAGAGATTTTAATCTCAATGAATTTTACCTGGTTAAATAAAGGATATTGATTGATTGATTGATTGATCAGTTAGCCGCTAGCGTCAGTTAGCCGGTAGCACCAGTTAGCCGCTAGCTTTCGCTAATGACCGAATTTCACCGCTTTCCCGCATTTCACAACAAAGAAATAAGAGTTATCAGAACTATTGTCCCTTGTTGTGAACCCCAACTTAAAGATATAAGTAACAACAACTCACCAACTTGTTTTTGAGCAGACAACTGGCTTCCTTTGTTGTGATAACTTACATTATTGCCCTAAATGTCGATAATTTATATTTCCAAGTTTTACCAACTTAAATCACTGTTTTAGGCCAAAAAATACAAGTTGGCTTTTTCTGCAGTGTGGTCCCAGATTTTCAGCCAACAGAAAGACTGATGAGGTGACAAAAAAAACAACTTTATATCAGTTTGATGTGTAATCTCTCTGTTCACTCTCTGTTCTTATATTATCTGGACCTCCATCAGTCCATCTCTATCTTATTTCAGGTCATATCCTTCTTCTCCAAGTTTAATTTCTTTTTCTCTGTTTGTTATTCTGACCACATAACTTCACAATTTAGCACAATATTTCACACATTCTATTAAGAATTTTTCACTTATTTTTCACAGGTTCAATGAAAATAGCCAACACACCTTAAAGGCTCTGTATCTTAGATTTGGAACATTAATATAGCATCAAATAACTATTTTCTATGTAAAGATATAGTGGAGAAATGGTGTTCTGACCAGAGAATGTCAGTCCTGATGATTGTTTGGGTGCTCTTGTGGTTCTGAGTGTTGCAAAGAACCTTTAAGTTTTATGTTTTGATAGTAAAGTGTCGAGAAGAAAACATTTCCTACATGTACGGCAAAGAAAAATAACCACATGACCTTCAACATGTGTCTTAAAGTCAAAACAATGTGTATGTGTGGGGTAAATCAGCATGTTTTGGTTTATGTTCTTCTTGTAATTGTTGAAATTTTTTCTTTTTTCAGATGGAGAAATCATCAGTCAGATTAAAATGACGAACCTGGCGCTGGCTGAGATTAAAGAGCTTCTGAAACAACAAGTACGACAGTTTTAACGTTTAAACAGCACGTATCAGTGATCTACATTTTGTTTAGTTTAACACATAAAGATGAGACTGAAAAAGATTAAAGTTAAACTCACAACTGACCATTTTCTTATAGAACCAGATGCATGTAAATATAAAGAGATTAAACTGGATTTAAAGGTATGCTATGCAGGTTTTCCCTACAAAACAATGCATACACTCCACATGTCTGTATCTGCAGACACTCTGCCCTCTGCAAATATTTTCTATTTTGCTGTGTTCGCAACATTTTTTGAGTATCACCCTTTAGGCACAAAGCTAAGAAAATAGCAGAATCAGCGCTGAAAAAAAGCAAATATATTGAGCCTAAACGCAAACTCAACAATTCTTGCAAAGTATGCCTTCCAACTAACTCCTCTATATCTACACTGTTATACCAGTAAAGCTAAAAAAAATAATTAAAAAAAAAGATTATTCATTCATCATTCCTCAGAAAATTAGACTTTTGATTGCAGATAAATCTCTCATGATAAATTTGTTTCCAAAATGTATTTAACTCATGTATAAGCAGCTGTTTCAGTGGTGAGCAGGCGTCCGTTTAATAAAACTGGACAGCTGATAAGATTCAGTTTTCTTGGGTTAAAGCATCATGTAAACGTTTGATTGATTGTTTTCCAGATCAAAGAGATCGTATTCCTGAAGAACACAGTGATGGAGTGTGAAGCCTGTGGTGAGTTGACCACAAACTCTTTTCATTAGGACTTTACTTTACATGAGTGTGAACAAGAAACAAAGATTTTATATATTGACATTCAATTTTTACCTATTACTCTTTAGTAGTGTTAGTAATTTATTCTATGCTGACGATTACATCTTATTTGTTTTTACCTTTCAACCACTTTGAATAGTTGCTGAACTTTTCAAGAAATCTTCACCTGCACAGGAACCTGTATAAAAAAGATAATATTTAGAAACAACTGAACAAGTTTTCCATGCATTGACAGGAGTCTCATATCAGAAATCAGAAAACACAACGACAAGTCAGAAAACACAACGACAAATCAAAAAACATAACGACAAATCAGAAAACACAACGACAAATCAGAAAACACAACGACAAATAAAAAAAACACAACGACAAGTCAGAAAACACAACAAATCAGAAAACACAACGACAAATCAGAAAACACAACAACAAATCAAAAAACACAACAGCAAATAAAAAAACACAACAAAAAATCAGAAAACACAACAGCAAATAAAAAAACACAACGGCAAATCAGAAAACACAACGACAAATCAAAAAACACAACGACAAATCAAAAAACACAACGACAAGTCAGAAAACACAACGACAAATAAGAAACGACAACGACATTAACATTAACCAAACCGTAAAAAGTAGGTACCCTCGGGTGACATGAGTCGTTGTGTTTTCTGATTTGTTGTTGTGTTTTTGATTTGTTGTTGTGTTTTCTGATTTGTCGTTGTGTTTTCTGATTTGTCGTTGTGATTTGCACTTCAGGGCCACCGTACATGTCCTCACACAGAGCTAATATACTACAGAATCTGTCTGAACCAATTGTATGAGGTGATACACTGTATATAAACCTTCTCTCTCTTCAGGAATGGGGGGAATGCAGCCCCGCCCCTCCTGTGTGCCCAACCCCTGCCACCCGGGGGTGAAGTGTAAGGAGACCCCTCAGGGTGTTAAGTGTGGGCCGTGTCCCGACGGCATGGAGGGCAACGGGACCCACTGCACTGATGTGGACGAGGTACGCAGAGTTACCACACCATCATTAGTTTCACACCATGGGTTACAACATCATTTTATACAACGCCTAGAAAAAGTATTCACCCCCTATTGGCTCAGTTTGTGAGGACGGCCGGCTCTCGGCAGATTTTAAAAAGTGCCATACCAGAGGTGTGCCATACCGTATCGTTCATGATAATATTGGTATTTTTTTTTTATGGTTAAAAAAAATGCATATCATGATATTGACAACATTCTTATTTCTTGATGTAGTGGCGTAAAGCTAACAATTTAAGTTGTTTTAATCACAAAAAGCTACTTACTCTCTGTGGCTAAACACATGCAGCTTTCAAAATAAGAGCACAGTGTGTTAACAGAATCCACCACAGAACTTACAAGAAGACTGTCAAAATAAGATGCCTTAAATAAAACATACAAGAACCTTTCGAGAAAAAAGTTGCAAATTTACTAGATTAAAGTGGCAAATCTACAAGAAAAAAAGTCGCAGATTTAAGAGATTTAAAGTGGCAAATCTGCGCGAAAAAAGTCGCAGATTTACGAGGAAAAAGTGGGAAAAAAGCAACTTTTTTCTCCCAGATTCACCACTTTAAATCTCATAAATCTGCACATATTTTTCTTGTAGATTTGCCACTTTGATCTCGTAAACTTTTTTCTCAAAATATTATTTTTGTATGTTTTTTTTCACACATTCAGGCAGTATGTAATATCCTCCAATATTCTCTAGGGTTGAAATTTGGAATTTGCAAGTATTTCAATGAGTGTCCTATTAAGGGTTAATCAGCCTAAGTAACTGAAAACATCTCTGTGAGTCTTTAATATCAAAATGCATTCAAGTTTCAATGAATGACCTCCACATGTTGATGTTTAGTTCTTAATGATTCTGTGTTTTGTTGTCGACAGTGCAGCGTGATGCCGTGTCACATGGGCGTGCGTTGCATCAACACGTCCCCGGGTTTCCGATGTGGTAACTGTCCTGCTGGGTACACCGGACCCCAGGTCCAGGGGGTCGGCCTCGCCTACGCCACCGCCAACAAACAGGTCACACACACACACACACACACACACACACACACACTCTTGTACTTCTATCTTTGTGAGGGCCCCCAGAGTTATAACGCAGAGTTATCACAACTGAGGAAGAAAAATGTCCCCTCTGTATCTCAACATGTTAGTCTTTGCTCCGTCCTTAGTTCATCAGCAGAACCTCATCACTCTCTCCTGTATAAACCATAGACTGTATATGAATAAAAAATACAAACAGCGTGTCAGACAGCGAGTCGGTCTGTTTCAGCACCACATTTATCTTTGACACCAGACTGTCTTCACTCTGCTGCACTTCAGCTTTTTTTACCCTTTAATTCCAGTCTCGAAGTGGAACTTTTATTGAAGTTATCTGATATTCTTTCATTTCTTTTTGTCCTGTCCAGGTGTGCAAAGACATCAACGAGTGTGAAGGCCTCAACAATGGAGGCTGTGTGGAGAACTCTGTCTGTATGAACACCCCCGTGAGTAGAAACATGAACAACAGTTAACTTACATGTTTGAGCAAAGATTTGCTGTTAACCCTTTATCGGGTGAAGAACTATATTTGGTAACTTCAGTGGATATCAGAATGGATTTATTCCAGCTAATCCGCAACGATCAGGCTACATCACAGACAGTGACACCATGACGTCTGACCAATCAGTATGATAATAATATAATAATATTAACTTTTATTGACCTCGACCTCCAATGTAAAAATGAAAAATGTAGAAAAAAAATTCTGCAAGAAACAGTCGTACAAACAAAGTTATTCTTCAGTGACTTGTACCAGGAGAACTTGACATATTAGGGCCAAGTATGAATAAAAATACTAACCTGGAGGAGGTAATATTTCGAGAAAAAAGTTGCAAATTTACTAGATTTAAAGTGGCAAATCTGCGCGACAAAAGTCACAGATTTATGAGAAAAAAAGTGAAAAAAAAGCAACTCCTCTGTGCGTCCTCAGGGCTCGTTCCGGTGCGGTCCCTGTAAGACGGGCTACGTCGGGGACCAGCGGCGTGGCTGTAAACCGGAGAGAGCCTGCGGGGACGGCCGACCCAACCCCTGCCACGCCAGCGCTCAGTGCATCGTCCACCGAGAGGGGAAAATCGAGTGTCAGGTGAATAAATAAATAAAGTTCGTATTACAGTTTGACACAGCAGCAGCCCCAACGTCTGACTGTCTTTATCATGCAGGTTTTGAATCATTAGTTTCTCTCTGTCTAGGAATCTGCAGGGAGTTTATTCAGGCTAATGGGAAGTTGTGTTTTTTACGTGTCTCTTTCATAATAAATAATTCTATATTCACATTTTGTAAGAGTGCTCTCTCTTTGACCCCTCTATCCCCTTACTATCCATTGCTTGTGTAAAATCCATAATTATTTTTAAGCTCCGTTACAGAGCTGCAAAACATATGATGCAGCCTTTTAAACATTTCTGACCCAACTCTTTGAATGATATAACTTTTGTGTCAGATATTATGAAACTTAAGGTCTGTTTGAGCACTTAAGGTCATCTGGTACCATATGAAGTCCATAACAGGCCAAATAAAAACCGTCTGTACAGTACATAAAACATGATGTGTCCTCACAGTGTGGAGTCGGATGGGCTGGCAACGGATACCTCTGTGGGCCTGACATCGACATCGATGGTTTCCCTGACGAGAAACTCTCCTGTCCTGAGAATAACTGCAACAAGGTGAGCCTTGAGCATATATGAACACAATTTATTCATCTGCAAAGAATGAAATATTCAAACATACCCTATTTTGTCTGTATTTTTGCATCTCAATAAATTAGAATATCATAGAAAAGTTTATTTGTCAGTAATTCAATTCAAAAAGTGGAAATAACACATTATATAGATCCATTACACACAGAATGAAACATTTAATTTATTTAATTTCTTCTAATTAAAATGATAATGGCTTATATTGAATGAAGACCTGAAATTCAGTGTTTTAAAAAAAATGATTATTACAAAAGACCAATTTTAAAAAGTATGTTTAATATGGAAATGAGTCAGTCTGTAGTGTAAAGAGCTTTGAGAAAGTGTTATATATATATATAAGTGCAGGTCCATTTACCATTTACTTGGTTGGGTCTATCTAACTTGAACTACTGGAAAATTGTCTTCAATGATATTCTAATGTACTGATATGCACCTGTAAAAAAAGATAAACAATAGCTACTCAATAAAATTGAGGCAGCAGATTGTACGCAATATTATTAATTAAATCTAACTAAGTTACAAGTTGAGTTAATAACTTAACAGGAAGTGCCTGTCAATTAAAAACGGACTAATTCTATTGTGTTGGATTCATTCAAAATTCTCTTGATTTAGAATGACATACACATAAAGATTATATTTAATGTGATCAAAATAAGTAGATTCCATCTCAAACATTTTTATATTAAAGTTACTTAAACAACTGCCCCAAAATCAAGGACGCATTTATATTTAATACATTTTATCAAATATATTAAGTCAAATTAAATGACTACAGAATAATTTATTACAGTGTGTATTTGGTTAATAAGTTAATTTTAATAGTGTTGAGTGTTTTTCCTCTTTTAGGATAACTGTCTCACCGTTCCCAACTCTGGACAAGAAGACGCCGACGGCGACGGGATCGGAGACGCCTGTGATGAAGATGCTGACGGAGATGGAATCCTCAACATGCAGGTTAGAGCAGGAGACACTAATTAAACTACGGTGGCCCTGAAGGGCAAAACACAACGGCAAATCAAAAAACACAACAACAACAAATCAAAAGACACAACAACAAATCAAAAAACACAACAACAAAACAGAAAACACAACAACAAATAAAAACACACAACAACAAATAAAAAAACACAACAACAAAACAGAAAACACAACAACAAATCAAAACACAACAACAAATCAAAACACAACGACAAATAAAAAAACACAACAACAAATCAAAAAACACAACAACAAATCAGAAAACACAACAACAAATCAAAAAACACAACGACAAATCAAAAAACACAACAACAAATCAAAAAACACAACAACAAAACAGAAAACACAACGACAAATCAAAAAACACAACAACAAATCAAAACACAACAACAAAACAGGAAACACAACGACAAATCAAAAAACACAGCAACAAAGCAGAAAACACAACGACAAATCAGAAAACACAACAACAAATCAAAAAACACAACAACAAAACAGAAAACACAACGACAAATCAAAAAACACAACAACAAATCAAAACACAACAACAAATCAAAAAACACAACAACAAGTCAAAACACAACAACAAATCAAAACACAACTACAAATCAGAAAACACAACAACAAAACAAAAAACACAACGCCAATTAAAAAAACACAACAACAAATCAGATAACACAACAACAAATCAAAACACAACAACAAATCAAAAAACACAATGACAAATCAAAACACAACAACAAATCAAAAAACACAACAACAAATCAGAAAACACAACAACAAAACAAAAAACACAACCCCAATTAAAAAAACACAACAACAAAACAGAAAACACAACAACATATCAAAAAACACAACAAATCAAAACCACAACAAATCAAAAAACACAACAACAAATCAAAAACACAACAAATCAAAAAACACAACAACAAATCAAAAACACAACAACAAAACAAAAAACACAATAACAAATCAAAACATAACAACAAAACAGAAAACACAACAACAAATCAAAAACACAACAACAAATCAAAACACAACAACAAATCAGAAAACACAACAACAAATCAAAAAACACAACAAATCAAAAAACACAACAACAAATCAAAACACAACAACAAATCAAAAAACACAACAACAAATCAAAAAACACAACAACAAATCAAAACACAACACCAATTAAAAAAACACAACAACAAATCAAAAAACACAACAACAAATCAAAAAACACAACAACAAATCAAAACACAACAACAAATCAAAAAACACAACAACAAATCAAAAAACACAACAACAAATCAAAACACAACAACAAATCAAAACACAACAAGAAGTCAAAAAACACAACGACAAATCAAAAAACACAAAGATAAATTACTTAACACAACAGAAAACATTCAGTTGTGTTTTCTGTTTTGTTGTTGTGTTTTGCAATATAAAAGACATCAAATAAATAAACGTGTACAACTCCTCTGCAGGATAACTGTGTGTTGGTGCCCAACGTGGACCAGAGGAACGTCGATGAGGACGACTTCGGGGACGCCTGCGATAACTGCCGCGCCGTCAAGAACAACGACCAGAAAGACACGGACGTGGACAAGTTTGGTGATGAGTGCGATGAAGACATTGATGGGGACGGTTTGTATTCTACGAATCTGTACACTGTTTCTTTAATATGGATATTTACAGCATTATAATAATCCAAATATAACGCTATACACCAGAACAAGAGGATTAACACTTTGAAGAAGAGGGAAAGGGAGTAACAGTTTGCTGGTTCTCTCCCTTTGACCTCAGGAATCCTCAATCACCTGGATAACTGTAAAAGAGTTCCCAACGCCGACCAGAAGGATCGTGATGGAGACAACGTGGGAGACGCCTGTGACAGCTGTCCTTATGTTCCAAACCCCGAGCAGGTCAGAAATATCTGTTTAATGCTGTCAGCATGTTCTGAAGGCCAAACATGTTACTTACAGGTTAAAATCTTCAGACAAAACACCTAAAAATATGAAACAGGACATGCCAAATGGAACATTGCCCCGCTACTACAGCCGCTACTAGCCCCTCTACTACCGCTGCTACTAGCCCCGCTACTACCGCCGCTACTAGCCCCGCTACTAGCCCCGCTACTAATGCCGCTACTAGCCCCGCTACTAGCCCCTCTACTACCGCTGCTACTAGCCCCGCTACTACCGCCGCTACTAGCCCCGCTACTAGCCCCGCTACTACCGCCGCTACTAGCTGGCTACGAGCCGGGGGACAGCGGAGCCCCCAGAGACCCGCAGCAGCTTGTTTATTGCCCATAAAATCAGTGGATGTGTGGCTGAATGTGAACATGCTGCAGAAAAACGTTGCAGAAGCAGAATTGAGCATTTTAGCCTCAAAGTAGAGATGGGCTAGTCTGGCTATGTAAACATCAATTTCTGTCGCTCTACATACGTCATCTGGTATAACTGATCTGATTGGCTAAGAGCTACCTACAGACGCTTATGATAGACATTCTAAGCGTCCAATAAACGGCTCCGGAGGATCGTAAACCACGCCTCCTCTACGGAGAAATGAACGGCTGGTTTCGTGTTAGCCAGGCTCTGTAGATCCACTAAAAGTGCTTCATTAATCTTTCTCAGACGGATGTGGACAACGACTTGATTGGAGACCCCTGTGACACCAACAAGGACAGGTACCGTCATGTGACCTCATCAATCACATTGCTTCTATTTATGTCTAATCACCTGTACTACCACTAGTACCAGTAGTACCACTACTACCACTAGTACCACTAGCACCAGTAACAGTCTGTTTCTCGTCCAGTGACGGTGACGGTCACCAAGACTCCCGGGACAACTGTCCCGCCGTCATCAACAGCTCTCAGCTGGACACGGACAAGGACGGCGTGGGGGACGAGTGTGATGATGACGACGATAACGACGGGATCCCAGACCTGCTGCCACCCGGCCCGGATAACTGCCGCCTGATCCCCAACCCTCTGCAGGAGGACTCCAACGGTGGGTATATAGTTTTCAGATCGGTGTGTTTGTCAGCAGGATTAAGACGATTGTAAAAGTCTCTCTGGTTGGTCAATTGGAAGCCCAAGTGTAAACACACACATTTGAGATAAAGTGAGGTCTCAATACTGGCCTTTTAACCCTTTATCAGGCAAAGAACTATATTTGGTTGTTAGAGTCAGGTAATATTTCGAGAGAAAAGTTGCAAATTTACTAGATTAAAGTGGCAAATCTACAAGAAAAAAAGTTGCAGATTTAAGAGATTTAGAGTGGCAAATCTGTGCGAAAAAAGTTGCAGATTTACGAGAAAAAAGTTGGAAAAAAGCAACTTTTTTTCTCGCAGATTCACCACTTTAAATCTCATAAATCTGCACATTTTTTCTCGTAGATTTGCCACTTTAATCTCGTAAACTTTTTTCTGAAAATATTACCCCCCTCCCCCGGGTCCGTATGTTTTTTTTACACATTCTGGCAGTATGTAATATCCTCCAATATTTAAGTATTTCACTGAGTGCCCTATTAAGGGTTAAGACAGGCTACGACTCTTTCCGTTTATCTCCTCAGGTGATGGTGTGGGGAACATTTGCGAGAAGGATTTTGACAACGACACCATCGTGGACACCATCGACGTCTGTCCAGAAAACGCGGAGGTCACCCTCACCGACTTCAGGGAGTACCAGACCGTCGTTCTGGATCCGGAGGGAGACGCTCAGATCGACCCCAACTGGGTGGTGCTGAACCAGGTACGCTGGTTGACTCTAGTGTCCCAAAATACCAAAACATCTTCTCCATCCCATTCAATTTCTCTTAAATTCACACTTTTGTTTGTACAGGGAAGAGAGATCGTCCAGACTATGAACAGTGATCCTGGACTGGCTGTTGGTGAGAGAACAACACATAATGATGTTGTGTAAATGCTGCTTATTAGACTAAAGACTTTTATAACCTTTTAACCCTCTATGGTACACATTATGATGCCAATTAGTGTTTATTGTCTTAAAATAGACTAAATAAACATAATCTGAAGAAGTTTTTTATTTATTTATTTTTATTGTTTGGAAGTTTTTGGGGTTTGTTGCCTGTTGCCATGTGTGGAAATTCAAAGCAAATAAGACATTCAAAGTTCACTATAATAGTAGGCTATAGCCTACAGAGTATAGTAATAGCCTGAACTTGACTTTACTGCAACCAACACCAAATATATCTTTGTTAAATTGTAAAGATCAAAACAAAATTATGATGAATGGTACGCTTTTGAACATTATATATATATATATACCTAAACACACTACCAATATCTCATGCTGCCTGCTGATTCCATAATGGTTCATTGTTCCCTCGAGGCAACATAGCAATTTTCCATAACTGTACATTTTTTCTCAGGGTAACAGTTGCATTTTAACAAGTTTCCATTATTTAATTTGAAAAAAAATTGCATGAAACTATCGAAAATGAAGGTTTCACCTTTCAGTAGGGATATTTTTTTCCAGAGTGAAAAGGGCCACGAAATTATGTTTTGAGTGATTTTTTTGTGGCAAATAATGGCCACAAAAGTTGTTTACTTTAGAAAATCTGCAAAATAGGGTTTCATCATGGCCTCCTGGAGGTCATGTGACAAATTAAAGCATTGCTATTGGTTCCCTATACTCTTCCCTCTTTTTTAAAGTATCGCATCACTCAAAAACATGCATTGTAGAAATTTGACAGGCCAAAATTGGGTATGTTGCCTGAGGGAAACACCGTACCATCGAGGGTTAACCTTTTCCCAATCACTAAATAAAAAAGAGGAAATGTGTTTATGCCTTTCAATGTTTCCATGACGTCTACCTCGTGTTTAAGTCACCTGCATGCCACGATGTCTCCTCCAGGTTACACGGCGTTCAGCGGTGTGGACTTTGAAGGGACGTTTCATGTGAACACGGTAACGGACGACGACTACGCAGGATTCATCTTCGGGTACCAGGACAGCTCCAGTTTCTACGTGGTGATGTGGAAGCAGGTGGAGCAGATCTACTGGCAGGCCAACCCGTTCAGAGCTGTAGCAGAACCAGGCATCCAGCTGAAGGTAGCTCAACCATGGAGGAATGTTACAGTTTAGTTTGAAGGAATGCCAGGAGCACTTTATAATAAGGCTGACTTTATAAAGGGTTTATAAGATGTAATGAATGGCTAATACATCATGTATTAATCATCTGGTTCAGATAAGCTGTAAGCCTTTAACCCTTTATCAGGCAAAGAACTATATTTGGTAAGTTCAGGTAATATCTTGAGAAAAAAGTTGCAAATTTACTAGATTAAAGTGGCAAATCTACAAGAAAAAAAGTCGCAGATTTAAGAGATTTAAAGTGACAAATCTGTGCGAAAAAAATCGCAGATTTACGAGAAAAAAGTGGGAAAAAAGCAACTTTTTTTCTCCCAGATTCACCACTTTAAATCTCATAAATCTGCACATTTTTTGCTTGTAGATTTGCCACTTTAATCTCATAAACTTTTTTCTCAAAATATTATTTTCAGATGGTTTTTTTTACACATTCTGGCAGTATGTAATATCCTCCAATATTCTCTAGGGTTGAAATTTGGAATTTGCAAGTATTTCAATGAGTGTCCTATTAAGGGTTAAAGTGGTGAATCTGGGAGAAAAAAGTTGCTTTTTTCCACCTTTTTTCTCGTAAATCTGCGACTTTTTTCGCACAGATTTGCCACTTTAAATCTCTTAAATCTGCAACTTTTTTTCTTGTAGATTTGCCACTTTAATCTAGTAAATTTGCAACTTTTTTCTCGAAATATTACCTGAAGTTACCAAATATAGTTCTTTGCCTGATAAAGGGTTAATAAGAACATTGAAATATTTCTTCCATCCAAAGTTATTTTGGTTTTTTTAGGCATAAGAAGCCTGATTGTCAGACATGTCAGGATGAAATTAATAACATGCCAAAATAAATCTTTTTGATGCTTTACATTTTTTTAAATCTTGTGACCTGAAGGATAATCACAGCGCCATGAAACTTTAAAACCATAAACTAGACACAAGAGGATTTACGGTATATTAACAATAATAGGTTTCTCAGAAGTTCACAGAACAGAAGTGCTTTCAGAAAAAAAGAAATTGTTGCAAAATCTACAAGACATCAAAAGTTTTTGAGACCAAATCACAGCATGGATTTTTCTCTGGTGTTAATTTGGTATTTTTGAGTGATTTTTCAAAATCTTTATTCATCTCTAAAGTGGTGAAAAATGGCCACTTTTAGCAGATATTTAGCACATGTTTGGTGGCGCTCCCACTGATGGCATGCAGAGGACATGAAGGATTAGTTCACTGATTCAGACTTGTTGTCACTTGTGGTTTTGTAAAGGCGGTCAAGTCGGACACAGGTCCAGGAGAGAACCTGAGGAACGCCCTGTGGCACACCGGAGACACCAACAACCAGGTCAAACTGCTGTGGAAAGACGCTCGCAACGTCGGCTGGAAGGACAAAACTTCTTACCGCTGGTTCCTCCAACACCGACCTGCTGACGGCTACATCAGGTACACACTGAGCTAAAGCCATCACCCACACTGTAAAAAAACACGGATCATGTTGGGTATACTGCATGCACATATCCAAAATAATCTTTTACATTTTGCATTTGGAAATACAGATTACAAAATAGAAACGATAGCAAAGACAATATACAACAGGATCGAAACACCATGCATGTCAACAGCAAACACGCTGCCATGTTGTAAAATGACATCGGACAGTTTTTTTTCTTCTTTTTTTTTGTTATCAGCATATTCTGCAAATCAAGACTATGTGCAGAGAAAAATCTGTCTTCCACATTCAATTTGATTGACATTTTTCTTTCATCTTATAAACAAATGGTCACATAAGGATACTGGGGATTCTGCTTTCTGCTGCTTCTAAAACTACAAATCATAAAAGAATTACAAATCATAAAAGAATTTGTGGCTGTGTGATGATGGCTGGTGTTACCTTCTCTGTCGGTTGTCAGAGTTCGTTTCTACGAGGGAACTCAGATGGTGGCGGACACGGGCGTCATCATCGACGCCACGATGAGAGGAGGCCGCCTCGGCGTCTTCTGCTTCTCCCAGGAGAACATCATCTGGGCCAACCTGCGCTACCGCTGCAACGGTGAGACACAAACAGGATTCTGGAATCAGGAATTCATCATCAGAAATCATCAGAAATTTTATTGAGTAGGATAAACCCCTTGAGAGGAATCCTCTGGTTTTCGAGGGGGTCCTAAAGTACATTACAAAACAAAACACTCAACAATTTACAGACTAGAACAACAAAGACAACAGGCATCAACACAAACATAACAAACAAAAAATGAACACAAGAATAATCACAACCTCTCAATGGCCACAAGTTGGCCATAACATTAGCCTAGTAAAACTGAAAGAAGTAGCATAATATTATTGTAAATTGAAATTGCATTTTTAAAAATAAAAGAAATAAAACAAATATGACATAATATTATCTGAAACATGTGCAGTTTAACTCAAAATAAGAAGACAGGGCATATTTAAAACTATGAAAAGACGTCAATGATCGTATGTTTAAAGGAAGATTATTCCTCCGATGGCGCTTTGAACTTAAATGCTTTTTTACCAATTGTTTTGTTCACTGTAGGAATGAAAAAGAAATACTGAGATGAGTGTCGTAATTGATATGTTGAGGAATATGGAATCAAAAATTGTTGTAAATAGACAGGATAATTGCAATGTATACATTTAAAAATAAACTGTAGCCAGTGAATATGTCTTCTTATATTGAGTGTGGGCCATTTGAGTGTGTTATACATGATACAATGATGAGTGTAAAAACAACAACCATTCATGGTTGTTGTTTTTTTTACATGCTTTTCAACAAATTAAAATAGCCTAATATGAAGTTAGTTGTTTTTTTTTGTTTGTTGCATAACTCACCTGGGTTTCACAAGAAATTGAATGAGCATTTTCATAAGTTTAGGCCTGTTTGAACTGGAAATATAAGTGAGACATGAAAGTAATTTTCCAGCAGCTGCTCAATCTGTAAACAAACCAGTGATTTCCCTCCCGTTGTTCCTCTGCAGACACTCTTCCTGAGGACTTTGACACCTACAGAGCCCAGCAGGTCCGCCTGGCGGTCTGAGGACGACTAACGAGCCCCCGGGAATTCTGGGAAACTTTCCAAAACACCTGGGATCAGATATCAAATCATCATTTTGCAAATGTTTATAAGAAGTCGACCACAAAGTGTGATGGAGTGAAACTCTTATAATATAATATGTGTTCAAACCATTAATAATGTTGTTCACATTTCAATTTATACTTTTGAAAGAAGAACTATTGCAAAGATTTAACTGTCACTAATAAATAAATGTGGATTTTGTTAAATTATTTACCATCGGGATGAATTTTAACTGTGTGACCAGCTGATGCATGTGCATATTTAAAAATAATGATTCTAGTTTTTAATAACAAAGAAATATACATTTTAATTAAAATAATTAAATGTTTAAGAGGTAGTTGTTAACTTCCAAACTTGCAAAGAAATGTTTTGAAAATGACATATTTTGTCACAAAAGGCATCTTTAAAAAGCTGGAAAAGTTATCCATAAATTAAATGTATTAATCTTGAAGTCTTGTCATAAACAACCCATATTCCAAATATAGTTGGGACGGACATATACAACAGAACACAATAAAATGCTAATACTTTTTGACATGTATTCAATTGAAAACTGTACAAAGCCAGTTTATCTAATGTTTGATCTTCCGATTTATTATAAATATCTGCTATATTTGATGCCAATATAGCAGATATTTATAAAGTTGCAAATTTACTAGATTAAAGTGGCAAATCTGCGCGCAAAAAAGTTGCAGATTTACAAGAAAAAAGTGGAAAAAAACTACTTTTTTCTCCCAGATTCACCCAAGCCAGTTTATTTAATGTTTGACCTTCCTGGATTTATTATTAGTATCTGCTATATTTGATGCCAGCAACATATTTAAAAAAAAAACAATGGCACAGTGGCATCAAAAGACTTGAAAAGTCTGTTTGTTTCCACAGGTGGGAACAAAGCGAAAAGTGGGAAAAAAGCAACTTTTTTCTCCCAGATTCACCACTTTAAATCTCATAAATCTGCACATTTTTCTCGTAGATTTGCCACTTTAATCTAGTAAACTTTTTTCTCAAAATATTATTAATAGTATTTCAATGCATGTCCTATTAAGGGTTAAAGTGGTGAATCTGGGAGAAAAAAGTTGCTTTTTCCCAACTTTTTTCTCGTAAATCTGTGACATTTCTCGCGCAGATTTGCCACTTTAAATCTCTTAAATCTGCTACTTTTTTTCTTGTAGATTTGCCACTTTAATCTAGTAAATTTGCAACTTTTTTCTCTAAATATTACCTGAAGTTATCAAATATTGTTCTTTGCCTGATAAAGGGTTAAAAACCTTAACAAACTTTCTTCTTTTTGAAACATGTCGCATCAAATTCATAATGAGTGTATATTTACATTAAAGTTTCAGTGTAATATGAAACATATTGTCCGTGCGGTTTTCAATGAATATTTGTCAAAAATTATTAGCAAATGATCGCGTTTATTTACGGTTTCGACGGCGTCCCAACTTTTTGGAATCTGGGTTTTTAGCTTTACTGTAAAAAAGGTTTTGAAACATTTGATTTTAAGTAACAGACGTGACTTTTTTTTTTTTCAAACTCAACAGCTTTTAGTGGAAATCAACATTCTGAACATTTCACAAGCATGCACATATCCAAAATAATCTTTTAAATTTTGCATTTGGAAATACAGATTACAAAATAGAAACGATAGCAAAGACAATATACAACAGGGTCGAAACACCATGCATGTCAACAGCAAACACGCTGCCATGTTGTAAAATGACATCGGACAGTTTTTTTTCTTCTTTTTTTTTTGTTATCAGCATATTCTGCAAATCAAGACTATGTGCAGAGAAAAATCTGTCTTCCACATTCGATTTAATTGACATTTTTCTTTCATCTTATAAACAAATGGTCACATAAGGAAAATCACATGGCAACAAATAAATAACTACAGATCTTTTACTACGACTTACAGGACAACAGTGATATTATGCTATTCTCACTATAAGCTTTAAGTGGAACTTAAATGGTGTTTTTCCAGAGAGGGTTGTAGATTCATTTAGAAACTCTAAAACTGTGTTATTAAAGGGACGTTTGATTCACTCTGGGAACAAGCAGCAACTCTTTCACTGTTCGCCTTTAAACACAGGACTCCTGGTTCAGCTTCACTCATCTGCTTTCTGTTTCAGTCTGGGACAAGATTTCAGTTTCTCTGCTTTTTTACTGTGTTAAAAACAAAGTAATGCATGTCAATGGTGACTCAGACTAACAGAAGCAGATGAGTCCAAACTAAAGAGTTTTGAAAACACACTTTGAGGTGATTTGTTCATCTCAGCGGTTCAGAAAATGGACTTTTTATTTATTAGCCTGACAAGTTTTGCTTTTTGTATTTCAGCCTCAGATGCAGCAATGATTTGTGAAATTAGCACAAATTCTAAAAATGCAAATTCATGCTCAACACGAAAGAAAGGATCAGGGAAAGAAAGTTGACTTTTTACTCAAATGTCTGAACATTTGTGCCTGATGAGAGAAATGTTTGGAAGAGTTACAGTAGCGTTTAGCTAACATCGCTAGAGAAAAGTCATCAAATCTCTTTGTTATACTATTTGTTTCATTCTAGACCAGACTAGTGTGAGCTTCATGGGAAGATCATCAAAATTAAAACAATCTCTTAAAGGGGTGTCATGATTTCAATTATACTGCAAAATTGACAAAAATTTTTTAATTTTTATGATCTATATCACAAGCAGGATTGGAAAAACCTAAAAAATTGATTGGCCTTAGTGTGGTACACTAAAATATTATATATTATATTACGGTTAATGTAGCCTATTTCAGTCAGGACATAAAAGCAATGATTAGTTGATTTTTACAAATAAAGACTTACAGTCTGACAATGGAGAATATTAACCCCAGGAGTCGTTTATACAGCAGCTTATTATGATTATGATATTTATGGTTGCAGTTTGTGGCGCCCTCTAGTGGCTGTAGTAGTTATGACGGACAACAAGGCTGAAGTGATGTCTGGGAGTGGAAAAGGAAAAGGGGAGCGAGAAAATGAAGACTAAAGAAGAGCAATGACCACTTTGGATGGCTTGAAACTAAAGTAAATAGTGTCATTTGAAGTAACCTGACCTACGTTATTTTTGCTCTAAGCTTAGCTAAGTTGTTCTGTTGCCTAAATGTAACATTGCAACCGTTTTACAACATCAAGGTGTTTGAAACGGCGTCCGTTATGTTATGATACATGTTGATCTCCCGCCACCAGAAAGGGCGCTAATTTAGAAATAGAAAAACTTTAAATCCTTGAAATCAAAGTGTCTAACAGCTCTTCTCCAGTCCAGCACGCTTCATCTACAAAAAGCTTTACAAGAAGGTCGTTCCTGCAGAAACCAGAAACATTTGTTTGATAAAGTAGGTCGTGCTGAAGAAGAGTTTTAATTTGAAAGGATTCTTCCTGTCCAAACCTGCACTTTAGAGTTGCAGCTAATTTCACAAAGTGAGGCTGTGTTGCAGCACCATGCAGGACTCTGGGAGTGCTAGTTGGGTCAGACAGGTCAGGATGCAGACCGCCTCACTGGAGGATTTTTGAGTTTGCAACTAACTACAATAAACTGGAACTGTAAGAAGAGTTTTCCGTGTAGCGGGGAGAAATGAGCAACAAAGAAATACATTCGGAGTGCCGTTCTTTTCCAACACGAGAGCGCAAGCTGCACTGGAGTAAGCCCTTTCTAGTTTTGCATCCCCTTAAATCTTCACAGATAAAAAACAAGACAAGCCAAAATATAGTTTACAAAGGAAAATAGAGAATTCATCTTTTCTTTGACATGAAAATACCTCCAGATGAATAATTATACATCTGGAGTGAAAACAGTCAGCATTCACATCGGGCAGAACAGTCCCTGCTCAGAAGCCAGGAAGTCACAAATAAAGTGCGAAGCAACTAGTGGACTAAACATTGCACAAAAACAGGAAAAAAAAAACACTTTACACAGTCCAAAACCTGACATGATAGGCAGCAACAACATAAAACAATCATATCTGATGACACTCAGCAAGGCAGACTCCTGATCATAACCTGGGAGAATCAGCTCAGAGTCCATCATGTCATGCAGTCGACTGCGTAATTCACAAGCTGCAGAAGATTCAAGCCCACGTATGCAAACGATCAGTGCACGTGCCAATCTGAAACTGCAACCTGCTTCTATTTTCTGGAGAAAGCCAAAAGGGAGGAGGAGGAGAGGAGGAGGAGGAGGAGGACTGTTTACTGGTGAGATGCTACAGAAGGAAGAGAGTGATTCCTCGGAGGAGAAGAGAGAAGAGAAGAATTCTGGTCCGACCATTTGGCAAACAGGCTAAAACTAGGACACTGCCACAAAAAATACATTCTCTTATCATTCGCCAAGTAGCATTATACAGAGATGAGAGGTAACAGAGTCACTAACAGGATTTAACTGTCACACAGGAGAAACCAGACATGCATCCCTTTAGACTTGGTGACAGCGTTATGTTACACAAATCAAACCTGCGGAGCAATAGAAGGCCTTCATTTAGAGGTTTTGACTGTCAGTTTAGTCATGCATTTTGTTTCAGCTATAGCGTATGTACAAGGTCAGTGAGTGACGAGTAATCAGCAGGATGAAGGAAGGAAGGAAGGAAGGAAGGAAGTGACCGGGGGGGAAAGATCAAAGCTTCTGTTGTAGGAATAAAAACCTTTGGAAACATGTAGAGAATGACTTCTATACATTTGTTTCAGGAACTTAAAGGAAAAATCCAACAAATAGAAAACTTCTGGGAAAGTGTGGTGGATTTCTGGGGCGTTAGTGTGTTTTTTTATCTTGCCACTGATCTAAAACACCAATAATAAATGAGGTTTAGCCTCAGAAATTGTTTCTTTCTGCAGCAGCATTTTGCATTGATGTTCAACAGTCACAGGAAGTGTTATGTCCATAAAAAAATGGAGGAAATTAGCAATTAAAGAAGTAGAGGTTCACAAAAAAACAAGCTCAAAGTAAAGCTGGATTTATGTTTCTTCTTTAGTACATTTAAAGTTCAGCGTACAGTTTCAAGCGTTGATTGTCATAGCACCACTAAAAATCATCCAGTTTACATTTTTCTCTCACTTCCTCACACAGAACACATGAAGCGCTTAAAGGTAAAATACGATGCAGAATGTATAGAGTCAAACTAAAGTTATCCCTCTTAATCATCTCTGATCTGCAGAGAGCTGCCCTCCTCTTCTACTCTCTCCTTTCTTTTTATTTTGCTGTGTTCAGGATGTTTCTGTCTGTTTCTGAGCCACAAAGCTACAAAAATAACAGCCTCAGCACTAAATTAATGCAGATACAGCGAGGAGACGTGGAGCAAGCTCGCTCCGGACTTAATTTCACTCTCACTGATTTGAATCACAGGACAGATTCTTATTTTCTTTTATTCTTCACTTGTTTAAACTGCGAGATATGGCGTGATCTTATCAGAGGCCCTTAGAGTTTACACTTTACATTGTTTTTATGTTGCATTCACACAGAATCAGGCAGACCAGATATCATTTTTATAATTTCCAGAGTAGAACGGTAAAATTATACCAGCAACATTAGACGTCCAAAGCTCAAATGTTTAAACTTCTCTTCTTAAGTAGACCCTTAAACAAGGAGAAAACCTGGGCAATCTGGATTGATAACTTAATAATGTATTAAATAATGACATACAATTATACTTTAAATAACTGAATGTATTCTAGTTTGCTTGTTTTTCCATTCAGAGGTATTTTCCGTCTGCCTGATTCCATGTGAACGCAGCCTTCAAAGCCCTGACAGAAAGAGAATAAATTCTACAAAATATTACCATAAAAAAATAAATAAAATGATCTGTAACACAGGGAAACAATGGCTGAAGGACTGTTTAAGGGGTTTGCCTGGTTACGCTATAAATCTGTGTGGTGATATTATAAAAGGAGAGCATCTTCACTCATCAGGAACATCGTGTGAGAGAAAACAACCTGAGCTGAACATTAACAGTTTTCTTCATCTCTGTAGCTCTGAAATGCAGCTTTTCTTTGCCTCTATGACCAGAAGAATAAATAAATCCAGCTCCACTCCTGGAACGTGTTAAAATAATAAAATATCTAATATCTGAGGTGGATTTTTCCTTTAAGGTTTGCTTTTTTTTTTGTCTCATTTGCATAGGAATCACAGATCTGTTGAAGGCAAAACAAAACCTTGGATGGAGGATTTTACAGCAGACAGTGAACACAACAACTCAAACAAAGTAAAGCAAACCAGGTGATTCCTTTTAGGGAGGAGGAGGAGGAGGAGGAAGAGGAAGAGGAGGAGGAGGAGCTTCAGGTGAGTAAATGATGAGCACGTCTGTACATGAACATTACAATATAGCAAACATGATCCCACAGAGCGACACACACCTCTCAGGGAAACTCTGACAAAAGGCCAAGCAGATTGAAATCTGACACTATTTGTTCTCCACATTTTGGCAAACGGAGGATGTAGTCAGAGATGATATCAATATGTACATTATTCAGATGAAACCTGTGTAAACATTTTTCGGTAAACAATTTTTTAGACTCGACTACATCCAGAATAGTTTGCGTGACTCTGAATTCTCGCTGCTGACGGAACAGTTGCATACAATACCAAATATATAAATACACTCATATTCCTTCTTAAACACCCTTTATGTACTTCATCCAATTTACTAAATGGAGTAAACACGTTCTACAATAAAAAATATCCTCATATTCATAAACTCTGAAATTGCATCATATGAAAACCATTTGGAGGCTTCTATACTGTTAAATATCCAACAATCCTTCACTCTGCATGGTTCTTCTGGTCTTCAAGGTCTTTAGCGTTTTTGTTAGAGCTTCCCTGTCAAGGAGCAGAAAGCCTCCCCATAATTGCGCTCCTTCTCATACACTTTAAACCCGTCCTTTTGGATTTTTTTTGTTTCGTTTTTTGCCCCACTTTAAAAAACATCAACAATTTTGGCTATAAACTGTACCGATACAAAATACAGTACATTGATTTGTCAAACCTTACACAACATAACCACAAAGATCACTGACCAAAAGTTTAAGTTCCTCTCAAATACAAGAAAATGTTACAATAAGTTACGAAAATACGTTGTCACATTAGACACTTAAGTAGAACAGTAGAATACTCATGTAAGGCAAAATCAGGTGATTTCACAGTGACGACTTAAAAAGATTTAAGATTTTTAGTGTTTAAAAACAGACCGCTGGCTTCCTTCACTGAAAAGAAGTTCAGTCTGGATATATATATATATATATATATATGTGTATATATATATATGTATAGATGTATATTGGCTTTTCACTGGCAGAAAATTAATTTGGACGTGTTTTTCTTGCTTTCTAGTTAAATAGAAATACCTGATGATTTTCTCAGAAAAAGTTAATTCAAGTGGCGTAAAACCAACCCATTTCTGGAGCACGCAGCATTTTCTGGAGCGGTGCTAAAAACTATGATATTTAGATTTGAGCGTTGGGCTGCAGCATCTAGCACGTCCTACGGCAGAGAATGGCACATCGAACACCAAAGAGCAACTATGGGGAGGTTTTGCACTCCTTCATTAACCAAGTAGCTTAACAAACACATATATAAATATGTTAGTAATCAATAAATAGACACAAATTACATCAGTGCAATTTTACACTATGCCTACAGAGAGCATTTTGGCATCAAATTTAAATTATGAAATGGAATATAAAATCTTTAACTCAATAAATAAATAAAACAAACATGTAAAAACACACAAAGCATCAAAACATACAGTACATGATGAAAATAACATTTGGTTGTCAAAAATAAAGCTTAGAGTGTTGAATAGAAAGCCGTTACGGCATGATGGGAAACCGATTCATTTGATTGCAGGGAACAAGCAAAAACTGGCTGCTTTTCTTTTTCTTTCTGTTTTTTAACGCAGCCGTTTTAACGGATACGGTTTAGCCCAATGTCCTAGCAGCTTCTTGCTACGAGCAAAATATCAACAAAATAAATATTAAAGTGGATATGAAAAGAGAAAACAAACAAAAAAAAAGTCAAATGTGCGTTTTTTTGGAATATATGTGGCATGTAATGGTACACTGTAAACACAGCAGGCTAGCGAAAGCGCTGAGCGACGAATCTCATTCAAAACGACAGCGAGGCCATTCCCCGGCAGCCACTGGATGTCTTTTTCCCTGTTGTCTTTTGGTGGCGCATCGTTTCAAAGGGCTTGACGGAGTCGAGGGCGAGGTCGGACAGCTGGACGGCCATGCAACGAGGGAGAGGGTTCATCCGGCCCTTTTTATTTCTCTCCATTCACAAGTTAGTGTGGTTTTTTTTTTCTTCTTCCTGATCTCGGCCGCGGACGGTCGGCTTCCGGCGTCCGTTACAGCCTGTCCATCCTGAACGTGTCCTCGGTGGCGGGGTCGGCCAGCACCATGTCGGGGTCGTTGAGCATGTGCAGTCCGTCCAGCGTGAGCGGGTCGATCTTCAGCTCGTCCAGAGGGAACTGAGAGTCCGCGTCAAAGCTGACGTCGCCGACTCCCGCCAGAGAGTTGGTCAGCTCTTTGGAGAGGCTGGGCGGAGACTCGCCTGTTACTGAGAGACGTGACATCAGAGAGAGTCGGTACGGACACGAGAGACACTAAAGTCACATCAAGTCAACATTAACACAGTTTCAAAGTACACTTATAGGAGGTTTTATCCAACATAGTTACATTCTATGATCACTATGGATTCAGATGCATTCAGGTACAACTCACAGGGCCCGTTCTTCATTGGCAGACCATTAAATCAGCAAAATAAAAAGGAAAAAACATTTGCCGGTCATTCGGTCATTAAAAGCTACCGGCTAACTGATGCTAGCGCAGGGGTGGGCAATTAATTTTCCCAAGGGGCCACATGACCAATACCACGAAGGTTACGGGGGCCAAAACACTGAACAAAATTTTGCTTAATATTAATTTAATCGCTTTATGAAATACAGTAAATGATCTGGTTGTGAGCTGCTACTGATAACAATACATGTTATGATGAGACTGTTAATGTGGAGTAAATCAAATATACCATTAAAAAGTAGTAAATACTCCAATCACTATATCACTTTCCCATTTATTTTAAACACAACTGTAAATGTCCTTTAGTAAGCTTCCTATTGTTGTTTTTGTATTATATAGCTTGTTTTTCATGTTTGTACATTTTCAAGGTGTTTAACAATGTTGTGATGCTTTTATTTTGAAAAGGTGCCGTCCAGTGTGAAACGGGTGCTTTCATTTTGAAAGGTAGTGACAGGAAATAACCGGTAGAACGGTTACCTAAAAGGCTTCTATAGTGGCTGACTGACAGGACACAAGGTTTGTTAGAGTTTATTTTATTCTGTCATATATATTAATGGCTATATTTGTTGTCTTAACTATAGTAAAAGTGCTTGTTAGCTCTAGTGCTAATGCTTATGTTTGCTATTTTTTTCAAAATAAAGGCACTGCGGTTATATTGATTTCTAATTTCATGGTAACCTCACGCGGGCCGGACAAGGACAGCCAACGGGCCGGATGTGGCCCGCGGGCCGCCCAATGCCCAGGTCTGGTTTAGGAGGTGTTATCCAACATAGTTACATTCTATGATCACCATGGATTCAGATGCATTCAGGTACAACTCTGCCACCAGAACTCACAGGGCCAGTTCTTCATAGGCAGACCATTAAATCAGCAAAATAAAAAGGACAAAACATTTGCCCCAAAAATCAATCAGCAAAAAAAAAAAAACCCCAAACAAAATAACTGCTGATGCAGACGGCCTGAAGAGCCACATTTGGCCCTGAAGCCACAGGTTGCCCACCCCTGGCTTAGTGACTGAACTATAATAGGTCTATCTGCTACACTGCAAAAAAGCAAACTTGTATTTTTTGGCCTAAAACAGTGATTTAAGTTGGTTAAACTTGGAAATATAAATGATTGACATTTAGGGCAATAATGTAAGTTAGCACAACAAAGGAAGCCAGTTGTCTGCTCAAAAACAAGTTGGTGAGTTGTTGTTACTTATATCTTTAAGTTGGGGTTCACAACAAGGGACAATAGTTCTGATAACTCTTATTTCTTTGTTGGGAAAAGAGGTGAAATTCGGTCATTAGTTAAAGCTAGCGGCTAACTGAAGCTAGCGGCTAACTGATGCTAGCGGCTAACTGATGCTAGCGGCTTACTGATGCTAGCGGCTAACTGATGCTAGCGGCGCTGCTTGTTACAGCTACAAGAGTAGCCATTAGCGTATCAATGCTAACTCAAAATTGTGGTCGCAACATTAGCTGACATTTCATAGCGGCGTTACAATCGTGCCACTTCAGCAAATTGCAGAAGTTAGCAGAAGTAAGGATTAAAAGTTATTACAATGTAAAATTATAAGTTAGTACAACTTACAGTTGAGTTGACAAAAATCTGAATTCAGAGTTGAGCAAACTCAAAAACAAAACTTAAAATATTTACTTTAATTGTCCAACTTAAAAGTTTATCAAAGTTTGTTGCCTTGAAATTTTGAGTTCACCCAACTTTTCTTTTTTTGCAGTGTACCTGTTAGGATGATGTTTGGGATGTTGCCGTGGTTGCTGTAGCCGAGTTGCTGCGAGTCTTGTAGGCTGCTCCCGGTGAGGCCCATCATGGCCGCCTGTGTGTAGTTGAGGGTGGAGCACTGGTTGTAAAGGCTGGTGGAGCTGATGGGGTTCTCGATCATGTTGAACTGCTCCAGCTAAAAATAATTTTAAAAAAGGAGAATTGTAGTATAGTCTAGACGGAATTGTCCAAAAAGTGAAAGTGAGGAGCATTTATGGGTACAAGTCAGGAACCGGCCTACTTTACTTATTTCAAGGGTGCTGAATCCAAAAAAATGGTTCCCAAGCGAAATTTTGAGTTTTTGAACTTCTCATTTGCATATCAATATGGCGGCCAAATTGCCCATCTTGCTCAGTCATTGGACCATTTCCCCTTAGTTTTTTTGTAAGTAGGCAATCAAAGATGAGGAAATTAAGTTTCTGGATCTATAGTCTAGAGTCAGAGCAAGGATATAGTGGAGGCTCAGTGTCTTTTTATGTATATCTATATATATGCAAAATACCAACTTTTAAGGTGAAATTAAGCATTATTTGTGTGTTTTTTTTAAGGCCGACATAAATATTCAATCAATATCACTTTTAAATGTTCCAGATGGTATTTTGCATATATATATACATAAAAAAGACACTGAGCCTCCACTATATCCTTGCTCTGACTCTAGACTATAGATCCAGAAACTTAATTTCCTCATCTTTGATTGCCTACTTACAAAAAAACTAAGGGGAAATGGTCCAATGACTGAGCAAGATGGGCAATTGGCCATTTGATACAAATTAGAAGGTCAAAAACTCAAAATTTCGCTTGGGAACCATTTTTTTTGGACTCAGCACCCTTGAGATATGTAAGGTAGGCCGGTTCCTGACTTGTACCCATAAATGCTCCTCACTTCTTATAGGAGGCCTTTATTCTGAAATCCGTCTAGACTAGTAGTCAAATATTATTGAGGAAAACACTGAATTGTTTGTGTTTGTCTGTGTCACCTGGTGAGAGAGGGCATTGGTCTGCCTTAAAGCCAACTGCTGATCATAGAAGGAGTCTCCAAATATACTGCCCACCACGGGAATGTGCTGAGGAAGAGAAGTACGCCACAAAGTTCAGACAAACCGCCAAGAAATCTGCTACAAGTAAAGCACAAGGCAAGTTATCTGGGCAGACGAGCAGACAGTTCAGCAATGGAAGAACAGAAAACACAAGCAAAACACACAACTGTCAGGACGGAGCAGCGACCAAAGCAAATGGTTTTCATGACCGGGGCTGTCGTGGTTCAGAGACAAAAGAGGAGGCTGCTGAAACACTAGAAAATATGAAAAAGTGGTGCTCTTTTATTATTCAAATTAAACACATACATAATAATAATAATAATAAAAAATAAGACATGAAATGTAAATATGAAAATGTGGTTGTGTGTCCCGTACCGCGGCAGCCCTGTTCACTATGACACAAACAAACATAAATCAACTTGTTTAACCCTTTATCAGGCAAAGAGCTATTATATTTGGTAGTTAGAGTCAGGTAATATTTAGAGAAAAAAGTTGCAAATTTACTAGATTAAAGTGGCAAATCTACGAGAGAAAAAGTTGCAGATTTAAGAGATTTGAAGTGGCAAATCTGTGCGAAAAAAGTTGCAGATTTATGAGAAAAAAGTGGGAAAAAAGCAACTTTTTTCTCCCAGATTATCCACTTTAAATCTCTTAAATCTGCGACTTTTTTTCTTGTAGATTTGCCACTTTAATCTCGTAAACTTTTTTCTCAAAATATTATTTTTGTATGTTTTTTTTTTTACACAATCTGGCAGTATGTAATATCCTCCAATATTCTCTAGGGTTGAAATTTGGAATTTGCAAGTATTTCAATGAGTGTCCTATTAAGGGTTAAAGTGGTGAATCTGGGAGAAAAAAGTTGCATTTTTCCCACTTTTTTCTCGTAAATCTGCGACTTTTTTTCTTGTAGATTTGCCACTTTAATCTAGTAAATTTGCAACTGTTTTCTCGAAATATTACCTGAAGTTACCAAATATAGTTCTTTGCCTGATAAAGGGTTAAAGGGAAAATCTGGTATTTGTCAACCTGAGTGTAAAAGGATGATATTATTGTCCATTAAGACAAAAAAAGCAGTCATGGTTACACTTAACTCACCACCTCTGCTGGAGATTTCTCTTATGGAACGTTTATGTTTATTATGAACATTTATCAGTGTTTCTTAAATCTCAACAACAAAGGTGGCCAGTCAAGGGTCATTTTCCCTGGTGTGAGAACGCCGCCAGGTCAACAAATAAGAGAATTTCCGTGGAAAATATTCTTACAATGAGAAAAGCACCAATAAATTCTTGATTGGCATTTTTTCAGTGGTGGAGTCCCAGTCTAACCACTTGTAACATTGGCCTTTTAGTCACTGATGCAACATATGTAACTTCATCAGAAAACAAAAGCTGAGACCTAAGCTGGACCTCTACCAGGGGGAGGCAACCTGCGGCTCGGGGGCCACATGTGGTTCCCTGTGGCTGCGACAAAAAAAAAAATCATACGACATGAACAGTTATTTCTGTTTTCCCTATAAATGGTATTAACCCATTTAAGGCGGGAAAGCATTATCGCATTTCTACCATTGAAACCGGGAGCGCTGTTGTGTTATTCTACCATTAAGGCCGGGACAGCGGATACGTCATTTTGTAGTATTTGTAGTTTTTTTTCACATATTTTCAGTCTCTTGGCCAATGAAATGCATCAGAACATGATCAGAATACATGTGGGAGTGTCGCAATGCATCATGGGACTTTTGCAGAACTTTAAATCATGTTGGAAGACGACTGTAGCGGAGGAGCTCAGCAGGAAGTGACGGAAGAGATCTGATGAAAACAGCGCCGATCATTTTATTGCTGATCTGGACTTTGAACCCTCGGAACCAATCGACCAGATTTATGGATGAGGAATATGTTTTTTTCGACAACATATTTTCACCGAAGAACAGACAGATTTGTGGCCATCTGGAGATAATAATAATATTATTATTAATAATATGTAATAATAATAATAATTGATTGTGATGATGATATAAGAAATCATGACTGTTTGTCTTATATTACTTTATGCGTCGTTGAGTACCCTGAAAAGTGCAATATATAAAATGTATTATTATTTTTTTTTTTTTATTACAGTAGGCTAATGAGAACTATGTCTATTTCTTCCAATGGTCATATCATGTTTGCATAGTCCAAAAACAGTCCAAAAACATGCACTTAGGTTTAATTGGTGACTATAAATTGCCCGTAGGAGTGAATGAGAGTGTGATTGTCTTCTATTATATAATCTATTATATTCTATATGCCAGCTGGGATCGGCTCCAGTGACCTGAATGTGATAATCGGTAAATGGTAATGAATGAATGACTTAATAAGTTGTAAAAGTTTTGGTTGATAACTTTTAGGAATTGCTTTTCTTGATGTTGCCTTGCACCTTAAAAACCCTTGACAGTTAAAGCGTATTAGTAAAACATGCACCCTTTGTTGGATTTCTGCCACATGTTTTGCTGAAGTGGGAACAAAGCTGTGAGATCTTTATGTGTTGTTGTTTATGAGAATAGCAGATGATTTTAGCTCGAAGCTTCAACTAGCAGCTCGGGAGCTCTAATGTCCCCATTAAGTCTGACTGATGATAATGAAGTCTCACAGTAACAAAGTAATACAACAGTAATATAACAGTAATATTACAGTTTATGGGCAGGAGCATTTGTCAAAAATGTGTTGCAGCGAAAATTAAAACAATATACAGCTAGTATAACTCATAATTTTCATTATTGTGTCGTGCCATTTAGAAAATAACATTTTCTCTTTCATCGCAGTGAAGGATGATCTTATTAGCATTTGTGTTATTTTCTTTTATTACAGTAGGCTAATGAGAACTTTGTCTATTTCTTCCAGTGGTCATATCATGTTAGCATCTTGCTAATGGGCATGTATTAGTATTATGCATAGGATTTTTATTCAGTCAAATGTAAGTTTGAGTTTGAGTTTTTTAAAAACTTTATTGAAGGTTTGGACAAATAAATAACCATTAACCATTAATTAACAAGTAAAAAGGCCCTTGTAAGTCCTTACAAGATGCTTATTAACATTATTGTGTGTTTATAAGCTTATATAAGTGTTAATAATGGCATTACAAACACCCATGACCCACCCATTATGTCTTTGCCATGCCTTTTTTTAATCTTATTTTGTTTGCTTATTGATATTAAAATATACTTTATTGCTCATCTATTATAAGTTAACTATAAGTTAACTATGCTTTTTGCAACTACCGGATCTAAAGCGAGAACAATGCCTTATTACTTGTTAATTAATGGTTATTAAGGACCTTATTATAAAGCGTTACCGTTAAGTTAAATTAAATTAAATTCAAGTTTAAGAATATTTCTGCTTTGAGTTTGATCCTGAAGTAATTGTCTTTGTTTATTTGTAGAAAATAAAAATAAAAAGAATTTGTTTTGGCTGCAGGAGTTACAATTCAATATATATAACGATATATTGCGATATTTTATTCACATTTTTAGAAAGCCCTCATAAAGTAGAAGAACCATTGTCAGAGCACAAGTTGTTGTGCAATCTGTCTGCGACAAATCTTAACCTGTAAACTGAAAAATCTTAAAAATATTTTCTCTTTCATCGCAGTGAAGAATGATCGGTAACACTTTACTTGAAGGTATCGTCATAATAGTGACATGATACTGTCATAACTGTGACATGACACAGTCATAAACGTGTCATAAACATTATGTCAATGTCATAAACGTTTATGACTGCTGTCATTAAGTGTCATTCGGTTTTTGTCATGACAAGTTGACATTCCTTGGGTTGTCTTGATTATGACAACTTGTGTACTGGATTGCTACTCCTGAACCCTTCCTCCAATTTAGTGTACTGTAAATAGTAGTGAAAACAAAAAAAAAGAAAATATTGTCATATGTAATTGTATCTGTCAGTTTGTACTTCGTGATATGTTAATGACAAATCAAAATGTTACCACTTTAAGAATATCTTCATTACAGCGTCATAATGGTGTCATGACAGTCAGTTTTGGGTCTCTTGTCGGTATTCTGTCAAACATCTATGACCAAGTGCTAGAATTAGTCTGTAACCTTGCACATCTAATTATAATAATCATTATGCCAACTTGCCATAAACACAAATATAGAAACATATTTTGTTTATGTGAAGTTGCCATGACAAAGACATTTTGTGGTAATGTCACTTTGATTAAAGTCAAGTTGTCATAATCAAGACAACCCAAGGAATGTCAACTTGTCATGACAAAAACCGAATGACACTTAATGACAGCAGTCATAAACGTTTATGACATTGACATAATGTTTATGACACGTTTATGACTGTGTCATGTCACAGTTATGACAGTATCATGTCACTATTATGACGATACCTTCAAGTAAAGTGTTATTGAATGATCTTAATAGCATTTGTAAGGAGGTAAAAAGTGGAAGCAAACAATCTCATGGTGAGCCTGCAGCTCATCCATATGAACAAAGTATCTCAGGTTTGTGGGTTTGTGTGGTGCACGTTGAAAAGATGTTGAAAGATGAATATGTAAAGTATATAATAAGTCACGTCAGGGCCTCCAGCAACAATCTCTCGCCATGTGGTCATGCACACAGTAAACAGTGACAGTGGTGATGAGGAAATGAGTTATGCAGCTGCTGACAACATGAGTGGTTAACTGCTGATACAGAGGATGAAAAGCAGCCTAAACTCATCTACAGTTAGCTTTCCCCCAGACGCAAAGCCCTTCCCCAAACAGCAGCGAGCTCGGTGGGTGGGCCCTTACTTGAGGCGAGCCGCCGGGGGAGAAGCCTTGATTGGAGACGGGGGAGGTTGGAGACTGAGTGGCTGGTGAGCCAGTCTGATTGCGGTACTGTTGGAGGGAAGAGGGTTAGCTAGCACCTAGCTTCATGCCTGTCACACACAGTCTGAAAGGACAGGATGCTCATTATCGTTAGCCTCATCGTAGCATAATTGCCTAAGTCATTTTTTGGCCAAATTGTGATTTCTGCCTAACTTTACTCTCCTACCACTGCTGCATCTTTCTGCCTTATTGCATATCGTTAGCCTCATAGCATATTTGCCTAAGTCATATTTGAGCATTTCGGGAAAACAAGAAAAAAACATACATACATCACACTGGTCTTTTTTTGGAACGAACGCAGAGTATTTCTGCTCACTGAACGCTATTACGAAAATATGAACAGGTTCACTGCAAAAACTCAAAATCTAACCAAGAATACGGATCTTATATCTTGTCAAAATGTCTTATTTCTAGTCAAAACAAATGTCTTTACAAGTCTCTCTTTAACCCATTGAAGCCTGGAAAGCGGATAAGTCGTTTTGTAGTATTTGTATAAGCTCTCAAATACTTTTTGAATTTCATTTCTATCTGCTACAGAGGCTGAAAAATCTATTATTTAGTAGAAGCGTTGACACTTCTGTTGAATTTCCAGAAAAACTTCAGGTTTTAGGGGGTTATTTTAAAATCACCCAGAGGTTTTACAGGAAGTTTTAGGCGTCAATGGGTTAAAAGTGTTTTGCTAGCGTTTACATGTCGCAGAAATGTGATTAAAAGTAAAAACACACTTCTCCTCATCCCTTTGATTGACTGAAAGTACATTTATTGTCTAGAAAGTTGAAGAAACATGAACTACCTCACCAGATGAATCAAAGAGGAGACGTATTACCTCTTTGTCATGCGGTCGGCCATGTTTGTATGGAGTGGCAAAAATGCCACACAATGTCAAAGAGATGACTAAGGCAGAAAGTGATTTTGGACTCTAACATGTGTTCTGATAGGTTGAGAACATATGCAATAAGGCAGAAAGATGCAGCAGTAGTAGGAGAGTAAAGTTAGGCAGATATCACAATTTGGCCAAAAAATGACTTAGGCAATTATGCTATGAGGCTAACGATATGTTCTCCCAATCAGAACACTTGTTAGAGTCCAAAATCACTTTCTGCCTTCGTCATCTCTGTGACTTAGGAATATTTTTGCGGCTACATACAAACCAAACTACATTATTTATATGCGAGAGAAAAATTGCCTTAGTCAGGGCATATTCTGCCTAAGTCACTTTTATCTGTTATGAAATCGATGTGTTTAATTTTTTATGCAAACTTGTTCACACTTCTATTTGAACTAACTGTTACAATATCACTTAAGAATACCAATGGGCTTACTAAAAATTGTGTATTTTCTTGTTTCCCGAAAACGTTCAAATATGACTTAGGCAAATATGCTATGAGGCTAAGGTTATGTATTGTGTGTATAAGAGGGGAACATTACCAATCACCACCAGATGAATTGTGGGAAAACTCTGTTTCTGGACATTTTCTCTACACTTGTGACTAAAAATGTGACTGAATAATATCTGCTGCTCCTATTTCACTTTAATGACAAAGGTAAAGTGGTGTATTTCTGTATCTTACAAGCTTTGATCAGCTAGTTTCTTGCTTCACACACTAGTCCACACGTACACAGGTATTTTATAAAACACAGCTTTACACACATCGTGTATTTGGCCTTTCGTCCTCATGCAGACGACTGAAAACTGAGTTTTTAGCTTGTAATGCGAGTGAGGGGTGTTATTTCTGTCGTAAAGCTGCACAAATGAGGCATTACTTTGTGCAATGGCAAACATGGCTAACACAGCTCTTGTTCCAATTTCTCTAAAAAAGGACTTTTTACATATTTAAACATAAACGTACAGTTAATTTTCCACTGTTTGAGCAACAGAGGGAGCGGCCACATCGGAGATATTCACTGTGAAAAGTCGGGACTATTCATTAAACATTTGGTGCTGTTGTCTTAGATCAGTAGTTCTCAACCTTTTTTAGTCGCGACCCCCAATTTAACATGCATGCTGTCCGCGACCCCCACTCACTGAACACAATCTCACACGCACAGTTCAGATCACCCAAAAAAGAAACAAAATGACCACAAAAAGACACAAAATGACCAAAAAATGACTAAAAAAAGACACAAAATGACCAAAAAAGACACAAAATGACTAAAAAAATAGACAAAATTACCAAAAAAGACACAAAATGACCCAAAAAAGACACAAAATTACCAAAGAAAGACACAAAATCACCAAAAAAGGTACAAAATGACCCAAAAAAGAAATAAAATGGCCAAAAAAAGACACAAAATGACCAAAAAAGGAAACAAAATGACCAAAAAAAAGACACAAAATGACCCAAAAAAGACACAAAATGACATAAAAAAGACACAAAATGACCCAAAAAAGAAATAAAATGAGCAAAAAAGACACAAAATGACCCAAAAAAGAAATAAAATGACCAAAAAAAGACACAAAATTACTAAAAAAAGACACAAAATCACCAAAAAAAGACATTAAATGACCAAAAAGACTAAAACACATGAACACTTTAACACAGTGGAGACAGAGCTGACTTCCAAAATGATTTGGCGACCCCCAGAAATCATCTCGTGACCCCAATTGGGGTCGGGACCCCAAGGTTGAGAATAGCTGTCTTAGACAGCCAGGCCTTACTAAACAGCTGAATAGAGGCATCAGAATGCACTACTTTTCCTTCTGAAAATAGCTTTTTTTTCAGACTTCTAGTTGACCAACATTACATTTTTGGCTTTGGAGTTACGGTTATATCTCCGCCTGTTGGTTTGACATGAAAACCTTGTTTTCAAAAGACCTGTGCTGATGTGGACTAGTGCACAAATTCAACCACCTACACCTGGAAGTTAACACACAAAAGCTGAATAAATGATATAAAATCCTAAATAGTGAGAAGAATAGAACCTGCAGGAATCTTCCTCAACCTGAACACAACATAAGTCACTAAATGAAGTAAAAAGGATAATTTTCTGATACTCAAGAGAAAAGTTATGTTTCTCCTAATGAGGCAAGTTATTCTACAAAATGACAAATTTTTGAAGATATTTACCATGATGTATTCTGTGTAGCTGGGCTGTAATTTTCAGAACAATTGGGTGGCAAAAATGAATAGAAGCTTTAGAATAAGGAAAACCATTCCAGTCATTTCATCAAATTCATCGTTATTTTTGCTTCCAATTTGCAACAATGCACTTCCTGGTTTCTTACCGAGCCAATGCTGATGCTGGCGGTGGTCTGGCTCTGGCTGTCGGGGGAGGGGCTGCTGGCCGTGGTACCAGGGGACGCCAGAGTCGGCAACGTGATGAGCTGGATGCCCTGCGGCAGCGCCTGCTGCTGCTTCTGCAGGTCGCTGAGCAGCTGAGCCTGGGCCTGGGCCGTCAGCTGGTTGAACAGGGGGTACTGGGACAGCTGCTGCTCCAGGGTCAGGGACTCTGTTGAGACCACCTGAGGACAGAAACACAGGTTAGACCCACAAAATGGGCAACATTTAGAATATACACTACCGGTCAAAAGTTTTAGAACACCCCAATTTTTCCATTTTTTATTGAAATTCAAGCAGTTCAAGTCAAATGAACAGCTTGAAAGGGTCCAAAGGTAAGTGGTGAACTGCCAGAGGTAAATAAAAAAAGGTAAGCTTAACCAAAACTGGAAAATAATGTACATTTCAGAATTATACAAGTATGCCTTTTTCAGGGAACAAGAAATGGGTTAACAACTTAACTCTATGGAGTCTTGGGCTATTTTGTCCATTTTTTAATTCTTTTCATGTCTTTGAAAGTCATTTTGTGTCTTTTTTTGGTCATTTTGTGTCTTTTTTTGTCATTTAGTGTCTTTTGGTGTCTTTTTTTGTCATTTTGTGTCTTTTTTTGGTCATTTTGTGTCTTTTTTTAGTCATTTTGTGTCTTTTTGTAGTCATTTTGCGGGTTTTTTTGGTAATTTTGTTTCTTTTTTGAGTCATTTTGTGTCTTTTTTGGTCATTTTGTGTCTTTTCTTTGGTCATTTTGTGTCTTTTCTTTGGTCATTTTGTGTCTTTTTTTGTCATTTTGTGTCTTTTTTTGTCATTTAGTGTCTTTTTTTGGTCATTTTGTGTCTTTTGGTGTCTTTTTTTGTCATTTTGTCTTTTTTTTGTCATTTTGTGTCTTTTGGGGTCTTTTTTTTGTCATTTTGTGTCTTTTTTTTGGTCATTTTGTGTCTTTTTTTGGTCATTTTGTGTCTTTTTTTAGTCCTTTAGTCCAACATAAAATGTGATTTTGAATCTTTTTTTAACTTTCAAAACACTATCATGCTCAATAAAGAATTTTAAATGTTGCAAATGTGCATTAATTTCAGAGTACACTGAGACATTAAACTGCATCATTTTTAATAAAATTCTGGAAAAGTTGGTGTGTTCTAAAACTTTTGACCATCTAGTGATGGTGGAGAACTTTGTGGAAGGAGTAGCTGATGAAAATGTGTGGCGTGAGAACTTCTGCATGCCCAAAGATGCTCTTATGGCTTTAAGTGATGCCGCCTGGCTGCATACAATCCAATTTCACACACTTTTGCGTCACCGTATGCAGCAGATTTCCTCCCGAAAACGCTCGTCTAAACGAGGAATAAAAAGTGAAGACGAGACGCCACTTTTGCGTCTTCTGTTCAGACCGTCATCATGTAAACGTAGCCTTAGTACCCACCACCCTTTGAGTATTGGGGGTGGTGGGCAGTGGATTTTAAGGGGGGAGATAGTATATACCAGCAGCTCTGCACTGTGTGTCAAGTTTTTTTAAGTCGCAAATTTGTAATTATAATTAGTTTGTTAATAAATGATGTGAATGTAGGTAAGTGTAATTGCGGTTGTTTAAAAATGAAAACAATAACTCCCATGATCCCCAAGGTTATAATAGTTTTGGATTTTTCATTAGTTTTAGTTTTAATTTCGTTGTGAATTTTTGTCTTCAAATTCAGTTAGTTTTAGTTCGTTTTTAGAGTGAGTTTGCTAGTTTTAGTTTAGTTTTTATTTTTTGAAAATGCTTAGTTTTAGTGTTAGTTTTAGTTTTTTTGTAATGGGCTATGTGTTGGGTGCCAGATTGAAAGAGGTCATAATAAATTTTGCGTTTATTTCCTTTTATTATCCATCTCAGCCCCAATAAGGTTATTAACTCTTACAGTTCTGGGTGTTTTGTATTGTGGTTCTAGTGTAAACATCCCAGTCTCAGTAAACATATTCACCATGTGTTGCATGTTCAAATAGAAACACAGAATTATGAATGAAAAAAGTTGACAAAAACGAAAACTAAGGACATTTTCACTATAATTTTAGTTAGTTTTAGTTAGTTTTGTAACCACACAATACAGTTTCAGTTAGTTATCATTTTAAAAAACTCTAGTTTTTATTTTTATTTCAGTTAACAAGAATGTTTTTTCAATTCTAGTTGTCGTTGACTATAATAACCTTGATGATCCCTCACTACTTTAAGACACCATTAAAGTAGGTATGTTGTTATTGTTTTAATTGAGAGAGCTTCAGACTGAGCCTCACCTGCGTGATGTTAACAGGTGAGGAGAGGGTGGGGGAGAGCTGCTGGGGGGACTGTTGGAGATGGAGGTCAGAGGTCAGAGTGAGCGGCACCACGGGGGGCTGCCGGCGCTGAGCCGTTACCGTCATGGTGGGCTGAGAGGACGTGGGGATACCTGGCAGGGAAAACACAAAATAAAAGACACATGAGAGGTTTCTCTGGATCCCAAACAACTCAAACCAACTAACAAGAGCTGTAAGTGTAGAAAAACACTAAATGAGTGACGTGAAGCTAATCTGTAACACTGATTATCTTTAAAAACTGTAAATATTCACTAAACAAGCTTCATTTGGCAGTGTTAAATTTGGACCTATTGTCTCCTAAGTACATGTATAAATTTATTAATGAATTAGTTCCTTAAAGTAGAAAAACATAAAACAATCAGCAGTTCTAAGAAGAACACTGACAGCACTTCAAGGAATTCAGCAAAGCTTATTTTGATTTCTGAACAAATGCTTAAAGAAAGTTAAAAGTAATAATAATTTCTTGCTGTGTCATGTTAACATGAGCTACCTAAAAGCTGCTGTAATAAGGTCAAAATAGACAAAAAGAGGATTGTTATTCACATCAAGCACAGATGACTGAATCTGAAATCGAACAATGAGTTTAGTTAAAATGAAATTTTGATGACTTTGCTGTATTTTTCCGATGAAAAATACACTGTTGAAACAAACTGATATTTAGATCAGAAAGGTGTCATATCAGACACCTCTAGCTGCAATATCCTGCTTTTTACTTGGTGGCTTTTTTATAAGAAACATGTTTTCTGTTAATCAAAATCAAATCTATTTTACTTAAAGTCAAGAGGACATCACACCAGAGTTTTCCTTTGGTTGGTTCAAGTTTCCAGCATTCTGAGCATTTTTTTCCTCATAGATTTGCCACTTTAATCTCGTAAATTTTTTTCTCAAAATATTATTTACGTATGTTTTTTTTTTACACATTATGGCAGTATGTAAGATCCTCCAATATTCTCTAGGGTTGAAATTTGCAAGTATTTCAATGAGTGTCCTATTAAGGGTTAAAGTGGAGAATCTGGGAGAAAAAAAGTTGCTTTTTTCTCGTAAATCTGTGACTTTTTTCGCACAGATTTGCCACTTTAAATCTCTTAAATCTGCGACTTTTTTTCTTGTAGATTTGCCACTTTAACCTAGTAAATTTGCAACATTTTTTTCTCTAAATATTACCTGAAGTTACCAAATATAGTTCTTTGCCTGAAAGGTGTCATATCAGACACCTCTAGCTGTAATATCCAAATCTATTTTTACTTAACCCACTGACGCCTAAAACTTCCTGTAAAACCTCTGGGCGATTTTAAAATCAGCCCCTAAAACCTGAAGTTTTTCTGGAAATTCAACAGAAGTGTCAACTCTTCTACTAAATAATAGATTTTTCAGCCTCTGTAGCAGATAGAAATGAAATTCAAAAAGTATTTGAGAGCTTATACAAATACTACAAAACAACGTAAACGCTTTCCAGGCTTCAATGAGTTAACAGAATCCACCACAGAACTTACAAGGAGACTGTCAAAATAAGATGCCTTAAATAAACATACAAGAACCTTTATTCTCCTTTACAAAATGTCATTAAAATATGCCCCCGGAACCCCTAAATGGTTATTTTTATTATTTGCTTATACACATATTTTTTTGTATTTGGCAACTGTTGAGATTTGCACTTCACACTACATTTTAGATTTTTATTTATTTATACAGACTAAAAAAAAATCACATTTTCTACATCTTTTTAAGTATTTCGTAATATCGTCAATAATATCGTTATCGCAAAAATAGCCTGGAATATCGTGATATTCTTTTAGGGCAGGGGTCTCAAACTCGCGGCCCGCGGGCCAATTGCGGCCCTCGTGAAGATATTTTGTGGCCCCCACCTTGATATGAAAGTTTAATGTTAGTTTTATATTATATATGAATGAATGAATTTTATATGAATGGCACTTTACTTTTTTTGGTAATTGTGTCTTTTTGGTAATTTTGTCTTTTTAAAAAAATTATTTTGTGTCTGTTTTGGTAGCCTAATTCTGTCCTTTTTTTTGGTAATTATGTATTTTTTTAAAATAATTTTGTCTTTTTTTTTAGTAATTTTGTGTCTTTTAGTAATTGTGTGTCTTTTTTGTCTTTTTTGATAATTCTGTGTCTTTTTTTGGTAATTGTGAATTTTTTGGTCATTTTATGTCTTTTTAAAGTAATTTAGTGTTTTTTCCGTCGTTTTGTGTCTTGTTTTCGTAATTTAGTGTTTTTTTTTTTGGTCATTTTGTGTTTGTTGTTTTTAAGTAATTTTTTTGTATTTTTTTCTGTCATTTTGATTCTGCCTCCAGTGGCTGCCAGGTAATTTGAGTTTGAGACCCCTGTTTTAGGGCCATATCGCCCAGCCCTAGTTGTACTTAAGTTTTACTGTTTTCACATGTTAATGCTTACCATGGCTGGCGGCGCTGATGCCCAGGTGGGTGAGGTTGGTGGTCAGGCTGCCCGTGCTGTTGGCCGAGCTGAGGGAGGGGAACGCCACGGTGTCCTCGGGGTCCAGCGGGGTGGACAGCGGCGGAGGGAACTGGATGTTGGTCAGATCGGGCAGCGAACCGCCGGTGTTGTGAGCAGCTGGGAGCACGGACGGGTTCAACTCCTGGTCTGGTGACGGGAAAATACTGAAGAACACAAGTTCAGTCAGACAGGAGAACAGCTACACAAATAACAGTCTGAACCACAAACTGGACACAGCCACCATGATTTCACTCTTTGGTTTCTGAAGCCTTGAGTTGGCATTTTGGCCATATTCTTGTTTTTGTTGGTGCCAAGGGACCAAATTTACAAGATGCATCCGTAATTCCCGTTAACTGGGATATTAATAGGAATGTTAAATGTATTTAGTGGAGAAAAAAATGAGAAACAACTGCCTTAGTGTCTTTTAATCTGTAGCAGAAAATACTTCTTGACTAAAAATAATGAAGCGAGACCTTTCCTTCCATGATCAGACGATCTTTAGTGAAAAATAAAGAAGAGCAAAAAACATACAGCGTGTTCGTTCATGCCGTGACTCCACATTTCTTGCTAACACAACAAAACTCTGACGTAATCACGTACGTTACGTCTGCTCCTAGAGCATCTTGGGAAATGAAGTCTTTTTAATGTAACTCCAAATCAATGAAATGAAATGTCTCTTTCTAATCACATATGACACACATGAACTGTTTTTAATAATATTAATGTTAACTTATATTTGAACCTGTATTGACTTATTTATTATTTTATTCAGTCATAAATTCTCAACATAATCCAACATTTTTAGCCCACCAAAATGTTACAATTAACTTTCATGACACATTAATAGCTATTTAAATGTACAGAGTGCATCATTTTTTTCAATTTCTTTAATACCCCTCTCTCCTGATTGACTACTCTATTTTAATCAGAACTTTGGCATACGTTTAATTTATTTAGACCCAGAGGCTACATCCACTTCTTTTATACAGTCTTTTGAGGATTTTACTTTTGCTTTATCAATTGTGGCATTATAGTCTAGACGGAATTGTTCAAAAAGTGAAAGTGAGGAGCATTTATGGGTACAAGTCAGGAACCGGCCTACTTTACTTATTTCAAGGGTGCTGAATCAAAAAAAAAAATGGTTCCCAAGCAAAATTTTGAGTTTTTGACCTTCTCATTTGCATATCAATATGGCCGCCAAATTGCCCATCTTGCTCAGTTGTTGGACCATTTTCTTTTTTTTGTAAGTAGTCAATCAAAGATGAGGAAATTAAGTTTCTGGATCTATAGTCTAGGGTCAGAGCAAGGATATAGTGGAGGCTCAGTGTCTTTTTTATGTATATTTATATATATGCAAAATACCAACTTTTAAGGTGAAATTAAGCATTATTTGTGTGTTTTTTTAAGGCCGAGATAAATATTCAATCAATATCACTTTTAAATGTTCCAGTTGGTATTTTGCATATATATATATATATACATAAAAAAAGACACTGAGCCTCCACTATATCCTTGCTCTGACTCTAGACTATAGATCCAGAAACTTAATTTCCTCATCTTGATTGCCTACTTACAAAAAAACTAAGGGGAAATGGTCCAATGACTGAGCAAGATGGGCAATTGGCCATTTGATACAAATTAGAAGGTCAAAAACTCAAAATTTAGCTTGGGAACCATTTTTTTTGGACTCAGCAGCCTTGAGATATGTAAGGTAGGCCGGTTCCTGACTTGTACCCATAAATGCTCCTCACTTCTTATAGGAGGCCTTTATTCTGAAATCCGTCTAGACTATTACCACCATAGTCAAAATGTTCCATAGTACTAACGGCAGCATGTTAAAGTGCTTTTCCAGCATGTTTCCAGTGAACCTAGACCATCTGTCTTGTTTGGGTACACTAATAGCAGAGACTTATTTATGGCTGCAGGACTCTACTGGAGTGTCATTGTAAAGGAAAATAAAACAATAAACCACTCACTTGATTCCCGGGACATCACATGTATTTGATGAATCATCCTGAGGAGAAAATATAAGAATGAGCTGTAAATCTGACGTGTTTCACCCGAAGCGTATAAAGTGTTTCCCTTTCCCCATCACTACCTTCTTGTCATCCCACAACTGTTTCTGTGCATCCTCGTCTGCATTTGACTCTGAGTTCTCCGTCCCAGGCACTGTTAGCAGCAGTACTAATTAGTAAAACAGCAAGACATGGTTGCTTTGCTATGACAAAATGCACAACAACAATACAAATCAGTTCAAGAAATGAGTCATCAATATCCGAGCCAGTCAAGCAGAATATAGAGCTCTGCACTAGATTCCTGAGTGTCTATAAATAGCAAGGTGACCACCAGACAGACAGAGAGGATGCCAGCCAATCTTGGCTTCATTATATGAGAGCCTCACACATAAAAAGACATAATCCATGGATAATCAGTGAAGTATTGATCCTCCTCTCTAGATCCTCCTGAGTCAGCTCCATTCAGAGATGTTTCTACTGGAGCAGCATGCTGCAGCAGGATCAGTATTCATTTACTGCATAAATATTTCATTTCAAGCGTCTAGATCTACTTCTTTGTGATATCAACCCTTTTATGTCAGTTAAGGTTTGCTGCCTGCATTAGTACACTGCACATAAATAAATAAAGGTGGCTCAGTGTCTCAGTAACTGGATCTTCCATTACCTCGTTTAGGCTGCAGCTCCTGTGATCCCCCTGCAAACACTTCCTGGGGCTTCGGATTCATGGCGCTCTGGTGCAACGCAGAGTCCGAATTTGTCCTGCATGTGTGAGAAAGATGTCAGCAAAAAATCACTGCCAAATCCCCAAAACTGGCAGAGAGCCAGCTCTCCTGCATCATTCTGTTACAGACATGTACACTACCGGTCAAAAGTTTTAGAACAGCCCAATTTTTCCAGTTTTTTATTGAAATTCAAGCAGTTCAAGTCAAATGAACAGCTTGAAAGGGTCCAAAGGTAAGTGGTGAACTGCCAGAGGTAAATAAAAAAAGGTAAGCTTAACCAAAACTGGAAAATAATGTACATTTCAGAATTATACAAGTAGGCCTTTTTCAGGGAACAAGAAATGGGTTAACAACTTAACTCTATGGAGTCTTGGGCTATTTTGTCCATTTTTGAATTCGTTTCATGTCTTTGTAAGTCATTTTGTGTCTTTTTTTGGTCATTTTGTGTCTTTTGGTGTCTTTTTTGGTCATTTTGTGTCTTTTTTTAGTCCTTTAGTCCAACATAAAATGTGATTTTGAATCTATTTTTTACTTTCAAAACACTTTCATGCTCAATAAAGAATTTTAAATGTTGCAAATGTGCATAAATTTCAGAGTACACTGAGACATTAAACTGCATCATTTTCAATTAAATTCTGGAAAAGTTGGTGTGTTCTAAAACTTTTGACCAGTAGTGTATTTGCAATCATTCAGCCCAATATGTGGCTTTCTTTGTTTTGGTTTGAAAAGTATGGAATTCCCAGCTGACTTGTATTTTAATTCGTAACTCAACCGAGCCGTGTCTGGTTGTTTTTGCTAGATATCGTTTTGGCAAACGGCTGAGGGGAGGCGGCTTACCTTCTCCAGCTGGTGTCTGGCGGTGGAGAGAGGTAAACCGAGCTGTAAGGACAGCTGTCAATGTGAATTTCGTTAAGGCAAATAAAGTAGGGGGGATGAAAAATGGCTCTCAGCTAATCCATACTTTCATGTCTGATTCAACCTGATACATAATAAATGACCACACACACACACACACACATACACACACAAGTGTTATTGGGATCCAATTACTTTGGAAAAAAGCCCTCAGTCAGTGTCTTGTTATCTAATATATTTCTAAGAATAATCTTGTCAACAGGAGTGTAACAATACTCTGTATTACACTGCATCCTTCAATAACAAGCTCCATGTAGTGAAACAAACAATCGCCTCCTCGCCCTTCCTTTAAAATGTGTTTTATATTGTTACTATTATATTACATTATTATGTATATTACATTACATATATTACATATTACTATTATTACATATTATATTATATATTATATACTGTACTATTATTATTATTATAATATACCGTCTAGTCACTATAGCATTGTTGCCATCATATCATCAGTATAATTATAATTACCATCATCTTACCAACCTACCAACTGATCTGCTTTTTTTAACTTCTTAAGTGTCCTTGTTCTATTCTGTGTTTTATTTCTATTGTTGTTTTTATTTATGCTACCTCAGTATTTTATTCTATTGTATTTTATTGTACTTGAATACCGGACTGCTGTGACAACCGAATTTCCCTTCGGGGATGAATAAAGTTATCTATGCATCTATCTAAACAATACAGAACTACAGTTTTTGATTTCTCCTCTTTCTATCACCACATGTGGTGGTTCTTCTACTGTGTGAGCCCTACAAACCCTTTTGGGACGTTACGTGTTTCAGCTTGTTTGCTGTATTTAGCGTGATATTTTCTAATAACAGACGATGTTTTTGGGGACAGCTGTGGCTCAGTTGGTAGAGCGGGCACCCACTGATCGGAGGGGCAGTCTACATGTTGAAGTATCCTCGGGAAAGATACTGAAGCCCAAATGGCTCCGATGCTGCGCTTATTGATGTGTGAATGAATTCCCAATTGTGGCAGGTGGAGTGTTAATGGGTGAACGGGTGCAGTCTGCAGTGTAAAGAGACTAGGAGAAAGTGCAGGTTCATTTATGTTTTGAGGTAAAAGTATAAGCTTCTGTCAATTTGTGATTAATTAAATCTAAGTAGGGGTGCAGTGATTGTAAAATACCAATGTTTATAATGCCTCTCCTCAGTATATTGGAGACACTGGCGTAACAGTTTATTTTGGTCTGTCAGAAGATCATCTTTTTGTATTTTTTGGTTTCTGTCATATTTTTGTCTGCTGTGTAATTTATTTATTTGTATTGTTCCTGTTTTTAATATCTGTCTCCTAAGGACCCTGAGTCTTGAATAAAAATGTATTTGATTGATTGATAATAACAATTAGGCTACTAGACAATGCTAATACCAATGTATTTTGTTGTTATTTTTGTTTTGTTGTTATTTATTACCAATTTTGTACCAGGGAAACTAGGAATCTTCAATAAAAAATAACTTAATTGTTTGAAAGGACTTTTTTTGTCCAAATTCAACTGCAAGTAACAAACCAGCCTGTCCACTGTATGACTAACATAAATGAACAGCCAGAGCTGGAGGAGCCTCCCAGTATAATTTAGATGTCCAAGTATGAATTCAAGCTCAAGTTTCTCATTCCAGCGATAAAAATAACATGAATATTCACTGCATTTGTGGTAGCGGTGGGGAAAATAAAGATTCCTAGATGCATTGTGATTCTGTTTTGATGCAGAAAAGTCAGTAATCTGAAATGTTAAACCTAATTCTAATGAAAAAATAAATCATGTGTATAGATTTTTTTAAGTTCTGAGCACAGGGCATGTCATTTACAGAGCAGACTCTGGTTCAGTAGCACTTTCAATCCTCTGAATCAGGATCTAATGAGATCATGAGCTACCTAGACATCCCCACCACTAATTTCCGGCTGTGAGTGTTTTGCCAGTAAAATGGAAACTGTGTTGACACTGTTCAAATCCACTAAAACACAATAACTTAAATTACACAAGTCTTTAGAACAATGTTCAAGCGTCCTCTGAAGCCATTTAACCCATTGACACCTAAAACTTCCTGTAAAACCTCTGGGTGATTTTAAAATCAGCCCCTAAAACCTGAAGTTTTTCTGGAAATTCAACAGAAGTGTCAACGCTTCCTACTAAATAATAGATTTTTCAGCCTCTGTAGCAGATAGAAATGAAATTCAAAAAGTATTTGAGAGCTTATACAAATACTACAAAACGACGTAAACGCTTTCCAGGCTTCAATGGGTTAAAGCAATAATCAATGCAGTCAACAGATCACCACCAGATCACCACAAGCTTCCAAAGACAAACAGCAGAAAGGATATCTGGCGTCCATGTTTGTCGACCGACAGCGGCCGGCGGTGAGGAGACGTGATGCGGTTCCGGTCGCGGTAAACACGCTCCACCAGGCCGTGGTGCCGGGTGGTCCGGCTGGTATCCAGCACCGAGTTCTAGAGTGAACACAGCAGGTGAATGAGGCCAGCAAAACAGCTTATTACACAACAACAGAACGTCTTAGTAGGATAATGTCTTAGGATTTATGGTGCAAATGTGTCCATTTCAAAATGAGTCAAGCCATGGGCCCCCCATACTGATGCTCGAGTTGGCAAATGTATTTAAAGATGAAAAGCCATGACAAGCAATGATATACTTTAAAATTTAGGAACCAAATTACACTGCAGGGTAGAACTGGCTTCCTTTCGCTCCTGAACCGTGATAACACCTGGTCGGACTATGCATGTCTGACCAGCAGCTCGTTTCTTTATAACACTTTACTGCCATCATAGACCAAGCTGAGCCTGCAGACTTCTCTGTTTTGAGCCAATCTTTCACCAATACTACAAATAACTGCAACCTTTATCACCAACAGCTAAGAAAGGTACACTGATCGAGAACAAACCATTGATTTACCAGCCGAGAGAGGCTAAGGGCTCACCTGAAAAGGCAGGTCAATGTTGCCATTTCCAATCTGATTGACATTGGGCAGTGAGCCTCCATAGTACTGTCCACGATTCTGCCCTAGTTGCAAATACTGGGTCTTCTGTAACTGCAACTGTGCAAAGTAAAATTGCATGAAAGCATGAGTGAATGATTGATCGGATTCACAAATAAAGTGATGCTAAAAATGAATAATGGCTGCCAGTCCACTGTGGTGAAATGAAAGATTAATGAGTCCATTAATTGACAGATGAAACATGATGAGACAGGCAGATTGGCTGGTTCATGAACAATCAAAAGAGGCAGACAACATCTTTCACAGCAAAGAAAAGAATCACATCGGCTGATGTGACTGACACCTGACTGACAGCTGGTGTAATTACAATCTTTGCATGTAACACACCGGGTGATTACATTAGCCACGTGTCTTAACACAAAACCAGTCACAGAAGTTATGTATGACATTACAAAAACATTGTGATGGAAGTCTTCTTTTACCGAAAATGAACTTGATGAGGATCTGAACGAATGCGATGGATTGATGTTTGGGATGGAAACACAAAGAAATCTGGCAGAGACCACAAAATTGACTAGTCATTTTTTTTTTTTCTTTCTCCCTGAAATGACAGTACAGCTCAAGTTTACACTGATGCAGCATCTGGTAATAAGTGGACATCATTTCCAGCAATTCGGTCAACAATTGGGCTGAACATTTCCTGGCAATGACACGTTCCTCCTATTGTGGCTATTAGAGCTGAAAGGTTTTTTTTTATTTTTATAAATTGGCAACATTTTATATAACTGATAAATTATAACAGTCAAAACATTTTGTTGCTCAAGCTTTTAAAATATTTGCAGCTTTAGTCAGTTTTATGTGATTGTAAACTGCATATTTTTATTTGAAGGTATTCCAATATTTCAAACTGTGTTGATTGTAAACAAAGTTTCTTACTATTTTCTAAGGCTGTGGGAAAAAACTGTTTTTTAGTGCATTGTGATTTGATGTCATGATGGTCTTGATTACTATTTTGTATAACTGTGTTTTAAAAGTAGAAAATATAAATCATTTATAGAATTAAAAAATGAATTCTGAAGCATCAAGATGCATTGATGATCACATCTTAGTCTTCTGAAGTAGTCTTCTTAGTTTCCCACCCCTAATATTACCTGATTAATTTATTTATTTTTGTCATTTCCCTCATTAATCAATCCGTTTTTTGATTTTCAATTCACTAAAACATTGTTAAAATTTAAGAATACGGTGAAAAATAACATTTAACACTTCAGATTGATGCTTTAAAATTGCTTTATTGTCCAACTAAATGCAAAGAAGATTCATTTTATAAACATAATACAAAACAAGGGAAAGCAGAAAAACCTAAATTAATGCTCAAAATGAATTATCAATGTTTCAAAAATCATTAGTGGCAACCATAGTGGTTAACCCTATAAAGCCTGAACCATGAAATAATTGCCAGAAAATTCAATTTTTGTAAAAACTGAGTGCTTATTAACCTGCTGACGAATTTTAAGAAATAAATAAATTGCATATATGAATTCTAATTTGTATCATATTTGATACATCAGGTCTTTTTGTGCAATTTGTTGCTCACAGTTTGTTTTTGTCAAACTAACAAAAACATATAAACCCTAATATATTTAACCTATTAAGACTTTGACTTTTCCCTTTTCCTCAAACATGCAAAATACATATTTTTTCCATATAACACAACATCATACATCTGCTGATATGAAGTTTTTTAACGCAGCAATGACTGATCCACCAGTGGAACCTGCATATAAATTTTGCTATATCTTGTATTTTTGTGCAATTTGTTGCTCAGTTTTTTTTTCTTCAACACATGTACTGCCCTACAAAGTCTAACTGCAGTAACTACGCAAAAGGTAAAACTGAGAAAAACTGCTTTAAAGTTTTTTAACTTGTTTTAACTGGCCAGCCAAATGGGTCATAGGTAGATAAGTGATATGACACTTATTTCTACATGTATTAATGATGTCATTTTTGTGCTCAAAAATCATGATGATTTATTTGACCTTTGACCCCAAAAATTTAGTTACTGCATTGCTATAAAAGGTATTTTAGACTTAATATTACAAAGAAATGTTATATTTTAGTCTTAATATAATTTTATCTCACTTTTTTACTTCATCACTATCTAGATAATAATTGCCTTTCAAACAAACTTATTATTTATTATTTTATGTTTAAATTAGTATATATATCCAAATCAGACCATGGTAAGTTACAATTTCTGCTTGGTTTTGAGTTAGATTTTGTGGTTTTTATATAATTATTTCTCTGAAATGAAGCAAAATTGAAATCTAAAACTTTTTCACAAGATAAAACAGACATCAAGGAGTTCATTTTTAGTTATAACTCAATTTTGACCAAAAATGTAGTTACTGCAGTTAGACTTTGTAGGGCAGTGTATACATCAGGTTTTTCAGGAAAAAAATATCACACTGATGATGTATAGGTCTCAAAAACTTGTGTATCAAATATGATACACTTGGCTTTATGGGGTTAAAGCAACTTCTTACTGTAGTTGGGAGAAAGTTGCCAAGTTACTCTGACTTAATGTTACCTTACAGCAACTACATTACTGGTAAATTATTAGAGATAAACTAGTAAAACGGGGGCATGTGGCTTGTTAAGAGCTGTATATATACTTTAGTGTAATATTAGCTTATTGTTAAATAAATTAGCTCCCTTAGCTATTATAACGGTACATGTGAAGCTAACGGTGGATGGTTAACGGGGAGGAAAAGGAAAAAAATCACAGCTGGATTGGCTAGTTAACATCTGATTGGCTAGCAAATGCTAACTTAGCCCCAATACAAACACTGCTCCAATTAGCTTTGCAGCTGACTTTGCTGACATGTTGTTGTTGTTATTTATTTACATGTCAGAAGATTTGTTTGCTACCGAAATGACAGCAGTGACTGGTCAAAGCAGCCACAGACAGAACAGGTGCATATTATTACCCACAGCTCCATCACAGCTAGCTAGCTAGGCACGTTCACATTGATCTCCGCAGCGCTCCACAGCTGCCAAAACAGCGATGCAACACGCCGTAAAGCGGCCGGGAGCAGGTCTACAGAGCCCGGGGAGCAGGTCTTACCCGAGCGGCTCTGGTGATGTTCAGGTCCTTCATCACTTCTTCAAACGCGGCGGTTTCCTCCGCCTGTTTCTGGTTATGCAAGGCGATTTTTTCGCTAAATTTGCGAGGATTGTTAGAGGACGCCATCTTTCCCCTCTTCTTCTCAATGGAATGTTACGTTACACACCACGCTCGGGCCTTCTTCTGACGTCATCACGCACGGTCAGCGGCAGGACGGCGGTGTGTTGATGGTCCCTGCCTCCTGCATCAGCTGCTGGTTTGGTTTTTTGTTTTTATTTTATTTTTTCTTCTTTTTTTTTTGCTGGGACAGTTAGATTGTATAAATTATATGTTGATTGCTTTGGCAATATATACATTTTTTTGGGCCATTATATGTCATATTTGGTCATTTTGTGTCTTTTTGGTCAATTTGTGTCTTTTTTTGGTCATTTTTTGTCATTTTGTGGTCAATTTGAGTCCTTTTTTGATTAATTTTATGTCATTTTTTGGTCATTTTGTGTCTTTTTTTGATCATTAGCTGTTGTTTTGTTTTTTTGTTTTTATTTTATTTTATTTTTTTATTTTTTGCTGGGACAGTTAGATTCTATAAATTGTATGTTGATTGTAATTCAATGATTGTAAATGTTGCTTTCTTTTATTGTTATCAGTTTTTCTTTTCTTTTAAATATAATAATTTATTGTAAATATTGCTTTCCTTATCTTGTTATCTTTTTTTCTGATGCTTGCTTTGGCAATATATACTTTTTTTTTTGGGCCATTATATGTCATTTTTGGTCATTTTGTGTCTTTTTTTGGTCAATTTGTGTCTTTTTGTGGTCATTTTTTGTCATTTTGTGGTCAATTTGAGTCCTTTTTTGCTTAATTTTATGTAATTTTTTGGTCATTTTGTGTCTTTTTTTGATCATTCAGCGGTGTGTTGATGGTCCCTGCCTCCTGCATCAGCTGTTGTTTTGTTTTTTTGTTTTTATTTTATTTTTTCTTCTTTTTTTTTTTTGCTGGGACAGTTAGATTGTATAAATTATATGTTGATTGTAATTCAATGATTGTAAATATTGCTTTCTTTTATTATTAGTTTTTCTTTTCTTTTAAATATAATAATTTATTGTAAATATTGCTTTCGTTATCTTGTTATCTTTTTTTCTGATGCTTGCTTTGGCAATATATACATTTTTTTTGGGCCATTATATGTCATTTTTGGTCATTTTGGGTCTTTTTTTGGTCAATTTGTGTCTTTTTGTGGTCATTTTTTGTCATTTTGTGGTCAATTTGTGTCTTTTTGTGGTCATTTTTTGTCATTTTGTGGTCAATTTGAGTCCTTTTTTGCTTAATTTTATGTAATTTTGTGTCTTTTTTTGATCATTCAGCGGTGTGTTGATGGTCCCTGCCTCCTGCATCAGCTGGGAGGAGTGTTGTGCATCAAAGGGTTAATGCACCCCTGACTACATGTATAAATAAATATAAATAAATATAAAAGTATGCATGTGCAAAAAGCATGTAAACTGTTACTGTAAGCAAGATTTCCTCAGATCATAGCCAGATTTTTTTTATGTTGAAATGTTTAAAAAAAAGATTTTCCCTTTGACTGAGAGGCAGAACAAAAAACAAACACGTCTTAATAACAATATATAAAGAAATATTTATGCTTAGGATTTCATGCTTCTCTTTTTAATGCCACTGTAGATTGCGTATTTGGCTTTGGACGGTACTGTAGAAACTATTTCAGACATCTCAGTTCATAACAAGTATTTTAAGGCATTCTATAGACAAAACAAGTAATATATCAGTAAGGAAAATAACTGTTAGTTGCCTTTTATTTATATATTTACCAGATTACTAATTTTATACACCTTTTTTATTCATGTATAATTCTATTTTAGCTTTTATTTGAATTGTCTTGTCCCTTTTACTTTGTTAATTTTCATATAAATATAGTGTTATAGTGTTTCTTTGCACTTTGTCTGGATGCTTTTGATGTTGCACTTAAATTCCCTCCTTGCTGAAATGTGCTATATAAATAAACTTGCCTTATTGTGTAAAACTGCACAGTAATTCACCCTTTATGTGTCTGTGGATACAAACAGTTCAAGCTTCAGTTGACCTGTTTTTAAAATACACCATCCTGTCAAAATAAAAAGAGAAAAGGCACCTGCAGGATATTTTTAAAACATGATACATCTTTAATAAAGGATGCACATAAAGCTTCACAAATGTCTACATTCCCCCTTCGACAACATCAGGTTCCTTATATTGCACTTCAACAATATCGTGTGCTTTAACTGGTGGAACACATAACACAAGACAAACACACACTAAGGCAACAGGAGAAACAGGTTTTAAAGTCATCAACATCATGATGATCACACTGGAAAAGGAAAAACAAACGTAACGAACACATCGAGTACATCGATAACTTCAGCAGAAGAATCAGACGTTTGATGAATACTGTTTGAAAAAGTGCAGCAATGCAGTCAAATTAAAAAGCCAGAACCAACCACAGCAAAGTGATAGTTTAAGGAGTTTTTTCTGGGGATATCTGCTCTTTGTTTGGATATTAAACTTGCATTTATCAATATCACCTGTTAGTCTAGACGGATTTCAGAATAAAGGCCTCCTATAAGAAGTGAGGAGCATTTATGGGTACAAGTCGGGAACCGGCCTACTTTACGAATCTCAAGGTGCTGAGTCCAAAAAAAATGGTTCCCAAGCGAAATTTTGAGTTTTTGACCTTCTCATTTGCATATCAATATGGCGGCCAAATTGCCCATCTTGCTCAGTTGTTGGACCATTTCCCCTTAGTTTTTTTGTAAGTAGGCAATGTATATATATGCAAAATACCAACTTTTAAGGTGAAATTAAGCATTATTTGTGTGTTTTTTTAAGGCCGACATAAATATTCAATCAATATCACTTTTAAATGTTCCAGTTGCTATTTTGCATATATATATACATAAAAAAGACACTGAGCCTCCACTATATCCTTGCTCTGACTCTAGACTATAGATCCAGAAACATTTTCTTTAATTTCATGACTATTTACATTGTAGATTCATCAAAACTATGAATAAACACATATGGAATTATGTACTTAACAAAAAAGTGTGAAATAACTGAAAACATGTCTTATATTTTAGATTCCTCAAAGTAGCCACCCTTTGTTTACTAGAATATAAGACATGTTTTCAGTTATTTCACACTTTTTTGTTTAGTACATAATTCCACATGTGTTCATTCATAGTTTTGATGAATCTACAATGTCAATAGTCATGAAAATAAAGGAAATGCATTGAATGAGAAGGTGTGTCCAAACTTTTGGCCTGTACTGTAACTGTCATATACTTTTTTGGAATGTACCACACTAATGCTGTGTTCCAGACAACTCTGAACTCAAATATTTTAGACCTCCTCCAAAAAAAAAGTACAATAGAACACCACTCAAAGTTCCTAATTGTGAACTTTGAGCAGACTATTTCGTTTATAGATGCAAAGAAGCTGCAATGAGAAAAAATATTTAATTTGTCATTGTTAGCCATGTTTGAGGTTTCAACTGGGAAATTCCAAACTCCGACACTGACTGAAACAAAGTCATGTGTCATGTGGTCGAATTTTTGATTTTTGCCGACCTGCTTTTGATTTTAAATTAAATCACCCTAGATGTAGCACTTGTTTCACATACAGAGCAGCACACACGGACATTACGACCAACACGCATGAATGATTCATGTAGCTGCCTCAAAAGGTCCAGACTGGGTTGTTATGTTGACCGACAGAACAATTAGGGCCAGTAGAGATTAAAAAACATTCAACACCCAGATGGAAAAAGTTCTTCCAAGTTAAAACACAAACACTACTCGTGTTCATTTGTGCAATCATTAATGTGCATTGTCATTTTTTGATTAATACATTTGACAGTGAGCTTTTTTAGTGAGCTTGGTTGTTTAAATAATACAATTATAACCAACAAACACATAAAACAAGATAAAAAAAATAAAAACATTCACAACTGTACAATCAGAATGTCTAACATTATAAAGTCTGTTAAAATCGTTGCAAAAACACAATTCAACTTCAAAGACCTTCATTCAAAAATGACACAATTTGTGCTGTCCGTGACTTCAGCCCTTGATTTGTTAAACTTTAACACCCTTACCCACTGAAATGTAAGTATTTTTATATATATATATTAAGGTTAAACAATTTCAGAATAGAATTTCAATCTTGGAGACAATATTACTTAAGATTCTAACCAGAACTATCCAATTTCTAGGGCTTGGCCATAATACATCAATATTATATCGATATCATAATATGAGAATATATAGATATTGTAATATCCCAATTATGCTTGGCAATATAGCAGGGTATTTAGAAATCATGACGGTGTGATTTTCAATCCCGTCAGAAATAAAGACGCTGCTTTTTCAGTCTATTTGAACTGGTAGTTGTGCTGTTTTTTACCCCAGTGAAATGTTGGAAAAGTATGAAGGTATGGAAAAAAAAAGATGCTGCCCAAGCCTATTAATAATAATAATAATAATAATAATAATAAAAATAGTACATTTTACTCTCTCTATTCTCAATTATTAAAGGCTGCATCACAGGAAAGTGATGTTATATTATCTGATTTTACCCATTTAGTCATATCTGCATTACTGATGTTTTTTAGATTTAAAAATTCTGAAATTTGTTGTGAAAGCACAAATAGTCAGGAAATTCTAAATTAAAAAGACAGTTTGCAGAATCAAACCATTAAATTATAGCCAAAACATTTAATCCAAATGGCTATAATTTAATGGTTTGATTCTGCAAACTGTCTTTTTAATTTAGAATTTCCTGTTCCAATAATGTTGTTGCAATATAATGGAAGGTATTTGGTCAAAATATTGAGGATATTTGCCCTACTACTTTCTATCGGCCTTTTCCCTGGAATGCATTATATTGTTCTTTCAAATCGTCATTCAAAAACTCAAAGTATCAGTATCAAAATAAGTCAATCAACATTAAAAGGAGTTTTGACATGACAGTCATTTTAAATAAAAATGTGCTCTAATGAAAGAAGTAGTGAATAATGTGGCTTAGTAGCTTTTCAGATAATATCCTCAAATGAATGAGGACACACACACACACACACACACACACACACACACACTGGCTTATATAATGTTCACACCTTGTGTTGACTCAATGGTCGGCAGAAAGAGCACATGGAATAAAATCTTCGGTAACACTTTACAATAACCATCATTTATAAATGGTAAACAGATAGTTTATTAACTTTAATCATCATTTATAAACCGTATATAGGCCTTTTAGAATGTTAAATACATAATTTATTTATGTATAACTAACTAAATAATTTATAAATGACAAATAGATGGTATATTAATGCAAGTTTATAGTTACTTTACCATTAACAAACAATAAAATTATAATTAATAGTTTTAGTACACCATATTAACACCATATTAAGTATGTTAATGATTTTGAAATGATTCATATACACTGTAAAAAAAAATCTGTTTAATTTACGGTAAAATACCGGCAGCTGTGGTTGCCAGAACTTCACCGTAAAAATTACAGTGAGTGGATTTTCTATTCTAAATTTAAATGTAAATATCAGCAAAAACTGTAATTTAGACTGAATAATCCTGTTATTTTTAGGGTAATTGTGTCATTCATTCACACATCATGGTATTTCTCCATAAATTTTGCATGAAAATGTTATATTTTTACAGCAAAACTGTGTGTTTCTTCCACTTTATGGCAGAAAAAAGTAAAAGTTTTGTGCTATTCTTTGATTTTGATTAATTAAAAGTGTCTAATATGGTGATATACAATATTTTATTTTTTTACGCCCTATTTCTGATGTATTTGACAGTGTTTTACTGTTATTTCTACAAAGATTTCTGTCATTTAGACTGAAAAATCACTTGCCATTTTATCCCTATTGTGTCTCTTTTTGGTAATTTTGTGTCTCATTTGATAATTTTACGTATTTTTTTGGTCATTTTGTGTCTTTTTTTGATCATTTCATGTCTCTTTTGGTCGTTTTCTGTCTTTTTTTTTGGTCATTTTGTGTCTTTTTAGATAGTTTTGTGTCTCTTTTGGTCTTTTTGTGTCTTTTTTGATGGTTTTGTGTCTCTTTTGGCCGTTTTCTGTCTCTTTTTTTGGTCGTTTTGTGACTCTTTTGGTCATTTTAGGTCCTTTGGTCGGCTATTATTTTTAGGGTAGTTACGTCCTTGTGACGTCATGGTATTTCTCCATTCATTTTAAATGAAAAATCTAATATTTTTTTACAGCAAAACTGTGTGTTTCTTCCACTTTATGGCAGAAAAAAGTAAAAGTTTTGTGCTATTCTTTGATTTGATTTTGATGAATTAAAAGTGTCTAATATGGTGATATACAATTTTTTATTTTACGCCCTATTTCTGATGTATTTGACAGTGTTTTACTGTTATTTCTACGAAGATTTTTAACAGTGTACCTTTAAGAAATTGGTTGAAAACATTTAACGATTAAATATGTATAGCACTTTGGTTAATAATTGGTTTATAAACCATCTATAAACATTACTTAGTTGGTTATTGTAAAGTATTACCTAATCTTCACAGTCCCGGGTCCGATGGTTAGCGTTGTGTGGTGTTTTGTGGAAGAATAATCGGCGTACAAGCGATTCCAGCGAAGGATTCTGGGAAGTGTAAATCCCTCTCCCACTCGTCCGTCTCGGTGTTGTACACCTGCACGATGCTGGTGACGTTGTTCAGGTGCCAGTTGTAGCCGCCGACGATGTAGATCTTCCTGTCCATCAAGCAGCAGCCGGCCTCGGACTGCCCCGCCCTCATGGGGCTAACGGTCGTCCACTGGTCGTTCTCCGGAATGTAATACTCCACCGCCAGCACGTCGAAACAACGGTCCACGTGGTCCATGCGGCCGCCGAGAGCGTAAACCCGATCCCTGGTGCTGATCATGGCGTGCAGCACTCTCGGTTCGTTCATCGGAGCTCTGAAGTCCCACTGGTCCGCCGCCGGATCGTAGCAGTGGAGCGTTTTCTTGTCGTCCAACGAGACGCCATAACCGCCGGAAATGTACAACTTTTCCCCACAGGGGGTTCCCGCGTGGCCCCAGATCCGGCGTTTTAACGGTTCCACGTGAGTCCACTCGTTCTTCTTCGGGCAGTAACACTCAACAGACGACAGGCTGCCGGATCGGTTGCGCCCCCCGGTGGCGTACAGCTGTCCACGCAGCACGTTGAGCTGGAACTGGATGCGAGCCTCCTGTAGCGGTTGGATGCGGAGCCAGTGGCTGAGATGCGGGTCGTAGCGGTAGCAGCTGTCCACCGCGCCCTCGCCGCTGCGGTACTGCAAGTGCTGACCGCCGACCACGTAGACGAAGTTATCGAGCACGGCGACGCAAGCGTGGCTGCAGCCGGCCTCCATCTCCGTCAGCTCTTTGAACTGGCGGGACGCCGTGTCGGGGAGGTGGTACACCTTGCTGCTCACCGTGCGGTCGTTGTCCGTGTACGGCGTCCCGCCAAAGGTGATGATGGACAAGACGTCAGAGCGTATGAGCGTCCGTGACGACTGCATCTCGTGCTGCCGGAAGGGAAGAATCTGGTAGTTGAAGGCCTCGAGGAGATACTGGCGGCACCGCACGTCCTCCACCATGATGTCCACCGTCTGGACGCTGTCCACCAGCTCGGAGGAGCGCATGAGCGGGAAGCGCACGTGGCAAAGGACGCCGCTGGCTTGAGCCCGGCGAGATTCGTCGTACTGGAGCCACCGGATGGCGGCGTGGAAGAGGTCGATCTCGCTACAGTTCTTGAGTTTGTTGCTCTGCAGGAAGAAGACGAGGCGCTCCATGGGGATGTGCAGGAAGTCCTCCTCCTCGGCGATCTGGAGGAAGTGGCGGAAGGTGAAGGCGTCCACCGACTCTTTGAGGGACGACAGGCTGAAGGTGGTCGCCATCTGGCCGATGTGCAGACACGTCTCCACGCTCATCGCCGACTTGAGGAACTCCTCGCAGAGCTCCACGACTGGGACCATCTGGAGGAACACAGCAGCCCCGAGGACGTCCTGGATGCAGTCCAGGTCTAGAGTCACTTCTGCGCTGTAGGCGAAGTCGATGATGTGTTTGAGCCCGCGGGCCGACAGACCCTTCAGCTCGATGGTGTCTTGGTTTGACTCCCTCATGCCTCCGGTGAACATCGCTCTGTAACACAAGAACCCGTCAACTACATGACATTTTTATAAATCCATCTCTTCTAAATGCAAGGCATGAATTTCTGCGATGCTGCATTCATCGATGTGTGAATGAATACCCAATGGCGGCAGGTGGCACCAATGTGCCCTGGTAGCCTCTAACACCAGTATGAATGTGTGTGTGAACGGGTAAATGTGCGTAGTGTAAAGCGTTTTGGATAAAATCGCTATATAAGTGCACCCCATTTACCATTTAATCTTTATAAGGAAGAACTCAACAATGAAAATGACAGTTGTCCAAGCATAAAATCTATTGATCTTTATGAATCAAGTCCAACAATGACTTGGTTGTCAGTGCTGAAAAAAGTGTTTATGGATTTGCAGGATTGTGACACCTCTATTTAACCCTTTATCTGGCGAAGAACTATATTCGGTAACTTCAGTGTATCAAAATGAGGTAATATTTCGAGAAAAAAAACTTGCAAATTTACTAGATTAAAGTGGCAAATCTACAAGAAAAAAAGTTGCAGATTTAAGAGATTTAAAGTGGCAAATCTGCACGAAAAAAGTCGCAGATTTACGTGAAAAAAGTGGGAAAAAGCAACTTTTTCTCGCAGATTCACCACTTTAAATCTCATAAATCTGCACATTTTTTTCTCGTAGATTTGCCACTTTAATCTCGTAACTTTTTTTCTCAAAATATTATTCCCCTTCCCCCGGGTCCGTATGTTTGTTTTACACATTCTGGCTGTATGTAATATCCTCCAATATTCTCTAGGGTTGAAATTTGGAATTTTCAAGTATTTCAATGAGTGTCCTATTAAGGGTTAATAATCTAAGAATAAAAACGTCCTCACTGTCCATTCCTGGAATACATCGTCCGTCAGTTTCTATAGTCAGTAGGAATCTATAAGTATGATCTCAGTAAAGCATAATGGCTCAGGTTAAAGTTAAAGAGAAAGAAAAAAACTGAAGTGAATGAATCATTATGCTTTTTTTTTTTTAGTTTCACATTTCGCCTTCTCCTCCCTTCACCTTCCTCCCCAACCGACTTGATTTTAACACAGTTGACCTTTGACCTGCAGCGTACTCTAGCAGTGCACTCAGTGTAAATGGCTCTGGATGAGAGCATTGGCTAAGTGCTTTCAATTTAAAATGTAAATGGGCGGTGAGAAGACTAACCTGAAGTAATCACTACAGGCGGCCAGCACAGCTTTGTGGACCTGGAAGCGCTCTTCGTTGATGGCCAGAACAACGTCGAGGAGTTGGCCCTGGGCCCGCAAGACCGACAAGCCCTGGAGGAGGATGGCGCTGTGGCTGGAGGCGGAGAACGTACAGCGCAGGGTGCTATTCTTGTTAGCCATACTGGGAAGAGAAAGAGGGCCTCGTCACAACCAGGAAAGCAAGGAATCGGACATAACTTTATATTTCCCAGGGCTTCAATTCTTAACTGAACTTGAGTGTTGCTCCTGAGACTTGTAGTCTAGACGGAATTGTCCAAAAAGTGAAAGTGAGGAGCAGTTCCCAAAAAATGGTTCCCAAGCCAAATTTTAAGTTTTTGACCTTCTCATTTGCATATCAAAATGGCGGCCAAATTGCCCATCTTGCTCAGTTTTTTGTAAGTAGGCAATCAAAGATGAGGAAATTAAGTTTCTGGATCTATAGTCTAGAGTCAGAGCAAGGATATAGTGGAGGCTCAGTGGCTTTTTTATGTATATTTATATATATGCAAAATACCAACTTTAAAGGTGAAATTAAGCATTATTTGCGTCATTTTTTATGGCCGACATAAATATTCAATCACTTTTAAATGTTCCAGTTGGTATTTTGCATATATATATATATATATATATATATATATATATATATATATATATATATATGCAATATATATATACCAGTTCCTGACTTGTACCCATAAATGCTCCTCACTTCTTATAGGAGGCCTTTATTCTGAAATCCGTCTAGACTATTGGAGACTAGAGCCCGACTGATATATCTGTTGACCAATATTGTCGGCTGATATTGGCCTATCAGAGGTACGCTGCATCTCTCGCTACTGGCATATACGTTATGCACAAATAATGCACAAATATGTAAACTTTTTTTTACACATGTGATTTAGAAATGGTGTTATCCACTAAGAAAATAGAGCATAAATTTCAATAAAATAGATAGCTGACAATGCAATTCAGTAGATGGATAATAATAATAATAATAATAATAATAATAACAATAATAATAATGTTAAATATTCTTTAATAGTTATTTATTTAAAAAAGCAGCCTTGTGAGTACCCTTGCACAGTCATTTCAGTGCAAAAGCATAAAAAAAGGGTCTATTTTCATTCTAGCTCAATAATTCACTATAAATTTTTCCCCTCTAAAAATCGTATCAGTCTCAAAAATCCCACATCATTCAGGCTCAACTGGAGATTTGGTTTTTTACATCAGACATACATGTATACAGTCAGCTAGAAGCTGTTATATTCTGGCCGTACAGCCCGTAGAGCTTAAGAATATTAAAATGTGATGGGTATGTGGATACCTAATGTCTAATGTATTAGCTGGAGGCATGGATGCACACAGCAATACTGTGATGGAAATTTAATCTAATCTGCCAGTCGGCCGAGGGGAAATGCAATCTGTAGTGTTCGTTGTCTTTGTGAGAGTAAATGTGCACACAGGAGAGACACAACAAGGCTATCAATAGGAATGTCATCGCTCTGTTTAGACTTTTCATTTCTGCACAAAGACAGAAACAGAAATTAATCTGTCAGGAAGGATTGTGGAAGTTAAAAACATCACAACCACAGGTACAAGAAAACAAAACCTCAATATGGGTGGTTGACGTGAAAAGTGAAAAAAAGAATAATTCAAAAAATATATGTCAAATGACATAGAATTATATTCCCTCATATGTGAATAATTCAAAACTGAATGTGTCCATTTCTAATTCTTCATATATTTAGCATATTATTAACTTTTTGGTGTGGTCGTCCTAAAATGTGTCCACCGGTGCAACAAAATAAAGAATGTCATTATTTAATTCAGAGAATGTTGGACAGATAAGATAGATAAGCCCAAGGCATATTAGTTATGAATATTTTTATCAATTTACATTATTTTCAATGATCAATCAATGTAAATTGATAAAAATATTCAGATCAATACTTAAACTGCGTTGTACCAAAGGACTACCTCAAGACGACCAGTTCCAACACTGCACGGAAATAGTAATATAATTATAATAATAATAATAATAATAATAATAATAATAGTAATATTATGAAAATATTTGAACCAGAAGTGATCTTGTGTCCAGAGATTCTTCTGTCCTTCCTGATTCTGGAAGGACCCCTCTCAGTAATGGGGTGGTCACATTAATGCCTGTTTTATATCGACATCATGCCGTTGCTCCAGGAGGACAAAATGTAATGTGTCATAATAACTCTACATAGGGACCTTAACACTTAACACTCGAACTCGCGGCCTGCGGGCCAATTGTGGCCCTCGTGATGATATTTTGTGGCCCCCACCTTGATATGAAAGTTTAATGTGAGTTTTATATGAATGGCACTTTACCGTGTTGTGTGTGGAAGGTCCCTTTAATTACTTTTTTTGGTAATTTTGTGTCTTTTTTTGATAATTTTGAGTCTTTTTTTGGTCATTTTGTGTCTTTTTAAAATAATTTTGTGTCTTTTTTGGGTAATTTTGTGTCTTTTTTAAATAATTTTGTGTCTTTTTTGGTCATTTGGTGTCTTTATTTTAGTATTTCTTTGTAATTTGGTCATTTTATGTCTTTTTAAAGTAATTTAGTTTTTTTCTGTCATTTTGTGGCTTTTTGTAATTTTGTGTCTTTTTTGGTCATTTTGTGCGTTTCTTTTGTAATTTTGTCTTTTTTAGTCATTTTGTGCGTTTCTTTTGTAATTTTGTCTTTTTTAGTCATTTAAGTCTTGTTTTTAGTAATTTTGTGCCTTTTTTTTTGGTCATTTTGTGTCTTTTTTTTAGTAATTTTGTGTCTTTTTTGGTCATTTTGTGTCTTTTTTTATAGTAATTTTGTGTCTTTTTTTGGTCATTGTGATACTGCCTCCATTGGCCCCCAGGTAATATGAGTTTGAGACCCATGCTCTAGATTCATTAAGTAAACACTCGTATGACATGCATTCAAGTATTTTAATGTATTTAGATTAATTTTTCACTAAATTACAGTTGTTTTAAGATAAGTAATGCTACCTAGGACAGTTGCACCGGTGGACAAATGTCATGTTCAAAACAGAATATTTGCATAGTTGAAGAACGATACTCATTGTTTGCAGATGGATTAGATGTAGAAGAATGAACTGCATATTAAAACACTAATTTTAATGAAATATTATCAAATTTTAGTAGTATTTGTCACTGGGAACACAAAAATTGAGCGTCACGTCAACCACCCAGGTACAGAAATGTAAAAAAAAACATTACAAAGATAAAAATGTCATTAAGACTACAAGGCAGAAACTGAACCTGAAGAGTAAAGAGCTTCCTGACATCACATCAAGTAGAAATATTTCCACAATAAAAGCCTCAAAAAGAGCTGACATCAGACGGAGCAGTCCCAGCAGCACTGTGACAGCTGCCATGTTGGTTTCTGTTGGCGCTTCCACTGACAAACTGCTTTGTTAAATTAAGACCTAAAAATGGCATCCAATCACACTGAAGGCAGATTACAGACGACAAAAATGCATTTAAACACCACGTCCTACTGTTCAAATCCAACTATTTCATTTTCGGAGGACAATTTAATACCAGGCAGAAATTAGGTCACTGAATATTAAATTAAAATGAAGTAAAGCACGGCAGCATTTATGTTTGCCGGCACATGGATCAGACTAGAAAAAGGCTTATTATGAAAAATGATAAAGTATAGGTTTCAAACTGGATGAGGACGTTCTTGTAACTGCCTTCAGTGTTTTGATTTGTTTGTTGTTGTTTTTTTGTTTGTTTGTTTTCTTTGCGGGAGGAATAGAAATTCTCAGATCTAAGTTGTTTGATATACTATGGTTGACTAATAAGAAAATAAGTAAATAAATAATAATAATAATAATAATACATATTTATTTGACATTAAGTGGCTATATATAGAGATACATTTTCTTATTTTTGAAGTGTTGACTATCAGGGTTTAGGCCTAGAGAAGTAATTTATACTTCAGCCTACTCCCTTTTTTTTCCGAACCAAAATGATATAAGGAAATGCATATTGAATATTAAGTTAAGTGGTTCTTATTTCTATCTTATTACTTAAACGGGGCAGATGCATGTATATGTATTTATGTACTGTATGTGTGTAAATGTTTATATGTTTATTCACATCTGTTTAATGGTGCCTAGCCTACGCTGTTGTAGTCTATGTTGTTTATTTTTTTTCGGTTCAAAAAGAATAATAAAAATAAAAAAAAACTATATCCAACACACACAATCTTTCCGTTCAACTCAAGCATTGTTTAAGATGAAGAAAGTTGTATTGATGTTAAAAATTATATTCTATTTCTCTTCATCTTAAGTGTTTTACTAGCTGTTTAAAAATTGTGTTTTTTATAAGCTTGTTATGCCGTTTTAAGTAAGTGAAGGACAAAAAAAAGACAGCTCACCCTGAAATTAAAAATACGTATTTTCCCCTTAGCTGTAGTGCTATTTATCAGTCTAGACCAGGGGTGTCAAACTCAAATACACAATGGGCCAAAATTTAAAACTTGAATAAAATCTCGGGCCAACATTGAACAAATAAACCTTTTAATATATACCAAACATGTTTTGCTTTAACATTAAATATGGAACCAGCAACGCTTATAAACATACAATATATAACTAAATAGTGCAGACATGCAAAATCAAATTTCAAATAAAAAACACATCAAGTCTTTTTTCGTTCATTTTGTGTCTTTTTAGGACATTTTATGTCTTTTTTTGATAATTTTGTGGTCAATTTGTGTTTTTTTGGTCATTTTGTTTCCTTTTTTTGGTCATTCTGTCTTTTTGTGGTCAAAGTCAAGTCAAATGAACAGCTTGAAAGGGTCCAAAGGTAAGTGGTGAACTGCCAGAGGTAAATAAAAAAAGGTAAGCTTAACCAAAACTGAAAAATAATGTACATTTCAGAATTATACAAGTAGGCCTTTTTCAGGGAACAAGAAATGGGTTAACAACTTAACTCTATGGAGTCTTGGGCTATTTTGTCCATTTTTGAATTCTTTTCATGTCTTTGTAAGTCATTTTGTGTCTTTTTTTGGTCATTTTGTGTCTTTTTTTGGTCATTTTGTGTCTTTTTTTAGTCCTTTAGTTCAACATAAAATGTGATTTTTGAATCTTTTTTTTATTTTCAAAACACTATCATGCTCAATAAAGAATTTTAAATGTTGCAAATGTGCATTAATTTCAGAGTACACTGAGAAATTAAACTGCATCATTTTCAATTAAATTCTGGAAAAGTTCGGGGGGTATGTATTTTAGTATGGCTCTTGAGATAGTAAGTCAAGGTAGTGTGTGTGTGTGTGTGTGTGTGTGTGTGTGTGTGTGTGTGATTAGCTATAAAAAGTGATTAAAAACACGTAAACAAGCTTTTATTTGAGCATTTCTGTTCACAATTGTTTACAGTTAAGCCTATTCAGTGGTGGAATGTAACTAAGTACATTTACTCAAGTACTGTACTTAAGTACAAATTTAAGGTACTCATGACATTTTATACTTCTACTCCACTACATTTTCAGACAAATATTGAACCTTTTACTCCTCTACATTTAGCTGACAGCTTTAGTTACTTTTCAGGTCGAGATTTAACATGAAAAACATGATACATTTAAAATGATTATGCATTTATTTTTAATTAAACCTCAAAACAGTAAACTAAGTAGTTAACATGAGCCCTGTTTACAACATTAAAATGCTGCTTACATAAATGCATCAACACAAGTAATCTAATTTTTGGAACATATAAGTGGGTCCATTCTGCATAATGAGTACTTTTACTTTTGATACTTTAAGTACATTTTGATGCTGACACTTTTGTACTTTTACTTCAGTAAGTTTTGAATGCAGGACTTTTACTTGTAGTGGAGTAATTTCACAGTGTGTATTAGTACTTTTACTTAAGTAAAGTGATCTGAATACTTCAGATCACCCAAAAAAGAAACAAAATGACCAAAAAAAGGAAACAAAATGAGCAAAAAAACCCACAAATTGACCAAAAAAGACACAAAATGACCAAAAAAGACACAAAATGACCAAAAAAAGACACAAATTGACCCAAAAGGACACAAAATGACAAAAAAAGGAAAAGGAAAAAAGGACTTTTACTTGTAGTGGAGTCATTTCACAGTGTTGTATTAGTACTTTTACTTAAGTAAAGTATCTGAATACTTGTTCCACCACTGGGCCTATTAAAGCTAAATTATTGTCAGTTCATAACTTTAAATGTACTTTGTTGGGAAACTGTTGCAGTTATTATGGTAAACAGTGACATTAACTAGTGGGCCATGAATGCATCAACGTTTTATTTAACATTACATTACATTATTATGTATTTTAGTATGGCTCTTGAGATAGTAAATCAAGGTAGTGTGTGTGTGTGTGTGTGTGTGTGTGTGTGTGTGTGTGTGATTAGCTATAAAAAAAAAAAAACTGATTAAAAACACGTAAACAAGCTTTTATTTGAGCATTTCTGTTCACAATTGTTTTTGTTTGTTTAGAAAAGTGTTTACAGTTAGGCTTATTAAAGCTAAATTATTGTCAGTTGATAACTTTAAATGTACTTTGTTGGGTAACTGTTGCAGTTATTATGGTAAATAGTGACATTAACTAGTGGGCCTTGAATGCATCAACGTTTTATTTAACATTATTATTTAACCCAACACGTGTTGAATCTGTATTACATGTGTTTTCTGCTATAAACTGACAGCTGTCACCGCTACATGCCTGCTTTATCTCCCCGCTGCTGGTTGCAGATGCCCGGAGGCCCGGGACAGATCCTCGGTGTTTCCTAGATTCTAGCCCCGGCGCCGGGACGCTCCAGCGGCTTGGAACCAGGGGGTCGCCCCGGCGCCCTGGTGGAGGCTCCGGAGCAGCTAACACCGAGGGAGCCGTCCTCCTCCGGGGCCACAGCACCTCCTCACCCCGCTGCACTCACCTGCTCTGCGGATGTTTGGAAGCAAAATCCCCGCCATCCGACTCCGCCATCTTCTAGCACAGAGCAACACGCATGGAGCATTTTCAGCAGCGTTACCAGAAGGTCAGCGGCACTAAGGGCCCGTTCATGTTGTTTTATAATGTATGGAGCAGCCTGTTAGGAGGCTCAGAGGACAGCAGCCGCCTGTCGGTCTGTCTCCTCCCGGTGCTCAACACGGTGATGGTGACCTCTCTACCGGCGGAACCTCCTGCCTCTGCACCGACCGCCTCTGGCCACCAGGAGGCGCCAATGGTACATTTTTTTTTGGTGGCTACAATTTAAATTCTTTCAGTTAAATTCCCCAATCAACTTATTAAATGAATTATATACAAACTACGCACAAAAAGTAAGGCAATTTGTGTTGGGTAGATTATTTTGTTATTGTAACAATGCTTTTTGGCAATAAATCTTATACCGTTGGAAAGCCTGAAGTCTCCCCTTTTAAATGGTACCACATTTGTAAGGAACATGCATTTGTGGAATAAGCAGCAGAGCTGAGTATGTAGGCTGTGCCCAAGAAAAATGTGCCAAATCTTCTCATTATTTTGCTGTTGCTATTGACTCTTAGGCTGCGTTCAGACTGCAGGCGAATCTGATTCAAATCAGATTCCTACTCAAATCTGATTTTTAGGGCTGACTGTCCACACTGTTTTTACCAAGTGGCCAAATCGGATATGGCTCTGTTCAGACTGGGCCACATGATTGACTGATCTGACAGGTCGCCATAGTAACGGCGTCAGACGCTCTGACGTCATATAATTGCGACAGCGACAAGAACAACAACAACAACAAGCATGATGGAGGCAGGTCAGCTCAGTATATTGGCCTTATCACTGTCCAGTAGAGGAGCAGAACATCTCAGACCAACAGGAGGAGAAACCGGGCGGATGGCGCCCCCGTCGCGCCGCATGAGTCGGGCGTGGCTGCCGGTCGACACCTCGTCTCCGTGCTTTCGGCGCTACGCGTAGAGTGACGTCACGGACAGTCAAAACCGATCTAAGTGTTTGGAGGTTCAGACTGAGACGCATCTGTCTAAATGAGATCTGAAACTACCTCCTGAAGGTGGTTTCGATCCGGTTCACAAAAATCAGATTTCATGTGATTTGTGACTGTTCAGACTTCAAAAGAGCCATCCAGTTCCAATCTGGATGCGCTAAAAATCTGATTTTGCCTGGCAGTCTGAACGCGGCCTTATTTTGAGCTCTTGGTACTCCCAGGTGATGCCAATCAGGTGCCAATCAGAAACTTCATTGGCAGCACCTGTGAGAATGGGCCCTGTTACAGTATGTAGTCAGTACAGTCTGTACAGTTGGTGTCTGCCTCCACCAGTGTGATGGTGTGGGGCGGTATCTCCCTCACTGGAAAAACGAAGCTCGTCATCATTGGAGGCAATCTCAATGCAGAGAGATGAGATTCTGCAACCAGTGGCAATCCTATATCTCCACATTCTGGACGTGCTGTTCCTGCCAGAGTGACCAACACAACCAGGTTGGCTGATTTACGACAAATGCTGGTTGAAGAATGGGAGGCCAACCCACAGCAGCGTGTGACCAGGCTGGTGACCAGCATGAGGAGGAGGTGCCAGGCTGTTGTGGCTGTATGTGGTTATTCCACATGCTACTGAGGCTCATGTTCCTTAAATTAATAAATTGTTAAATTGCCAATATGTCTTGTTTCTTCAAACTTCAATCATCCAATCCACCAAACAAGAGTCAATGGCAGAGTAGCCTAGGCATTGGCAGAGAAGATTTGGCACATTTTTCTTTGGTGCAACCTACATACTCAGCTGTGCTGCTAATCCCACAAATGGATGTTCCTTACACATGTGGTACCTTTTTAAAGGGGAGGCTTCATGCTTTCCAACGGTAAAAACAAACTTTTATCTCTAAAGTCAACTTCTCAAGTGTGCTGACGACCCCACCGTGGTCGGACTCATCTCTGGTGAGGAGGAGTCGGCCTATAGAGACCAAGTCAAAGGACTCACAGTGTGGTGTGCAGCAAACAAACTCACTCTCAACACCACAAAAACAAAATAAATTATTCTAGAATTCACAAAATGACCAAAAAAGACACAAAATGACAAAAAAAAAACTCAAAATGACCAAAAAAAGACATTAAATGACCAAAAAAGACTAAAACACATTAACACATGAACACTTTAACACAGTGGAGACAGAGCTGACTTCCAAAATTATTTGGCGACCCCCAGAAATCATCTCGCGACCCCAATTGGGGTCGGGACCCCTAGGTTGAGAATAGCTGTTGTAGGGCAGTGTAGCTGGGACCACTGGGAGCCAACCATGTCTCTCACCAGTAGTGGAAGAGGTTTGTAGATTCTTTACTTCAGTTAATGTAGGGTAAAAAAACAAACACTCTGCTACAAGTAAAATTATTGCATTAAACGTTTACTCAAGATATAACATGATCTAAAAATCCTCAATTACAGTGAGTCCAATCACGTAGTGGACCTCAACACACTGCAAATTAAGAAAACAGATTAAAAAAATCATCATCAACATTTTTAGTGTCTCTTTAATTAGCTTGTTTTGCGTATTTGCATGTGTTTTTTTATTGGTGTCAGAATCAGAAATGCTTTGTTGATCCCATTTGGTTTATGTTACAGTTGCTTTCATACTAGATATTAATATAGACATAGATAAAATATAAGAAAAATATAAGTATGCAAAAATAACTACAGTGATGATTCAGATCCACATTTCTTGGTTACATGAACTATTTAATGAAATAATGATTATTGAAATGATAAATGGATTCAACCCTTTAATAATAGAATTGTTCTTCAATTAAGCAAAAATATTTTGGTCTCCTTTTTATTTTACCTCAGACATTTGACTTACAGGAACGGTTACAGAGTCAGTAACTTCTTTTAAATCACTTCTTAAAACTTTTATAGACTTGCTTTTATGTAATGCTTTCTATCTCACCACTCCTTTTTACTCCTTCACTTCTTTATTCCTTTTACCTTTTATTTTCTGTGTATCTGAGTATGTTTTGTCATTGTTCCTCCTCTGTCGCTTCTTGTTTTTCTTTTAATGTAAGAATTGTTTTTAGCCTTATGGCATCATTCTCGTTGTGATTAACTGCTCTCTGTCAAAGCACTTTGTAAACTGCTGTTTTTTAAAAGGTGCCATATGAATAAAGTTATTATTATTATTACTGTGTGAGCATAATTTTCTTTATAGAAATATAGCAGGCCTGTATGTTAGGCAAAATAATTATTTGTTTGGGGAGATTATACATACTTTCATTATGCCTTGTCACGACTCATCTCCAGCTCTTCTCTTGAACGGAAGTCACACCTTCAAGATGAAAGTGTAAGTGATATAGTTTGAAACTGTAACTTTGTATAAATGGGAAATAGAATGAGGATATAAGAGAAGAAGTTATGAGAGAATTTCTATCTCCAGGACCACAACACGAGCTGGAAGGATAGTTATTAATAGTTACAACAATGTCCACACCCCTATTGTTAACAGATAAAAACAGCAACAGTTACACGTAATTTGAGGAAAGACGCGAAACATCAAAGTCTTTGTCAGTCTAAACTCAATCCATCTATTCTCACTGCAAAAAAGCCAACTTGTATTTTTTGGCCTAAAACAGTGATTTAAGTTGGTAAAACTTGGAAATATAAATTATTGACATTTAGGGCAATAATGTAAGTTAGCACAACAAAGGAAGCCAGTTGTCTGCTCAAAAACAAGTTGGTGAGTTGTTGTTACTTATATCTTTAAGTTGGGGTTCACAACAAGGGACAATAGTTCTGATAACTCTTATTTCTTTGTTGGGAAATGCGGGAAAGCAGTGAAATTCGGTCATTAGCGAAAGCTAGCGGCTAACTGATGCTAGCAGCTAACTGATGCTAGCGGCTAACTGATGCTAGCGGCTAACCGATGCTAGCGGCTAACTGATGCTAGCTGCTTGTTACAGCTACAAGAGTAGCCATTAGCGTATCAATGCTAACTCAAAATTGTGGTTGCAACATTAGCTGACATTTCATAGCGGCGTTACAATCGTCAAATTGCAGAGATTTGAGAGTTCAGAGTTGAGCAAACTCAAAAACCAAACTTAAAATATTTAGTTTAATTGTCCAACTTAAAATTTTATCGAAGTTTGTTGCCTTGAAATATTGAGTTCACCCAAATTTTCTTTTTTTGCATGTGGAATCTTTATCATCTCCTCCTGTGAGTGCAGGAATGTGACATACAGGATGATGTCAAGGTGGCTTGAATACATTTTTACTGGTACCTGCTTCTTGAAAATGTTTGCAGCAACAATCTCAATAAAGTAGCTAAATGTGCAGGTGTACTGAACGTTATCTAAAGCCACATTCAGGTCATCATCCATCCCTGACCAGCAGAAGGCAGAGGTATGGTCCTATAATCCAGTTCGAGGTGAACCAGGTGGTGCTTTTACACGTTTTATTTCCAATAGCTCAAACAGGATGAAACCACTTTCGGTTCGGCAGGAAGTTGGGCCCCATACTGTAACTCCTGCAGGGTATCATGGGGGGCATAAAGCTGAATATGGGAGATTCTAGAAGATTTAAAGTGTTTGTTACTCAGGTGTCACCATTGGTTCTTATGGGTTAAAGCAGTAGTTCAAAACCTTTTTGAATCGCAACCCCAAATTTTGCATGTTGTCTGTGACCCCCACTCACTGAACACAATCTCACACGCACAGTTCAGATCACCCAAAAAATAAACAAAATGACCAAAAAAGACACAAAATTACCAAAAAAAGACACAAAATTACCAAAAAAGACACAAATTGACCAAAAAAGACACAAATTGACCAAAAAAGACACAAAATGACCAAAAAAAGACACAAAATTACCAAAAAAGACACAAATTGACCCAAAAGGACACAAAATGACAAAAAAGGAAACAAAATGACCAAAAAAGACACAAATTGACCACAAAGTGGTCAAAAAAAGACACAAAATTACCTAAAAAGACGCAAAATGACCAAAAAAAGACACAAAATGACCAAAAAAAGACACAAAATGACCAAAAAAAGGAAACAAAATGACCAAAAAAGACACAAATTGACCAAAAAAGACACAAAATGACCAAAAAAAGGAAACAAAATGACCAAAAAAGACACAAATTGACCAAAAAAGACACAAAATGACAAAAAAAAGGAAACAAAATGACCAAAAAAGACACAAAGTGATCAAAAAAAGACACAAAGTGATCAAAAAAAGACACAAAATGACCAAAAAAAGACACAAAATGACCTAAAAAGACACAAATTGACCCAAAAGGACACAAAATGACAAAAAAAGGAAACAAAATGACCAAAAAAGACACAAATTGACCACAAAGTGATCAAAAAAAGACACAAAATGACCTAAAAAGACACAAAATTACCCAAAAATGACCCAAAAAAGACACAAAATGACCTAAAAAGACACAAAATGACATTAAATGACCAAAAAGACTAAAACACATTAACACATGAACACTTTAACACAGTGGAGACAGAGCTGACTTCCAAAATGATTTGGCGACCCCCAGAAATCATCTCGCGACCCCAAGGTTGAGAACAGCTGGGTTAAAGAATACGATTTAATTATCCAAGTGGTCTGTCAGAAAGAGTTAACTTTCTACGCTGATCTGCAAATGCCAAATTATTATTATTTTATTTTTTATCCAATTTCAGGAACATCATCATGCCCTCCATCCGGGATGATGACGGAGGAGGTGCAGGAGGTGCAGGAGGTGCAGGAGGTGCAGGGGACTTCCAGAAAGGTAACATCCTTCTGCAAACAAGAGGAGAAATGAAACTGAAGTGCTGCTTTGATGTGAAGTGTTCAACTTAGTCAGGCGCTCCAAACAAATCTATCCCTACAGCAGGTAGGATCTCTACTTCATCACTTACTGAATTACTGTTAAAGTCAAATTAGGGCATGACTAGAACATAGTCCTATACTTTTTCTACTACACATTTTAAAAAGTATAAACTTGGAAAGTTATTCAACTCGATCAGGCCCAGGAGGAAGAGGGCGACCTCTTTTAAAAGATTTATTTCTGTAGGAACCAATGACGAACTCACAGCTAAAGTGAAACAACAGTTGCTTTACACCGCTTTAAGCTTTGAGCAACAATCAGTGGTGGAAAGTAACTAAGTACATTTACTCAAGTACTGTACTTAAGTGCAATTTTGAGGTACTTTTACATTACTTGAGTATTTCTATTTCATGTGACTTTATACTTCTACTCCACTACATTTTTAGGCAAATATTGTACTTTTTACTCCACTACATTTAGCTGACAGCTTTAGTTACTTTTCAGGTCGAAATTTAACATAAAAACTTAAAAAATTTAAAGTCATGAGACATTTTTTTTTTAAGTTAAACCTCACAACAGTATATTAAGTGGTTAAAATCAGCCCCATTTAAAAAAAAAATTAAAGCACTACTTGCATAAATGTATCAATACAAATAATCTAATAATATATTAGATAATACATTACAATGAGTGGGGGCGTGCTGCATAACGAATACTTTTACTTTTGATACTTTAAGTACATTTTGATGCTGATACTTTTGTACTTTTACTTCAGTAAGTTTTGAATGCAGGACTTTTACTTGTAGTGGAGTAATTTCACAGTGTGGCATTAGTACTTTTACTTAAGTAAGGGATCTGAATACTTCAGATCACCCAAAAAAGAAACAAAATGAGCAAAAAAAGGAAACAAAATGAGCAAAAAAGACACAAATTGACCAAAAAAGAAACAAAATGACCAAAAAAAGGAAACAAAATGAGCAAAATAGACACAAAATGACCAAAAAAGACACAAAATTACCAAAAAAAGACACAAAATTACCAAAAAAGACACAAATTGACCCAAAAAGAAACAAAATGAGCAAAAAAGACACAAAATTACCAAAAAAAGACACAAAATGACAAAAAAGGAAACAAATTGACCACAAAGCGATCAAAAAAAGACACAAAATGACCTAAAAAGTAAAGGATCTGAATACTTGTTCCACCACTGGCAACAATATGTTAACATGAAATATTTTCTTACCATACTGAAGATGAAGTATAAATTGTATTTATTCCCTCTGCAGCTCAGACAGCCGTAGGTGTGTTCACTCTGTCTGATCCAGTTCTGACGGGGAGCCCTGAAGAGAAGAGAATCAGTTGTAGGCAAATTAACTTTAAAAGAAAAAGAAAAATCAACAAAATGACTTCAAAGAATCGTCACTTTCAGAATGGCTGTTGTGTCTGTCTGCCACAAACCTCCCCCCTCCCCTGGCTCTTGTGGTATTCGCTGCAGCTCATATAACAAGACAGAGATGAAACTGTTCTGACATTTCTGAGAAAGACAACGGAGTTACATGAAGGCAGTCTGGTCCAACAGGGTGAAGAATGAGCCTTCGACACTTTCCACTTCACCTCATGGAAACTATGAAAAGCTGGAGCTCACTTCATCATTACATCGTTGTGTTTATGTTCCTTACAACAGTCAGCAAAGGTAAATAAATACTCTTTATCTTTTATTTTTCAGGTGATTTAACTCATGTTAGCTTTTACTTTTTCCTCAATTTGATTTGATCAAAACACTAAAAATGTCAAATAGTAATCCCACGTATGAAAGTGACAGTTCTTTCACAGTTAAAAATTAAAGATCAGCCACAAAATGTTGGTTAGCTTATCAGCATCATGTGGTTTTGCACTAACAGATTACATCCGCACTGTTCTGCTCTTCGCTGCTGAATTGAAAGTGTAGCCTCGTAGTTTTCTCTAAACTGGTATTTACTATATTGGGGGGTTGTTTATTTGTAAATTGAATCTCTGTTTTCTTAGTTTTCAGCTTAATTTTTCTCAAAACGCTTAAAGACTAACCTTGCCTGTATAATGTTTAATTTATTTTCTGTATCACTGTGGAGCTAAATTAAATGAGAAAATGAAAATAATTTTATTGAAGCTGGGTTGAGGATATAAAGGGTTAAGTTGGTACCGCTTTATATTAAGGTCCTTGTAATAACCATTAATTAACAAGTAATAAGGCCCTTGTAAGTCCTTACAAGATGCTTATTAACATTATTGTGTGTTAATAAGCTTATATAAGTGTTAATAATGGCATTACAAACACCCATGACCCACCCATTATGTCTTTGCCATGCCTTTATTAATCTTATTTTGTTTGCTTATTGATATTAAAATATACTTTATTGCTCATCTATTATAAGTTAACTATAAGTTAACTATGCTTTTTGCAACTACCGGATCTAAAGCGAGAACAATGCCTTATTACTTGTTAATTAATGGTTATTAAGGACCTTATTATGAAGCGTTACCGTTAAGTTAAATTAAATTAAATTAAAGTTTAATAATATTTCTGCTTTGAGTTTGTTCCTGAAGTAATTGTCTTTGTTTATTTGTAGAAAATAAAAATAAAAATAATTTGTTTTGGCTGCAGGAGTTACAATTCAATATATATAACGATATATTGTAGATATATTTTATTCAAATTTTTAAAAAGCCCTCATAAAGAAGAAGAACCTCTGTCATAGCACAACTTGTTGTGCAATCTGTCTGCGACAAATCTTAACCTGTAAACTGAAAACATATAATGTTTACAGTGTTCTTGATTATCCGTCACAACACATAATATCACTAATACTATACTATAATAATATAAGTGTTTTAATGTTTTCTTTTAGCGTGTGAGGCTCCTTCCAGTCCTGAATGCTTCAGAAGAAACGCTGACGAGTCCGTTTACGTGTGTGAGTGGAGCATGAACACGACTGAGAGCGACGTGAGATTTGACCTTTACTTTAAGTAAGTACTCTTCTGTGTTTTAACGTTTAATTTTTTTTTTTAAATTGATGACGTCTTTTCAACCAACAGCCTGTCCATGGGGATTTTCCCTATTTTTTCTTCTTTTTTTTTAGTATTATGAATACGTATTCCTGTAACAATCACTAAACACAGTGAAAGCAAATTCACATCTGTCCTCTTATTATTGAATGAAGAGATTGTATATAATAATAATAATAATAATAATAATAATAATAAAAGCATTTATTTCTATTTCACTTTTTAAAATACACAGTTAAAAAGCACACATATAGGACTTGTACATGTACAAAAACAAGATTTCTCTGCAACGCTTTATAATAAGGTCCTTAATAACCATTAATTAACAAGTAATAAGGCATTTTAGTTGTTTTCTTCTGTATTTTGTGTTTGTGTGTGTCTAATTTCCTGTCATGTTAAGCGACTTTGAGTACCTTTAAAAGCGCTATATAAATTTAATGTATTATTACTATTATTATTATTATTATTGTTCTCGCTTTAGATCTGGTAGTTGCAAAAAGCATAGTTAACTTATAATAGATGAGCAATAAAGTATATTTTAATATCAATAAGCAAACAAAATAAGATTAATAAAGGCATGGCAAAGACATAATGGGTGGGTCATGGGTGTTTGTAATGCCATTATTAACACTTATATAAGCTTATAAACACACAATAATGTTAATATGCATCTTGTAAGGACTTACAAGGGCCTTATTACTTGTTAATTAATGGTTATTACAAGGACCTTAATATAAAGCGTTACCGATTTCTCACCTAAACGACGAAATAGACCATTTGTCAATACCGTCTGGACATAGCAGCAAGGGGCCAGATGCATGAACAATGTGCATGCACAAAAAACATGCATACGCCTTTATAAACTGGTATTTATGAAAGCAGGATGAACAATGAGAATGTGCACAGCTGACACTTTTATATGTCTGATTAAAGGAGTTCATAGTATATACTGTTTAATGCTGAGGATTCTCTCAAAGCTCTACATCTTCACCCGCAGCAAAACTAAATTTAGGAACATTAAGGAGACTTCATCTCAGATCAATGAGGAACTGCTGATCAAATATCGTCCTGTTTACATTTGGGTGGAAGCTCGAGCAGAGAACTCCAGCTGCACGTCCACCAGGAGATCCGTCGTCCTCGGGCACACAGGTATGGATGCTCCTCTCGTTTTTATGCAACATCGTGGGAGATTAACACACACTGTTGTCCTTTTTCATTTAAAGTGTGATAAATGTTTTAATAAAACATATTAGGGGTGCACCGATTTCCTTCATTTTGCTATCTTATCTACCTCGATAATAACCCCCCACTGGCGAAGCTGTGCTCCCAACTTTGTTGCTAAATTTAGCAACTTTTCAGCCCCCCTTAGCAACTATTTTTCAAGAAAGTGACTGGAGACAAATCCAGCGACTCCTTCTTCTAGCTCTGTAGCAGTACAGTGTGTATGTGCTAACAGGCTAACAGTTAGCTCTGTAGCAGTACAGTGCGTATGTGCTAACAGGCTAACAGTTAGCTCTGTAGCAGTACAGTGCGTATGTGCAAACAGGCTAACAGTTAGCTCTGTAGCAGTACAGTGCGTATGTGCAAACAGGCTAACAGTTAGCTCTGTAGCAGTACAGTGTGTATGTGCTAACAGGCTAACAGCTAGCTCTGTAGCAGTACAGTGTGTATGTGCTAAAAGGCTAACAGTTAGCTCTGTAGCAGTACAGTGTGTATGTGCTAACAGGCTAACAGTTAGCTCTGTAGCAGTACAGTGTGTATGTGCTAAAAGGCTAACAGTTAGCTCTGTAGCAGTACAGTGTGTATGTGCTAACAGGCTAACAGTTAGCTCTGTAGCAGTACAGTGTGTATGTGCTAACAGGCTAACAGTTAGCTCTGTAGCAGTACAGTGTGTATGTGCTAACAGGCTAACAGTTAGCTCTATAGCAGTACAGTGTGTATGTGCTAACAGGCTAACAGTTAGCTCTGTAGCAGTACAGTGTGTATGTTCTAACAGGCTAACAGTTAGCTCTGTAGCAGTACAGTGTGTATGTGCTAACAGGCTAACAGTTAGCTCTGTAGCAGTACAGTGTGTATGTGCTAACAGGCTAACAGTTAGCTCTGCAGCAGTGCAGTGTGTATGTGCCAACAGGCTAACAGTTAGCTCTGTAGCAGTACAGTGTGTATGTGCTAACAGGCTAACAGTTAGCTCTGTAGCAGTACAGTGTGTATGTGCTAACAGGCTAACAGTTAGCTCGGTAGCAGTACAGTGTGTATGTACTAACAGGCTAACACTTAGCTCTGTAGCAGCACAGTGTGTATGTGCTAACAGGCTAACAGTTAGCTCTGTAGCAGTACAGTGTGTATGTGCTAACAGGCTAATAGTTAGCTCTGTAGCAGTACAGTGTGTATGTGCTAACAGGCTAACAATTAGCTCTGTAGCAGTACAGTGTGTATGTGCTAACAGGCTAACAGTTAGCTCTGTAGCAGTACAGTGTGTATGTGCTAACAGGCTAACAGTTAGCTCTGTAGCAGTACAGTGTAAATCTCTCTCGGGGCTAACTTGTCCCGCCCATAGACTGCCGTGGAAAAGTAAAAAGAAAAGAAAAGAAAAATACTGCTATGTTATTGTTTTTCAATAAAATAAGTTTCAAACATTGAAGGTTCAGCTGTGAGTTATAAAATAATCGGAATCGGCAGGTCAGGCTTTTTAAAAATCGGTGATCGGCCAGAAAATTGCAATCGGTGCACCCCTAAAACATATATATTTTTATTTTTTTAATTTTTTTTTTTTTTTATTTAGTTAAGTATGAAACACCACGGAATATTTCCACATCCTGGTTAAAAAACAACCTCAACTTAAGCTGGATGGCTGCAGAGAAGCATGCGGCTTTAGCCGAGATCTGGTTCAGACGACATGAACGCCCCACAGAAACATGGCAAACAGTAAGTTAGTAATTTAGTTCCCAAATTCACTGTTACTGAAGCAGTTTTTCTACATTTATCAACATATTTAACCTTCAATCCATATTTCAGTTACAGAGAACGACAAATACCACCAGCGACACTTTAACGCGTGAGTACTTTTTAATGTTTTTTGCAATTAAAATCTTTTGAATGAAAAGTAAATTAATCCCTATTTTATATTGGTTCTTTTGTATTTGCCTCTGCAATACACTGAAGGATCAAACATCTTCTCGTATTTTTTAGTCCACTAATTCTAATTCTCCTGCCATACAGGTTTACTGACAACTGTAGATTAGTTTTTCTTCTGCTGAGATATTTATGTAATTTCTGTTAATAAATTCTGTGTATTTATGATGTGTTTTTTAAATGATTTAACCTTAATTTGCTTGGTCGTATATTTAAACAGAATGGATTGACAGTAATTACAGTAACTTTATAAAAAATCTCTGTTTGTCCTGTACATATGGCAGCATTGATAATAAAGTTGACTTTATTTTGGTAAATTAGTTAGATTTTATCGGCTATAGTTAGACACATTTCTTAGTCTATTCATCTCAGATTTTTTTGTTTGTTTGTTAATTGTTTAATTACATATTTTTTTTGGTTTATGTTAGAATTACTTGAGTCAATTGGATGATTTTTTAAATATGTAATTTAAATGAATAAACATGACAAAACAGATCAAATATGTCTTTGAGTACATTGTGGCTAATAATCAAAATCCAGATTCAGAATATTAATGGGATTTTGCCTTTCAGGACCTTATCATTGAGCTCGATAAGCACAAGTGAATATTATATGTATATATATATATATATATGAATAGTTTTTAGAGAAATCATATATATCAGAATGAGAAATAGTTGTTACGTGTTTAATTCATTGTTGGCTTTCCATCCATTTTTTTTACTAAAATGAAAAATGAGGACTATTTCCAGCCTTATAGGCCATCAGTGATGGAAAACACTTCTAATCAGCCTGGCATTAAGCTACTCTTTAAAGAAGAAAAACAGCAACTTGAATGTCTAATGATCTTTCTATTATTTTTTCTTTTTATCTGATCAGACCACATCATTGTGTTGAATCTGTTGAAGGATTCAGCTTACCAGGTTCGGATCAGACATCGGTCCACTCAGGCCCCCAACCCACTGTGGAGCGACTGGTCTCCAGTTGTCACTGTCCCTGCAGGTGAAGCCATGTTTTCATACATTTTCAATAATTATCAGACACAAAATGAAGTATTCATTCAGTTTGAAGCTGCAAAGGTCCAACAATTAAAATTGTTTACCTGCAGCAGTCATTGCACTTTAGATAACACAACTAAAAACTCAAATATGAAATACATATCTTAGAAATATTACTCTGCACCACTCCCACTCCAACACATTCTACATTATTTTACATTTCTGGGGTTGTGATTTACCGTTTGCAAAAGCTCCGCCCCCTTAGTTACCGTTGCTTAGTTACTGTTGCTTAGTTACGCCAAGCCTCTAGGCCTGTCAGCAGCCATGGAGCGGACCAGCGCTGTGTGAGCAAGAGTTTTTGGAGTAACGTTAATACCTCTGGGATTAAAATAAAATAGGTTCATAATGGTCTGTTGGGACGTTATGTTCAACATTGATATATTCATTACAGGGCTGTACATTAACTTTTTTTGCGTATAGCCCTGGTGCTACAGAGGTTGATAGTTTTGTAGCACAATCCACAAAATCTCTATCACCTCATCTGTAGGCTACACTCTAGAAAACATGTAAAATAAGATGTCACTGGTGCCCAGAAGCTACCGGTATACCATCCATAGCACAGACTGATGTAGGCTAATGTTAGCATGTGCTATGAGCTAACGTTACATCTGTATTTTTTCTGTACTGTGACTTATTGTGAAGGACTGAACCAGTCCGGGTGTGTTGATAACGATGGTTGATAATGGTGATATGTATTTGGCTTACCCAGAGACATCCAATTTCCCCCGAAAAAATCAGCAGCCCCCATTTTTTTACAGCGAAGAGATGCTAGTGACCGATCCATGAAAACGATATCGCCGGGTTTATTCACCGGCGTTAGCGTCCTTTTGCCAACTCTGGTAAACCCAAGGCTAGCTTACAAGGTCAAAACGCTATACGGTTTGAAAGATAAGAAGTTAGACTCTAGTTTCACACCCCTTAATTAATTTGAAACATTATCATTTATATTAATAGTTAATGTGAAATTTTGATAGAATGTTAGCCAAAAGTCAATGGCTGATATGGGAGTCAGTGACGCTAGATATTAGCACTGTACAGCCCTGTATTATGTTAAGCTCCTCGCAACATTGCTAGCTAGCTTAGCGTGCTAATTTTACAGATGGTGTCATTAACATACGTTTGTTGGACTAGTTCTGCACTAGTAGTGGTAAGAATACTAGTTGACTGTTAAATCTGGTTTGGGCTATCTCATTTAACAGCTAGACAATCGTTAGTTAGCTCATGATTGCTAACTAGCAGCTTAACTTGGAGCAGATATTTTTGTTTCACCGACACCTTCTAATCCACATCCAGCAACGCTCCTCTTGTTTTTTGAGTTTTTTGCAAACGAAAAAAAACAACTCCTCCTGCTAAACTCTTAGGGTACCTGGTGACAGATTTACAAATCCTGAATGCAGACCGCTCCGCTTCACCTTGTTGCTCAGAGCTCAAAGCTTGCTTAACGGTTGCTAAGATATGATTGGACAAGGAGCGTTCAGGGGAGGAGCTTGCGAAAGGTCGATTGCTCTAAATTCCTGTATTTGTAGCAACATGGTCTCACAGAAATCCGTGAAATAGCCACGGATTTCGCTTAACTCAAAATCCGTGGAATAGCCACGGAATCACTCAAATTTCCGTGAAACTGACACGGATTTCGCTACAATGCAAGTTAATGACATGTCATATCCCGTGGCTATTCCAACATATAAAGTGATTATGTACATTCACTGAGTGAATATTTAGAAAATAAAACATATATTTCTCGCTAGAAATTTGATCAAAATCCATTTTTATGCAGAAACTAAGTCAAAATATAGATTTTTCACAAAAAATGAGAGAACTGTCCGCCATGTTTTTTGTTCTGACCGCTGAGACCTTGAAAGTCACGTGACTTGGAACAAACCAATAGCCACGGGCAGGGCCACCTTAACCTAATGTTAGGCCCCGGGGCTGAGAGATTTGTAGGCCCCCCATCCCTTCGATTTATAGAGTCTCATTTTTAAAAAAGTGTGATATCTAGGTAATCTACATCACAAAATGCATTAGTTTCTTTCGAGACATACAACAGTGAGTTTCCCCTCTTTGAGTCAGAAAACACAATAATATTGTTATTAACATATCACTGAGCCCACTTGAGAATAAACACAAGACACTTTATTTAACAACCACACACAGCAACTTATGGTGATAATAAAACCAAAATGTATGAAAGGATGATTTTAAACAATGTTATGAAAAATATCACCATCCATCACCTGTCTGCACAAACATACAATCAAACAAACAATAACTTATTAACTTAATAACAACAGCATAAGCATAAGAAAAGCAACAGATCAAAGTAGGAGCCTCTTCTCTGGCCTCAGTGAGCCCTGTGAACAATCACATGCACCCACAAAGACACACAAACACACTCCATTCAGCACCATGGCCTAATGCCAGGTACCAAAAGGATTAAACTGAGCAACATTAATAGAAGATTTGCAGTATAATCTAGACAAACATCTAAGCAAATATGCATTTCAAAAACAATGCACAACCACCAGTAGTGGAATGTAACTAAGTACATTTACTCAAGTACTGTACTTAAGTACAATTTTTAGGTATTTGTACTTTACTTGAGTATTTCCATTTTATGTAACTTTTTACTTCTACTCCACTTCATTTTTAGGCAAATATTGTACTTTTTACTCTAGGATTTAGCTGCCAGCTTTAGTTACTTTTCAGGTCGAGATTTAACATAATATGATCAATGTAAAGACGTTTTCTTAATTAAATCTTTTAACAGTATATTAAGTAATTAAGTGAGCCCAATCTTTACAAAATTAAAACACTGCATACTTTAAATCACCAATACAAATAATGTAATAATATATTTAGAATAGGCCTATATAAAACAATCATAGTGGGTCCATTCTGCATAACCCGAGTACTTTTACTTTTCATACTTTAAGTAGATTTTGATGTTGATACTTTTCTACTTTTACTTCAGTAAGATTTGGATGCAGAACTTTTACTTGTAGCGGAGTAATTTCACAGTGTGGTATTAGTACTTTTACTTAAGTAAGGGATCTGAATACTTTTTCCACCACTGACAACCACAACAGTTTAAAACCTGCACAAGCTATAAAACGCAGTACCTGCTGATGTTGAATAACAGAGCCATTCTCTGGGCACACACTCTCCGTTACTCAGTTTGCGTTTAAAATGCATTTTTGAGAAAAATCTTCTGCTGTTTATACTGGCGTTCCGATGCTGACACGTTAGCGTCTTTATTTTGACAGGACTCCGGTCCCATTTTCGCCCTAAAAGCGCTCACTTTTGGGTCATTGTTGTTTCCCCAGCGGCCCGGGTCACTGTTGTACGGGTCATCTGACTCGTCTCGGTCTCCCCCTGACTGGTTTGCAGCCTGGTCCTCTCTCTGGGGCTCGTGTGCTCCCCCCTCCTCCTCCCCTCCACTGCTGCGGGCGGTCCCCTGCTCCTCTCCCGCTACATCCACCTGCACGGCCTTCCCGGCCTGCACGTCTTCCTCCGCTCCCCCCGGTGTGTGGGACACCGACCTACCTCCGGTGCTTAATTTTTCCACTCAATCTTTGATTGACAGTCATAGAGGGACACGCCCCAGAACTAACTATAGACATTCTGATAGGTAAGCCCACCCGCCATAGGCTATGGGGGCACGTGGGTCACCCCTTATTTAGATCAATCAGCAGCCACGTAAGTTACGTTACATTGCGTGACGTAACGTGCGATTAGAGTGATTGACAGAAAACCTGACAAGTTACAAAACAATGTGACCTTTTCAGCTCATCATGGGAGGCCCCTTAACTTGGGAGGCCCCTGGGCTTCAGCCCAGGTAAGCCCGTGCATTAAAGCGGCCTTGGCCACGGGATATGACTGTCATTAACTTGCATTGTAGCGAAATCCGTGTCAGTTTCATGGAAATTTGAGCGAATCCGTGGCTATTCCGCGGATTTTGAGTTAAGCGAATCCGTGGCTATTTCACGGACTCCTGTGAGACCGGGTTAATTTGTAGATGGCAAAGATTTATTCCACTCCAAAAAACAGCCTGCTTGATAATAAATGTGTGTTTTTACCGCAGAACTTGAACAAAAACCTGAAGTCAGCATGACAACAACACTTTTAAATGGCACTCGAAAGGTGACGCTAACATGGAAGGTGAGCCAGTGAAACAACACCAACACTTTCACACATTTACATTAAGAAGTTATTACTTTTCACCAGCACATACTGACTTTGTCCCATCATAGAAAGTGTCCCAAATAGGACAGGAGAAATGAGAGTATTTTCACTGCAGCCTCTAAGTGCAACCATAAGGTCCTAATATTCACAGTGTACACAATTTGACTGCAAATAACTGAATTGAGGTTGTTCAGCAATACTATCAGCTACATTCTTTATAACAAAACCTGGTTTTGAATCCTGACCTCTCACATTTTGACCTCTAAAGTCTACTTTGTCCCATAACTGAAGAATTTTAGCTTCATTTGATTTTCCTTTTATTTCTGAGCACTTTTGTCGAGCAGGCTCTTGGCCAAAGAGAGGAAACTGAAAAAGTGTGAAAGAACATAATACCACAATCTGACACATATTCATATGCAAGTGGAAAAGAGGTCAGAGGTGTCTGATTCTGTTAATGTTGTTGTAGGTTTTTTTTTACCATGTTTCCTTTTAACTGTTGCTTGAGTGAGCTACTTTATAATACACGTTTTTTTAGATAAAAATCATAAAAAACTTGACGGTTTATTGCAGAATAAATTTAGTTTAATAGACATCTTTAGTTCATTATTATTTTAAACGTTTTTATGACAAATCGCACCGTAAGCCGCATGCACAACTTAGGGGACACAACTTGAGGAGGTTGTATAGAGCAGTAGTTCTCAACCTTTTTGAGTCGCGACCCCCAATTTAACATGCATGTTGTCCCGCTCACTGAACACAATCTCACACGCACAGTTCAGATCACCCAAAGAAAGGAAACAAAATGACCAAAAAAGACACGAATGGACCACAAAATGATCAAAAAAGACACAAAATGACCAAAAAAATGCACAAAATGACCAAAGAAAAGACACAAATTGACCAAAAAAGACACAAAATGACCCAAAAAAGACACAAAATGAACAAATAAATCCACAAAATGACCAAAAAAAGACACAAAATGACCAAAAAAGACACAAAATGACAAAAAAAAAAACCACAATGACCCAAAAAAGTCACTAAATGACCAAAAAGACTAAAACACATGAACACTTTAACACAGTGGAGACAGAGCTGACTTCAAAATGATTTGGCGACCCCCAGAAATCATCTCGCGACCCCAATTGGGGTCCCGACCCCAAGGTTGAGAATAGCTGGTATAGAGGGACAAAGTCCTCGTAAGTTGTTACGACTCCCGTGGGGAACTAAAAGTGATTGTTGACTTATTTTGACTGAATGTACAGAAACTAAGTTAGATAACTTATGCCTACTTAACTTAAGTCACATTATTGAACTAACATACTTTTAGACGTTTATTGACCAATGTTTGATCTAATAAGCCTGTTTCCTTCTGGCTGGTTTATATTTTTACAGCTGCCTTGTTCAGTTGGTTCAGTTTGCTTTTTTTGTCTTCTGCTGTCCAGCCAATCCTTCATGCAGCTGCGGTTGGAGGAGTGGAGTACATTGTGGAGGACACACAGTCTTCAGCTGGATGTCCTTGTGAGAAAAACAGACATCACATCAGCACCACCGACAACAAACACACTACTTATGTCTCGTTCTCTGCCGCCAACATCTCCGTTATCGGCAGAAACGCAGCAGGGTTTTCTCCACCAGCAATCGTACAAATACCAGCCAAACCTGCAGCAGGTTTAAAAAGTAAGCCAAAGTGTGTGTGTGTGTGTGTGTGTGTGTGTGTGTGTGTGTGTGTGTGTGTGTGTGTGTCAAGGTTATAATAGTTTTGTATTTTTCATTAGTTTTAGTTTTAATTTTGTTGTGAATTTTTGTTTTCAAATTCAGTTAGTTTTAGTTAGTTTTTAGAGAGAGTTTTCTAGTTTTAGTTTAGTTTTTATTTTTTGAAAATGCTTAGTTTTAGTTTAGTTTTTATTAGTTTTAGTGTTAGTTTTAGTTTTTTTTGTAATGGGCTATATGTTGGTGCCAGATTCAAAGAGTTCATAATATGTTTTGCGTTTGTTTCCTTTGGTTTATCATCTCAGCCCCAATAAGGTTATTAACTGTTACAGTTCTGGGTGTTTTGTATTTTGGTTCTAGTGTAAACATCCCAGTCTCAGTAAACATATTCACCATGTGTTGCATGTTGAAATAGAAACACTGAATTATGAATGAAAAAAGTTGACAGAAACGAAAACGAAGGACATTTTCACTATAATTCCAGTTAGTTTTAGTTAGTTTTGTAACCTCACAATACAATACAGAGTAAAAACTCTAGTTTTTATTTTTATTTCAGTTAACGAAAATGTTTTTTCAATTCTAGTTTTCGTTATTTCGTTAGTTTTCGTTAACTATAATAACCTTGGTGTGTGTGTGTGTGTGTGTGTGTGTGTGTGTGTGTGTGTGTGTGATATGTCATGTATCCTTCAGTCAAACTTAAAAAAAACAAAAATGGATTGAATCAAGGGTAACTTGTTCAAGATACTTGAAGATGTTTTGCCTCAGTATTGACAATGAATCTTTAATTAAATATTCATTCATTACCCTTCACCACTTATCTGAACTCGCAAACTCTAAAAATATTTTTTTTCGCATTTTGTGAACATCGTGTTAAAGTGCTGCGAAAGCAGAAGAAAAGTAACATATAATAAATAAATTCCTCAGACTCCAACGCCCCTTCAGTCACGTGATGATGTCCAAACCTTTTTTTAAATTTTTTGTTTTGGGATATCTCCCGTTATTTTATACGATTGTGTGTTAACCCTTAATAGGACACTCATTGAAATACTTACAAATTCCAAATTTCAACCCTAGAGAATATTGGAATGTGTAAAAAAAAACATACAAAATGATATTTTGAGAAAAAAGTTTACGAGATTAAAGTGGCAAATCTACGAGAAAAAAATGTGCAGATTTATGAGATTTAAAGTGGTGAATCTGGGAGAAAAAAGTTGCTTTTTCCCACTTTTTTCTCGTAAATCTGTGACTTTTTTCACGCAGATTTGCCACTTTAAATCTCTTAAATCTGCAACTTTTTTTCTTGTAGATTTGCCACTTTAATCTAGTAAATTTGCAACTTTTTAAAAAATATTATGAAGTTACCAAATATAGTTATTTGCCTGATAAAGGGTTAACATGCTGGAATGCTTGGTTTGTTGAAAATGAATGTGTCTGAATAATCATGAAGGATGTGTCATGTTATTAAACAGACACAAAATTAAAATATTCCTTCATCCATTCATTTTTTTATTCATTAATTTGGTATAATGACCCTGATACCGTTAGAACCTAAGAAGCCTCTTGGATCAGAGGTGAAATATCTTCAAGCATCCTCTAGTTGCTCTTGATTCAAGCTTTTCTTGAAAAAACTTGACTTGGATAACTGTTGATGTTCACAGTTAACCTTACAGCCTGTTATTTCTTTTCTTCACTGGCAGTTTGTGACAAAATGTTACTGGACGAAAAATTAAACAAGAAAACTTGCCTTGAATGGTACAAGCTTCAAGATGGAGAGTCAGTGCCAGGTAACGTCATCACCTTAGCTGGGACCAAGAAGAAAAAAGACAGGGAGCAAATAAAAACAAGTACGTTGTATTCAAAGTGCTTGTAACCTGCAGCTTCATCACCTCTCCTCTATTACGGTGGCCTGGAAGTGCAAAACACTTTTACAAAGTGTGAAACACTTTTACAAAGCTTGAGACAAATTTACATTTGAGAAAACACTTTTAGAAATGACAAAACACTTTTACAAACACTGAAAACAAAATTACAAGTGGCAAAACACTTTTACAAATGACAAAACAAATATACATTTCAAAAAACAAATTTACAAATTTGTCTCAAGCTTTGTAAAAGTGTTTCACACTTTGTAAAAGTGTTTTTCACTTCCAGGCCACCGTACCTCTATAGAAGAACATAGAAACAAGGCAGGATTTAAACGTTGTCAGATCTTACACATAGTGGATTAAACAAATCTCAATATGTTGTTTTAGTCAGTAACTCTGATCTTGTTTATTTAATGTTGTGACACACTTTGTAGGGTAAACTATGAATCTGTTTCTGTTTACAGAACTAGAGGACTACGTTGGCTACCTTCACTTTGAACACAGATGTCAAGACGGGAAACCACAGACAGTTAAAATCTGCCTCTTTTATAAAACAGAGGGTGGTAAGTGTCTTTAAATTTCAGTAAGATACACAGGGTAATTATCAGAAACTCAACTTATGGTCTAGACGGAATTGTCCAAAAAGTGAAAGTGAGGAGCATTTATGGGTACAAGTCAGGAACCGGCCTACTTCACTTATTTCAAGGGTGCTGAATCAAAAAAAAAAAAGATTCCCAAGCGAAATTTTGAGTTTTTTACCTTCTCATTTGCATATCAATATGGCGGCCAAATTGCCCATCTTACTCAGTCATTGGACCATTTTCCCTTAGTTTTTTTGTAAGTAGACAATCAAAGATGAGGAAATTAAGTTTCTAGATCTATAGTCTAGGGTCAGAGCAAGGATATAGTGGAGGCTCAGTGTCTTTTTTATGTATATATATATATATATGGAAAATACCAACTTTTAAGGTGAAATTAAGCATTATTTGTGTGGTTTTTTTAAGGCCGACATCAATATTCAATCAATATCTCTTAATCTCTAATTTTAAATGTTCCAGTTGGTATTTTGCATATATATATACATAAAAAAGACACTGAGCCTCCACTATATCCTTGCTCTGACCCTAGACTATAGATCCAGAAACTTAATTTCCTCATCTTGATTGCCTACTTACAAAAAAACAAGGGGAAATGGTCCAATGACTGAGCAAGATGGGCAATTGGCCATTTGATATACAAATTAGAAGGTCAAAAACTCCATTTTTTTTGGACTCAGCACCCTTGAGATATGTAAGGTAGGCCGGTTCCTGACTTGTACCCATAAATGCTCCTCACTTCTTATAGGAGGCCTTTATTCTGAAATCCGTCTAGACTATTAGTTTGCCAACTCCTAAATTAACTCCTGGGGATCAAATCAATCACTCAAGGTACTGACAATGGCTCTTTAATTAAATATTCATTCATCATTCACAACAGTTGCTGTCATGTGGTTTGCTGATATTTGCATTAACAAGCAGTTAAACAGGTGTACATAATAAATTGGAATGGAATAAAGTGAATGTATATTTAAAAAGAAAAAATCTGTGTTCCAGTTTGAACATTATATGTTGTCTTTCTTGCCCACTGAATTCGATTGAGTGTGGGTCCCACAGGATTTTTAAATTGTTATACTAGTGTCAGTGTGGAATCAGGGTAGTAATATTCATTGGAAATGCAGATGTTGTGCATTCAAAGCATCAAACTGATTTAATATTGGTACATAATTAATCATGAAAAGTAGTTCCACATGACCAAACTGCACTGCAAAAAAGCCAACTTGTATTTTTTGGCCTAAAACAGTGATTTAAGTTGGTAAAACTTGGAAATATAAATTATTGACATTTAGGGCAATAATGTAAGTTAGCACAACAAAGGAAGCCAGTTGTCTGCTCAAAAACAAGTTGGTGAGTTGTTGTTACTTATATCTTTAAGTTGGGGTTCACAACAAGGGACAATAGTTCTGATAACTCTTATTTCTTTGTTGGGAAATTTGGTCATTAGCGAAAGCTAACGGCTAACTGATGCTAGCGGCTAACTGATGCTAGCGGCGTTGCTTGTTACAGCTACAAGAGTAGCCATTAGCGTATCAATGCTAACTCAAAATTGTGGTCGCAACATTAGCTGACATTTCATAGCAGCGTTACAATCGTGCCAATTCAGCACATTGCAGAAGTTAGCAGAAGTAAGGATTAAAAGTTATTACAATGTAAAATTATAAGTTAGTACAACTTACAGTTGAGTTGACAAAAATCTGAATTCAGAGTTGAGCAAACTCAAAAACAAAACTTAAAATATTTAGTTTAATTGTCCAACTTACATTTTTTTATCGAAGTTTGTTGCCTTGAAATTTTGAGTTCAGCCAACTTTTCTTTTTTTGCAGTGTGTACTCTTCACGATTTTAACTTAACGGCTGACAGACAGACATTTTTTTCTTGGAAAAATGACAAGCACCCTTGGGTAGAGGAAATGTCTTTTTCCATTACGCATTTTGTGCTTTTATATAAATAATGTATTCAGATTCGGTACATCTTTTATCTTAACTGTCCATCTATCTTTCTGGAAGTGATGGAACAAGTTATTCTGAAGGCGGTGTGACTCAAAAAGGTCAAGAACCAGTTACTGATCTAGTTACCAGTACCCGGTGTATTTATGCTGACACTGATCCAGGTCATAGACTATGAAGAGTTCATGAGCTCATCAACTATGAAAAGTTGTTTTTAACCTACATTTTTCTTTTCACTTCAGTTCCACTCATAAAACCTCAGGATTTCACTGCTTTTGGTGAGACTCAGACCTCTGCTAACTTTTCTTGGGAAGCAATTCCCTCAGTGGAGCAGCGAGGTTTCCTCACACACTACAGCCTCTGCAGCGTGAAAATCAGCCTGCAGGAAGAGCCCAAAGGTGTGAAGTCACTTTTATTTACTCATCTTTAATATACAGTATACACTGGTGAACAGTAGTGTTAGTCTAGACGGATTTCAGAAAGAAGGCCTCCTATAAGAAGTGAGGAGCATTTATGGGTACAAGTCAGGAACCGGCCTAACTTACATATCTCAAGGGTGCTGAGTCCAAAAAAATGGTTCCCAAGCAAAATTTTGAGTTTTTGACCTTCCAATTTGTATATCAAATGGCCAATTGCCCATCTTGCTCAGTCATTGGACCATTTCCCCTTAGTTTTTTTGTAAGTAGGCAATCAAGATGAGGAAATTAAGTTTCTGGATCTATAGTCTAGGGTCAGAGCAAGGATATAGTGGAGGCTCAGTGTCTTTTTTATGTGTATATATATGCAAAATACCAACTGGAACATTTAAAAGTGATATTGATTGAATATTTATGTCGGCCTTAAAAAAAACGCACAAATAATGCTTAATTTCACCTTAAAAGTTGGTATTTTGCATATATATAAATATACATAATAAAGACACTGAGCCTCCACTATATCCTTGCTCTGACTCTAGACTATAGATCTAGAAACTTAATTTCCTCATCTTTGATTGTCTACTTACAAAAAAACTAAGGGGAAATGGTACAACGACTGAGCAAGATGGGCAATTTGGCCGCCATATTGATATGCAAATGAGAAGGTCAAAAACTCAAAATTTCGCTTGGGAACCATTTTTTTTGGATTCAGCACCCTTGAAATAAGTAAAGTAGGCCAGTTCCTGACTTGTACCCATAAATGCTCCTCACTTTCACTTTTTGGACAATTCCGTCTAGACTATGTAGTCTGTGTGCTGCTTTTATTCAATGATTTCATGTTTTTTTGGATTTAAAAAACGCTGTATTTGAATGTATTATTGCATACTGGGGTCCCTGAACAGTCTTGGAATTGCACACATTAGGCATGACTGGGAAACTGAGACCCTTGTGGATTCAATGAGGTATATTATAATCCCTAAAATCACATGTGGCTCCAGCCGGGCCCCCATATGAAGCTTTTGTCGAGCTAAATGGAAGTAGTAAAAACTATTCATTTTTGATATTTTTGAATGACAAACTAACTTTGATTCACTGAGAAAATGTTTTTGACTATTTTTCCACATCTCATTTCATCAGTGTGCTACAACATATCAGCCTCACTGACAAAACACCGTGTGGAAAACCTGACACCGGGAATGAAATACAACATCAGCCTGGTCGGAGTGACAGGAGCCGGAGAAGGACCTGCAGCCATACTCACTTTCAACACGCTGCCGGAAAAATCTGTGACTGGTATCAGACTTACATGATGAAACAGCTTTCTAGTTTATTTGTTTGTTTTTTGTTCTTGAACAGTTAGATATCAGACCGTTTTTTTCCACGTGGGTGCTAACAGATTGTTCCTTTTCCCCCCTCAAAATCAGTGTGGTGGAGTCTGGGCTTGCTGATTCTGTTCTTTTTCCTCACAACAGTGTGCACCTGTATCTTGAAGAGGTAGGTTTTTATCCCATTTTTAATTTATTTTATCTTATTGCATCTTACTGATCTATTGTTTACTACATCTCTTTGTATTGTGTTATGTATTTATTGTTTGTGCAGCACTTTGGAAACCTTGTGTTTGCTAAAATTGTGCTATATAAATAAAGGGATTGGATTAGGTTCCACTGACAGTTAAACCACACTGCAAAAAAGCCAACTTGTATTTTTTTGGCCTAAAACAGTGATTTAAGATGGTAAAACTTGGCAATATAAATTATTGACATTTAGGGCAATAATGTAAGTTAGCACAACAAAGGAAGCCAGTTGTCTGCTCAAAAACAAGTTGGTGAGTTGTTGTTACTTATATCTTTAAGTTGGGGTTCACAACAAGGGACAATAGTTCTGATAACTCTTATTTCTTTGTTGTGAAATGTGGGAAAGCGGTGAAATTCATTAGCGAAAGCTAGTGGCTAACTGATGCTAGCGGCTAGCTGATGCTAGCGGCGCTGCTTGTTACAGCTACAAGAGTAGCCATTAGCGTATCAATGCTAGCTCAAAATTGTGGTCGCAACATTAGCTGACATTTCATTACAATGTAAAATTAAGAAGTTAGTACAACTTGCAGTTGAGTTGACAAAAATCTGAATTCAGAGTTGAGCAAACTCAAAAACAAAACTTAAAATATTTAGTTTAATTGTCCAACTTAAAATTTTACCAAAGTTTGTTGAGTTCACCCAACTTTTCTTTTTTTGCAGTGTACTGGTATGCTGAATTTAACTCGAATGAATTTAGAATTGTTTTTTCAAACCTTTCAAAATCTTCTGTTGGTATAAACTGGTGGTTTCTTGGCCTATTTAAAAAAACGGTGTACTTGAATGTATTATTGCATCCTGGGGTCCCTAAACAGTCTTGGAATTGCACACATTAGGCATGACTGGGAAACTGAGACCCTTGTGGATTCAATGAGGTATATTATAATCCCTAAAATCACATGTGGCTCCAGCCGGGGCCCCCCATATGAAGTGGTCTAGTACTGACAGTGGCGGCTGCCCAGTTTAACAGAATAAATGCCATTAATAGCTTTTTAGGAATTTAGTTTGTCTGAGTTTCTGTTTCACCTGCAATCTTTAAATCAGCTGTTTATCCTGGTAACTCTTTTTTACTCTGTTCTAACACTTAGAATCAAAAACAGGATCTTCCCTCCTGTGCCGAGACCTGTTATTCCAGATTTAACCCTTTATCAACCAGATCAGGTAAGAGACCGAGGGATTTGTCCCTGTCATGCATGTGTGGAGGTTTCGCTCTTTTTAAAACCCTTGCAGCTGAATATTCAATCATTTATACAATGTAGAAGCTCACAATATGCCTGTTAGTCTAGACGGATTTCAGAATAAAGGCCTCCTATAAGAAGTGAGGAGCATTTATGGGTACAAGTCAGGAACCGGCCTACCTTACATATCTCAAGGGTGCTGAGTCCAAAAAAAATGGTTCCCAAGCGAAATTTTGAGTTTTTGACCTTCTAATTTGTATCAAATGGCCACCAAATTGCCCAAATTGCCCAAATTGTAAGTAGGCAATCAAAATGAGGAAATTAAGTTTCTGGATCTATAGTCTCGAGTCAGAGCAAGGATATAGTGGAGGCTCAGTGTCTTTTTATGTATATATATATGCAAAATACCAACTGGAACATTTAAAAGTGATATTGATTGAATATTTATGTCAGCCTTAAAAAAAACACACAAATAATGCTTAATTTCACCTTAAAAGTTGGTATTTTGCATATAAATATACATAAAAAAGACACTGAGCCTCCACTATATCCTTGCTCTGACCCTAGACTATAGATCCAAAAACTTAATTTCCTCATCTTTGATTGCCTACTTACAAAAAAACTAAGGGGAAATGGTCCAATGACTGAGCAAGATGGGCAATTTGGCCGCCATATTGATATGCAAATGAGAAGGTCAAAAACTCAAAATTTCGCTTGGGAACCATTTTTTCAGCACCCTTGAAATAAGTAAAGTAGGCCGGTTCCTGACTTGTACCCATAAATGTTTCTCACTTTCACTTTTTGGACAATTCCGTCTAGACTATGTATAAGTTTAAGGTTTTAACCTTTCTGCTCGTGACCGGCGCTGTTGTCGGGAATCTTTGACCTCAACCACAGCTTGTCAGTTAAACAAAAGTAAAAGCTTAAAACAGCTGATATTCGTGTGTCGTACAGTGAAAAGGAGGCAGCTAGTGCAACTGCATGTGTTGTACATCTTTTATCATTTTCCAGGGAAGAAAATGAAACAGAGGAAAGTCCCTCATGAATCTGCTGAAAGACGATGTGAGAGAACCTCAAACCGTTAATCTGACCAGAAAGCAGATCGTTTCCTCAGACAGTAAACCAGTTATTGATGGGAATAACTCCCTCTTATTACTCATAGACTGGGAGAAGAAGTGGCTGTAGCCACTGGGACTTCACCTGTTTGTTTTTAACCCTTTATCAGGCAAAGAACTATATTTGGTAACTTCAGCTAATATTTCGAGAAAAAAGTTGCAAATTTACTAGATTAAAGTGGCAAATCTACAAGAAAAAAAGTCGCAGATTTATGAGATTTAAAGTGGCAAATATGTGCGAAAAAAGTAGCAGATTTACGAGAAAAAAGTGGGAAAAAAGCAACTTTTTTCTCCCAGATTCACCACTTTAACCCTTAATAGGACACTCATTGAAATACTTGCAAATTCCAAATTTCAACCCTAGAGAATATTGGAGGATATTACATACTGCCAGAATGTGTAAAAAAAAACCATACGAAAATAATATTTTGAGAAAAAAGTTTACGAGATTAAAGTGGCAAATCTACAAGAGAAAAAAATATGCAGATTTATGAGATTTAAAGTGGTGAATCTGGGAGAAAAAAGTTGCTTTTTTCCCACTTTTTTCTCGTAAATCTGCTATTTTTTCTGCGCAGATTTGCCACTTTAAATCTCTTAAATCTGCAACTTTTTTTCTTGTAGATTTGCCACTTTAATCTAGTAAATTTGCAACTTTTTTTCTCGAACTATTACCCGACTCTAACTACCAAATATAGTTCTTATAGTTCTTTTCCAATATTCTCTAGGGTTGAAATTTGGAATTTGCAAGTATTTCAATGAGTGTCCTATTAAGGCTTAAGGCCTGGAGGTTGTTGTTGTTGTTTTTTAAATTTATTTTGTTTAACTTCTTTCAAACAGTGCAGCAGTTTTAAATAATTAAATAAAATTAAATAAAACCATGCTGTTTTTTTCTCTGCGCATATGAAAATAAAGTTTTAAATCTTAAAGCTGACTGTTCTCTGCTAATGTGACCCACAACAGGATTTGCTGGAGAAACAGGAAGTGGTCCATGAGGTGACGCTGCACCAGATCGAGCCAGAGGACAAGTCCGTCCCCGGGGACCCAGAGGAGACCACGGTCCTCACAGGACGGTGGGACGACGGCTCTGACGAGGACTCTGAGGACGAGCTCAGTGATTCCAGGATGTCTGGAGGAAGCGGAGAGGAGCGTTTGGGTTCTGGCTCTGCAGACGAAGCACTGAGGAGCACCACAGAAGAAGAAATTACAGATCTTAAACAGCTGGAGAACGAGAATGCCGCACTCATATACAGGAACGGTTCGGTCTTTGACGTGAAGACGGACTCGTCCTGAAGTGGATTCAATAATTTCACAGCATCACAGCACAAAAATTGCACAAACAAACAAACAAAAAGTCTACATGTTTACTGACTGATACTAAAGACTGGACTAATACTTTTCTTATTCTAATGATTTCCTCTTTATGAACATATGTTAACTTTTTGCAATGTTTAAGGAAAAGGGATCTACAGAATCATCTACTTTTTACTTTTACTTTTACTTTTTAAAATAATCATGTATGTTGAATTTTGACATTTTTAGCCAGTATATGAGAGCAGGACGGGTTATCACTCACAGGCTATGTCAATGCAGGTTGTCAATAAATCTTTTTCTAATTATGAATAACAAACGTTCAGAACTACACTACTGGTCAAAAGTTTTAGAACACACCAACTTTTCCAGAATTTAATTGAAAATGATGCAGTTTAATGTCTCAGTGTACTCTGAAATTAATGCACATTTGCAACATTTAAAATTCTTTATTGAGCATGATAGTGTTTTGAAAGTAAAAAAAAAGATTCAAAATCACATTATGTAGCACCACCAGCAGGTAAACATTAATGATTGTATGAAAATATTCAACAGATTCTTAATGGATCTCCGTTAAATTGTAGCACCATTATCAGGTCAACATGTCCATTTGTTCCATACTTTCACATGTTTTTTACTGTTTTGCATGTTAGCAAATGTTAACATGCAAAACACTCTAAATTGAAATAATTAATTCCATAACAAATAATACATGAAAAATGAAACAGAACCATTTCTACTAGCAGCATTGTACAGTGATGTTGCCATTATTTAAATTTTTTTATTATTACTTTAAATTCTTATTATAACACCTTCCTCTGGATAATTATTATATTTACTTCCCCATCATAGCAAAGATCAAAAACATATTATGGACCTTAACAGCTAGATTTTTTAAAATAATGAATATTTACTGAATACTTTACTGATCCATGGAGGGATATTTGGTTTGGCTCCAGTTACTCCAACCAAGAAAAGAAAGAAATAGAAGTGCTGATATATATTTATATATCTATAGTAGAAAATAGCAAAATATACAAACTTAAGAAAATATACTGACTAAAAAAATACTATTATTGCACAAGTAAGCTGGTGACAGCTGATAATAAATTATAATATATTACAACAATGATGATGATAATAATAATAATAATAATAATAATAATAATAATAATAATAATAATGATAATAAAGATCATCAAACATAAATAGAGAAACTATAAAATATAGGGTAACACTTTACAATAACCATCTAAGTAATGTTTATAGATGGTTTATAAACCAATTATTAACCATTTACAAAGTGCTATACATATTTAATCTTTAAATGGTTTCAACCAATTTCTTAAAGGTATATGAATCATTTCAAAATCATTAACATACTTAATATGGTGTTAAAAATGTTATAATGAGTGAAACTAAAACTATTAATAATCTATTTATTATAATTTAATTGTTTGTTAATGGCAAAGTAACTATCACCTTAATCACATTAATATACCATCTATTGGCCATTTATAAATGATTTAGTTAGTTAAACATGAATAAATTATGTATTTACCATTCTTAAAGGCCTATATACGGTTTATAAATGATGATTAAACATTAATAAACTATCTGTTTACCATTTATAAATGATGGTTATTGTAAAGTGTTACCAAATATAGTAAAGGTAATTGATCCATGAACAGAAATAAACCAAAACAGTTACTGAGTGAGCAAGGTGCAAATAAAATATCCTGTGAAGAGTCTATTGGTCAGTGTGAAATGAAACCGAAGACTGCAGACAGGAACAACTAACCTGTGTGTGTGTGTGTGTGTGTGTGTGTGTGTGAGAAGAGGCTGAGCAGCACAGAACTATAACCATGTGACAGGAAGTGTTCTAAAAAAAAACAACCAATGACCTTAAAAAAAAGGTAGCTCATGCAAGGTGAGGAGCTGGATGAGTCATAGTGAAACAGACTGCTGTGGTGTTCAGATCTACCTGCCTCAAACTAGAACAAGACGTGTTGATTTGTCAGAAGTGATGACAGACTTCCAATCTTTTCCACCACACTGCACTTTAATTTCTCAGCAGAAAAAAAGGTGTTTTACCTTCTGACTGTGGGCTCTTTAAGGAGAACACCATCACAGTTTACAGGTGACATTTAAAGTTTTATCTCTCACCACGACCAGTTTAAAATCATCCTCCTGACCCCAGACAGCAGGCTAACATCTGATAAACATCATGTGTGGTGAAGATAATACTATGAACAGCTACCACAGTGTGTGTGTGTGTGTGTGTGTGTGTGTGTGTGTGTGTGTGTGTGTGTGTGTGTGTTTATAATAAAAGGACCAATGTGAGGATTTAGTGGCATCTAGTGGTGAAGTTTCAGGTTGCAACTGAATATTCTCTGCTCAGGCCTCCTGTCAGTTTATTAGTTTAACCCTTTATCAGGCAAAGAACTATATTTGGTAACTTCAGGTAATATTTCGAGAAAAAAAGTTACAAATGTACTGGATTAAAGTGGCAAATCTACAATAAAAAAGTTGCAGATTTAAGAGATTTAAAGTGGCAAATCTGTGCGAGAAAAGTCGCAGATTTATGAGAAAAATATGGGAAAAAAGCAACTTTTTTCTCCCAGATTCACCACTTTAACCCTTAATAGGACACTCATTGAAATACTTGCAAATTCCAAATTTCAACCCTAGAGAATATAGGAGGATATTACATACTGCCAGAATGTGTAAAAAAAAACATACGAAAATAATATTTTGAGAAAAAAGTTTACAAGATTAAAGTTGCAAATCTACGAGGAAAAAATGCGCAGATTTGTGAGATTTAAAGTGGTGAATCTGGGAGAAAAAAGTTGCTTTTTTCCCACTTTTTTTCACGTGAATCTGTGACTTTTTTCGCGCAGTTTTGCCACTTTAAATCTCTTAAATCTGCAACTTTTTTTCTTGTAGATTTGCCACTTTAATCTAGTAAATTTGCAACTTTTTTCTCGAAATATTACCTGAAGTTACCAAATATAGTTCTTTGCCTGATAAAGGGTTAAAACTTGATTAAACAGTCCAGATATAATAACAACAGAGGTATGTTGTACCATTTTCCCTGTCTTAAATTCATTATTTATCATTCAGAACACATTGCAGAGCCATTTTTGTATTTTTTTGAGGAAGGGGGACAGCAGGTCAACAGAGATAGAAGTGGTAGATTTGAGATGCGCCTGAGCGCCTTGTGTCAGTTTTTGTATATTTTTTTGTCATAAACATTGTGTTTTGGTTAGGCGTCTACTTGAATTTTGAACATTGTGTTTAAGGATTTAGAATATTATGATATGAGTATATGAAGTCCACTCCAAAGCTCAATTATGTATAAAGACCCATTTTTTGGTTTATACCCTTTCACAGATGTGGATGCACATTTTGTCGTTTTGTCTGGTCCTGTCTTCTGTATGTTTGCTTGTAAGAAAAGTGAATAAATACAGTATATATGTATAAAAAATTAATAAAATAAAAAAAATGCCTTATATGCTTTCTCACATAGTGGTCACAGTAGACAGTTAAAGCCTCTTTTTTAAAAATGTGTATGATGATATTATAGATTCCAATGAGCGCTTATAGACCCCAGTGCATCAGTCATACACTGCCACCCATAGACATATATATATATATATATATATATATATATATATATATATATATATATATATATATATATATGTCTATGCTGCCACCTACTGCCCAACGTTTGTAAAAACCAAGATGGCCGCCGGATGTCCTCACCAGCAGCGCAGTTTTCCCTCTTCTGGATCCTTGAGGTAAAAAACATTTGGATACATCAAATAGCAACTAAAGAGTAAAAGTATTGATTACATGTTGCAGGGAAATTACAATTAATCATCTCGTCCGCTAAATTGAACATTGTAAATCAATGTATATGTTATTGGGATGTAACTTGTTAGACTATCAGTTGACGTACTTTGATGGTCAATGTTGCCTCAAACATTAGCCTGCGTTGCTCCGTTAGCTGTTGCTAACAACTTTTTTTGTACCTATTAGTCATTTTCACACCGAATATGTAAAGATAGTGCCCAGGTTTAATAATACTGGCATTCCCCCTGTTTCATTGCGTCACACTGTTAAAATAATCACTAACTCATTTTTTCAAGTTTTGCAGGAAACACAAAAAACTTCACCAAAAGTGTAACATATGACATTTATTGATCATTTCACTCCAAATTATGTAATAAAGGATGGCTATTGGCATAGTAATAACACTGTGTAAATTATGTAACTTAAGAGAAATAAATTAATTTTTTGAACATGCCTTTGTCACATAAGCAAGATATGGTAACACTTTATTTTGAAGGTGTCTACATAAGAGTGACACAAGCCTGTCAGAAACATGACATGACAAGTATCATGAGCATTAATGTTACTTCAAAGTGTCATTAATGTTCATGACACATCCCATGTCATGTTTATGACACGCTCATGTCACTCTTATGTAGACACCTTCAAAATAAAGTGTTACCAATATTAGTGTCAACAATAAAACACTGATAAACTAAACTGATAACTAAACAATCTCCCTCTAGCTCTTCTTTGCTGGGTTCTTATCTGATGCCTATGAATGTGGCAAATTGTCAAAGAAGTGATGATCTTAAAGGGGTAAAATCATGATCTGATTTTACCATAGGTGGCTATGAGGAGATGATTAAGGCAAAAAATATTATCTATATTTAGAGTAAATAAAACAATCTGATTGGTTCCATGCTGCATAACAAGCACTTTTACTATTGTTTATTTAACTACAATTTGATGCAGATACTTGTAAGTTTTGAATGCAGGGATTTTACTTTACAGACATACTTGTTAATTAATGGTTATTATAAGGACCTTAATATAAAGCGTAACCAAAACCTTTTACTGTCTTAATATCATATTTGAATTCTGCTTTTAAAGCGGCGTCTAATGCTTTTAATATCTGTTGTATTTTTCATGAATTTTTATGCCTCTGTAAAGCACTTTGAGTTACTTTGTGTATATTTTGTGCGCTTGTTCCTGATTTCCCCATAGAGACTTCCATTATCCATCACCTGCATTTACTCATGATCAAGATCCTCTTTTCACAATAGAGCATGTACATCAACATAACTTTTTTCTTACAAAAACAACATTTTTATTGTCCAGAACAGGGAGCTGAATGAGAAGGGAAGAGGAGGAGCAGAAAGAGGAGAAAAAGAGGGCTGAGATGTCAGGTACATTTTGTTGAAAATATGTGAACACACACTGCATTCAAAAATAGGTATAAATTATAGTTTTCACATAATATATTGTTTGGTTTGTTGAATACATAATTCTTAAGTTGAAAATATGCCGTCAAAACCTGCCGGATATGTGGAAAACTTCTCAACAAAAGTTAGGGTTAGTTAGTTGTTTTAGTGCCTACAGAGGAATAAAATACTTCTAGAGCAGGGGTGTCAAACTCAAATACACAGTGGGCCAAAATGTAAAACTTGGACAAAGTCGCGGGCCAACATTGATATTTATTGAAAAAATTGACCTAAAATGGAATAAGCAAAGCTTGATATAACTTAATATTGCAAACATGCAAAATCGAAAATCAAATAAAACAAACAAACACATCAATGGCATTCATTTCTTAAATAAAATTTAAATAAAAATCGTATGTCCCTTTATTTTATTTGCGGCCTTCTTTATATTTAAATTTAACAGTAATCTTTTTCCACAGGCTAAAAATAAATGTGAGAATAAAATAACAATAATAAACCAAATGACTAATAATAATATCCTTCAATGAATGTGCAACCATTCAAGCCTTGGACTAGCAAGAAAAAGTGCATAAAGACAACTTTAATTGTTGCTCAGTTTGCTCCACACTGATCTACTGTGTTCAAGCCAAAACACCAGCAGAGCATTCTGGGATTTGTAGTATTATTTGCGCTGTATAATAATAATTTGGTATTGCCTTGCGGGCCAAATATAATTATACTGCTGGCCAAATTTGGCCCGCGGGCCAGAGTTTGACACCCCGTTCTAGCGTAACTTCTAAACTTCTAAAGTAACATTTATAACTGTGGTTTTAATAATTTATGCATGAAAGTGTTGATGCAAAGCTGCAGCCTGCAGAGGATTAAATCAGTTTCTGTACTGTGAGTCGGCCACCAGAGGGCAGCGTCAGCTGCAGCAAACAGCATATATATGTATATATATATAGAGAGAGTTTTAGTTTGAAACTGCCATGCACATTTACTTAAATATTTAGTGTTTTTCTGCTTTGCTTCCTGTTATAAAACTTAGAGCACAGACCTCGAAAAGTGCTTAAACAATCCACTGTAGATATTTCATAGACCGCTTTATATTTTGAAGTTTAAATCATCAAAGTGTGAGTCATCACTCCAGCTGAGTCTGTCACAGTCTGAGGGTTTTATAAGCAGGCAGAACATTTCTGGGCAATCTCGGATGCTTTTAAGTCCCAATGAAAGCTGCCGGGACCTGCAGAGAGTTATTATTGGTGTTTGAGCCTCAGTGGACAACAGAACAGGCCGACAGAGGAAAGAAGAAGAAAGATAGAAGAGCAGGAGCAATACGTATCAGTATTAATCCATATATTGTGGTTGTTCTGCAAAATTATAGAGCAGTCTGCTGCCAGCTGGGCTGTTTATCAGACTGAATTACCATTTCGCGAGATGATTTCTGGGGGTCGCCAAATCATTTTGGAAGTCAGCTCTGTCTCCACTGTGTTAAAGTGTTCATGTGTTAATGTGTTTTAGTGTTTCTGGTCATTTCATGTCTTTTTTTGGTCATTTTGTGTGTGTTTTTTTGTCATTTTGTGACTTTTTTGGTAATTTTGTGCCTTTTTTGGTCATTTTGTGTCTTTTTTGGTCATTTTGTTTCCTTTTTTGGTCATTTTGTGTCTGATTTAGTCATTTTGTGTCTTTTTTTGGTCATTTTGTGCCTTTTTTGGTAGTTTTGTGCCTTTCTTATGGTGGTTTTGTTTCTTTTTTAGTCATTTTGTGTCTTTTTTTGTGATTTTGTGTCTTTTTTGGTGATTTTGTGTCTTTTTCTGGTGATTTTGTGTCTTTTTTGATCATTTTGTTTCCTGTTTTTTTTAAATTCATGTCTGATTTGAATATAGATAAAATCTGAGATGTAGGCAGGTATTCAGAGGTGTGAAACCAGGATAGGAAACAGTTAAAGCTGGGCAGTAATCCCCTTCCATCAGAGGAACACTGATAACAAGAAACCCTGGATTTGTGACACTATACATTAGTACTTATGCATGAGCTCTCTTTAGATGGAAAATAAGAATATTAATGGAAAGGAAATTATAAATGACGCGGATGTCCCTCGCTGACTTCTGAAACCTTCCCATTTTTAGATTGACAGCAGAATCTGCTGTTCTTTCTGCTGATGTCAAATGGAAAATAGGATCTATGTTAATCACATCCTCCGGCTTCACGGCACTGCGGTTTGTTGATTAGAACGATTACATACAAACAGAAATAAGTTAGAACGCTCAGCCCAAAGAGCTGTGAGGAAGTCTAGTTTGTTTTAACTGTTACTCTAGTGATTTTCCATTAATATATATTGCAATGTGCAGCTTATATGCATGCATTTTTATTTGTAAGAGACCATGTGAAAATTAAACATAGATGTTAACAGTTCATGTATTGTACCAGAGTTAGGTTGTTTCAATCTGCAGTCTTTAAGAAGGTCACAGTTAAAATGTTCAGTCATTGAACTAACTAAACAAACAAACAAACAAACAAAATAAATTACACACAGCAGTACATTGCACACCATGTCAGCTGCAAGTGTCATTTGACACATTAAAACAAAGATTTTTGCAAACAAACCAAAACCAGTAAAATGAGATGAAAAGCTTTTAGTAGAGGTATGGGATGTGTTGCAATAACATAAACTGCAGTAAATTGTGATTTATTACCTTTTTTACTACGTTATGTCCCCAAATGAAAACATCTTTTTTGATTTAACAAGACAAAGGCTCTAGCCCAAAGTCAAGGATCCTTCCTTGACATTTGGATACAGCCAAAGTTTTCACTCTGTTCATTGAACTTGAATTGTTTTTATTGAAAAGTGGGGCTGTCAAGCAAACAACCTGACCAACACAGTCATAAAATGTTACATGAAGGTGACAAACGTGCACAAATGTGATGCAGCCTCTTCAGAAACGGAGGAATTTCAAAGTAAATACTCCATCCATCCTTTTTCCATGGATCGCGAGATGATTTCTGGGGGTCGCCAAATCATTTTGGAAGTCAGCTCTGTCTCCACTGTGTTAAAGTGTTCATGTGTTTTAGTCTTTTTGGTAATTTTGTGTGTTTATTTTGTCATTTTGTGTTTTTTTTGATCATTTTGTGGTCAATGTGTGTCTTTTTTTGTCATTTTGTTTCCTTTTTTGGTCATTTTGTGTCTTTTTTTAGTCATTTTGTGTCTTTTTTTGGTCATTTTGTGTCTTTTTCTGGTAATTTTGTGTCTTTTTTGGTCATTTTGTGTCTTTTTTTGGTCATTTTGTGTCTTTTTCTGGTAATTTTGTGTCTTTTTTGGTCATTTTGTTTCCTTTTTTTGGTCATTTTGTTTCTTTTTTGGGAAATCTGAACTGTGTGTGGTTCTGTTCAGTGAGCGGGGGTCGCGGACAACATGCATGTTAATTGGGTGTCGCGACTCAAAAAGGTTGAGAACTACTGATCTAGTGGACTAGAAAAGCAATTATAATCATACCAAAAAGTTTAATTTGTACTTTCATAGCATGTAGCATCTTCTTCACCAGTGTTTCATTAGTTGATTAAACTTGTATATTTAGTCTTGGTGCATTCCCTTTTTTATGGTCAAGTTGCTTGTTTTTCTGCTGAAGTTTGTTGTTGTTTCTGTTGTAGCCCTCTTTTTGTTACCTCAGCCTAAATGCATTATTCATATAGTTGCTTTACCAACAAAATATTGATTGCTTTCACACCTCAGGCCTGTGAACAAGCTTCAAAGGAAACAACGCGGTCGATCTTTTTAATTGAGCTGTTTGTTAGTCATCATTTACATGTTGCTGTTGCAACAGCTCACAGCACAGTGATGGAAAAGTGAAGTCTGGTTTGTTTATGAGAAACCTCGGTACAGTAGAGGTGGGTGTTATGTCGTGCAAAGTGCATTAGGTAGAGCAGCAAACATGCACACCAACAAAAGACAATCAAGTCAATGAAGTCTACTGCAATGATGCATGCAGATGATTCAGCTGTGTCTCAGAGAAGCTGGGGAAAATACTCTTGAGTTTGATTACAAGCTCTCTTCTTCTAGGGACAGAGAAACAGATTGGACAAACAGATTATTAGCCATTATTTGGATCAAGAATTAAACTTGGAAAGACCCCAGTAGACACAGTAACCTGGGACCCAAGGTCATCACCAGGGGTGGACAGATGGTTGTTGAGAAAAAATAGAATGACATTTTAACAATATAACAACATATTTTAGAGTGGGGAATGATTCTTACATTATTATTATTATTGTATGAGCCAGGGGAAGAGAAGATATTTAGGAATGTCACATCAAAAAATCCACGTCCATCCACAGTTTAAGACGTCCAGGTGCTACCTGTTAAAATTAATCGGTAACACTTTACAATAACCATCATTTATAAATGGTAAACAGACAGTTTATTAATGTTTAATCATAATTTATAAACCGTATATAGACCATTTATAAATTATGTAGTTAGTTAAACATTAATAAATTATGTATTCTAAATGACAAATAGATGGTATATTAATGTATGTTTATGGTTACTTTACCATTAACAAACAATTAAATTCTAATTAGTAGTTTTAGTTGCACTCATTTTAACATTTTAACACCATATTAAGTATGTTAATGATTTTGAAATGATTCATAAACCTTTAAGAAATTGGTTGAAAACATTTAATGATTTAATATGTATAGCACTTTGTAAATGGTTAATAATTGGTTTATAAACCATCTATAAACACTACTTAGTTGGTTATTGTAAAGTGGTACCAGTTAATCAAACTAAAGCTGTCATCACAAATGAAGCGTTATTTACTCATGTGTATCAATCAGAGCATTAACAATAATCACAATCAGTTTTCATCTCTCTCATTATTCTGCATGGCTTTGACTCAAAAATGTTGAGAACCCAAACATCAGTTAAATATCTATAAGGGAGGCTATGGCTCTCAATATTCTGCCTTAAGATTACGGTTTTGCCAAGAACATTAAAGTTGTGAGCCAGAGCATCAGGCTCTATGCAGCCACCTCCACGTTAAATAATACATCACAACATATCAAAAACAGTTAAAGTTACATCCTTGCACCCATCAAGACAACTTCATTGGCTTCCAGTGGGGGAAAATGCAACACAAATCAAGTTATGACTTACCTGGACTTTAATAGGAGGCCGGCTCGTTAAGAAGAGCCGCCGTTAGCGGCAGTTAGCTACAGTTAGCTACAGTTAGCTCTCTAAATCCTTCTGGGGGTTAACTTGTACTAGAGCAGCTATTCTCAACCTTGGGGTCGGGACCCCAATTGGGGTCGCGAGATGATTTCTGGGGGTCGCCAAATCATTTTGGAAGTCAGCTCTGTCTCCACTGTGTTAATGTGTTCATGTGTTTTAGTCTTTTTGGTAATTTTGTCTTTTTTTGGTGATTTTGTGTCTTTTTTTGTCATTTTGTGTCTTTTTGGTGATTTTGTGTCTTTTTTTGGTGATTTTGTGTCTTTTTTTGGTCACTTTGTTTCTTTTTTGGGCCATTTTGTGTCTTTTCTGACAAATCCCTGAGTTTGTATGATCTGAACTGTGTGTGTGAGATTGTGTTCAGTGAGCAGGGGTCGCGGACGACATCCATGTTAAATTGGGGGTTGCGACTCAAAAAGTTTGAGAACTACTGCTGTAGAGATACGCAGAGTGAGTGGACTTTAGAGAGGGCGTGGCCTGAGACTTTTCCCCCTAGTGGAAACACGGCTATAGAAACAGTTTTTATACACGGTTGAATTTTAATGCAACACACTTTCGGATAAGTTGCATTTCCACTACAGTGGAATACCTGGAATGAGGCGGGTCTCCCTCACCAGAACGCCCCTAATTTGAATGTTTCTCCCCTGAACAAAGCCTGGCTGCTGATAGGATAGAACGCTAAGCGGGATGTGACGTAGTATTTGACGCCACAAAAACATTTTTAAAAGCCATTAAAGTAGCATGTAGTCACAGCAATAATCATCGTAACCAAGAAACAAGAAGAAACACAGCAGCTCTGCTCCTTCCATCTCTGCGCCTCCTTCCTTATTGTTGACGTTTGGAGCGTCTCCCGTGTTAAATCTGTTGCGTATTACGTCACGGTCGAAACTGTCGCTAAGCAATTACGCGATACGTCACCTCTCATAGAGCCTCATAAATCCCTCTGGGGCCTTTTTTGTAATGGAGACATGCCGAGTGAGTGTCCATTTGAGAGGCGGTTGCTTGAAACATTCCCAGCAGAAACTTTTTACACTAATGGAAACGCGCCTATAGTCTCTCAGAGTTAAGTAGGGGATTTGGATATTGTATTTATACATCCATCCGTCCATCCTTGACTTTAGTCGACTGTTTTTATAATGGTCGAGTGTCTCCGATACCAGTTTTAGGCCGGGTTGAGACTAAACTCTAAGATAAAGATTGAAAGTGAATTTACTGTGTATTCATGGATACAGAATTCTGGGTAACACTTTACAATAACCATCATTTATAGATGGTAAATAGACCATTTATAAATGGTAAACAGATAGTTTATTAATGTTTAATCATCATTTATAAACCGTATATAGGCAATTTAGAATGGTGAATAGAAAATGTAATAATGTTGAACTATAATTTATAAATGCCAAATAGATTACTTTACCATAAACAAACATAATTATTAGTTTATTAATAGCTTTACAGTCATTATAACATTTTTAACACCATATTAAGTATGTAAATGATTTCAAAATGATTCTTATACCTTTAAGAAATTGCTTGAAAACATTTAAAGATTAAATATGTATAGAAGTTTGTAAATGGTTAATAATAATTGGTTTATAAACCATCTATAAACATCACTTAGATGGTTATTGTAAAGTGTTACCGAATTCTGGAGTAGATGTAACTTAAATTTCTAGCCAAACTGAATATCTATTCATTTTCTGTAGTGCAGATGAGGCTACAGCTGCATACCATTGTTCAGTCCTGTATTATGTAATGAGAATAATAATGTTTGCAGCTGGCAGATGTCAGCTGGTGCCCTTTTGAGTGAAAGTATCAGTATTTCCTCAGTACTTCCTGGCCCCATGCAGGTTACTGTGTGTCACTTTGTGGTAATCTGATTAAATACCAACTTCTTGAGTGAAATAACAAATCTTTTCAGTTGAAAATGACACATTAGTGTTGCCCGGTACATTGCCCAGTACATTGCCCAGTTGATAATCTGGCCTGATCTGTGATTACCCAACATGGAGTGACTGTGTTTTTTTGTTTCCATTATCAAATGACTATAAAAAATGTAAACCATAGGAAACTGATACATTTCTGGGGTTTACCCGTGTCTACATACCTGAGCTGAGTAAGAGAATGGCTGGCCACTCTTCATAGTTTTTCCATATGTGGGCTGTTTATCCAGTTTTACCGTGAAATGAAACTTTTGCATGAAGCTGTAATGTCTAAAACTTAACTTATAAAAGGTGATGAAGCCATTCTATGAAGCCACTCTGCAGCAGGGCTGACTTCAGCCTTTTTGGGGGCTTCATATGAAATCGAAAGCACTAATCGTGCAGACTTTGCGGTCTTCAAAAGTAGGTTTCATTGTATTAAATGCTGAAGTAGCATCTGCATCTCAGAACGTGTCTGAAGCAAAACACCACAGAGGCTCAGCAGAGAAACGAACGGTGGAGTTATAGGTGATTTACCAGAACAGCCCCACTGACACGCTAAAGTTCGCTCCTGCGTGAGAACAGCCCTGATGATAAGGTGCATCAGTGCTGCATAGTTTACATAAATGAAGCTGGGTAAGACCAGACCAGGCTGGAGACACGCAAACCCATCCAATGTTTAAATTACAGTGGGTGAATGGGATCATAATTTACACAATGCTGTATTAAAGAAGGCTTGAAACTAGCTGTAGGAGCTAATATTATGTTAAAGACAGTTGAGACTTGGAAAAAGGTAAAAAGGTGGATTAGCAGAGTGTGTCTTTTTTAGTCATTTTGTATCTTTTTTTGGTCATTTTGTGTCTTTTTTTGGTAATTTTGTGTCTTTTTTGGTCATTTTGTGTCTTTTATTGGTCATTTTGTGTCTTTTTTTGTGATTTTGTGTCTTTTTTGTCATTTTGTGTCTTTTTTGTCATTTTGTTTCTTTTTTAGTCATTTTGTATCTTTTTTTGGTAATTTTGTGTCTTTTGGTAATTTTGTGTCTTTTTTGTGTGATTTTGTTTCTTTTTTAGTCATTTTGTATCTTTTTTTGGTAATTTTGTGTCTTTTTTTACATTTTGTGTCTTTTTTGGTAATTTTGTGTCTTTTATTGGTCATTTTGTGTCTTTTTTTGTCATTTTGTGTCTTTTTTTGGTCATTTTGTTTCTTTTTTGGTCATTTTGTGTCTTTTTTGGTAATTTTGTGTCTTTTTTGGTAATTTTGTGTCTTTTATTGGTAATTTTGTGTCTTTTTGGTCATTTTGTATCTTTTTTTGGTAATTTTGTGTCTTTTTTGGTCATTTTGTGTCTTTTTTGTGAGATTTTGTTTATTTTTTAGTCATTTTGTATCTTTTTTGGTATTTTTGTGTCCTTTTTGGTAATTTTGTGTCTTTTATTGGTCATTTTGTGTCTTTTTTTTGTCATTTTGTGTCTTTTATTGGTCATTTTGTGTCTTTTTTTGGTCATTTTGTTTCTTTTTTTGGTCATCTTGTGTCTTTTTTTTGGTCATTTTGTGTCTTTTAGTTAGAGTTGTAGGTGATTTACACAATGCTGTATCAAAGAAGGCTTGAAACTAGCTGTAGGAGCCAATATTATGTTAAAGACAGTTGAGACTTGGAAAAAGGTAAAAAGGTGGATTAGCAGAGAAAAAAGGTTTTTTGACCGTCATTTCAGATGTTACCGTTCTTTTTAGATGTTTCAGTTACTTCCTGATGTTTGTGGACCAAGAGAAGCTTGGATTGACGTGTATTAATGGAATACCTGGATTCCGCAACGATAAATAAACCAAGGAAACTAGGACCTGACTCTGGTGGTTTGTGAATAATTAAGGAACAGTAACATATGAGTGGAGCCAGCTCTTCCTGCATACTGCTAATAAATTGAGTGACTTTAGAATTAAGATCTACGTTTGCCACTACACTAGCCATTAAGACCATAAACTCATCAGGAAAATGTTTTAATAAGGTGAAAAAACAAATGAGAAGTAGGGTTATTTCTCATAGACTTCTATGCCATTGGACTTCTTTTGCTGGTTGTAAGGAAAAAAATTCAGTTTTAAGACTGCAGGAGGTGCTTCCTGCTTGTTCCATAAATATTTGTGGTCTTTAAGCTAAAATTGCTTTAAACTTTACTCGACCAGATTGAGTAACTGTTTGGAGACAAAGACACAGAACAGAATCATTTTTGTGAGACATTTTATTCAGGACACCAACAATTCAACAAACTGAGCATGGAGCTGAATTCTTCGTCTTTTTTCTTTTTTTTTTAACAACTATAACACTTCAACACTTCCTTGGAAGATACCACCAAAACAAAATGTATTTACATGAGACTCATAGATCCAACTTTGTTCATCAACAGAATATTTTTTTAGCACACACAAAAATAAAGTTTATTTATTGTATTTTAACATTCATTTCTGCATTTCAAGACAAAACAGTTCATAGTTTTCTGAAATAATAAAACCTGACAGGACAAGAAAGTAGAGTAAATAAAGATTCAGAATTCACTTTTGCAATTTAACCAACAAGATTTCCACGGAAGAAACGTGAGTCTCTGTCTGGTTGCATGTTGTTTAAAAAAAAGGTGTCATCCTGTAACCGGTCTGCTGCTTATTTTCCTTCGTGAGTGATATCAACCAACATCCGGTATAAATAATCAACTACTGATATGTTTGGTTGGTTTAACTATATATAATACATGAACATTATCACATAAATGACATGAATATGTGGCATTGAGAAGATAAATCAAAACTTTGTCTGACAAATCTATCAAAACTCAATAAGCACCTGCAGAAAGAGAACTTGAGAGTGGAAGATGGCAGTGAGATAGTGTCAGATGTGTAAACCTGGTGTGAAAAGTGTCAACTGTCACAATTTGTGCAGTAAATGGAAACAGACTCCTGTGAGCATACAGTACTGTGGAGCTAACATCTCTAAACTATAAATAAAACTTCACCATTTCCAGAGACTGTTTCACTTCTCTAAAGGTTCTTAGTTTTGTCTATTTTAAACAGTGGAAACACTGAATCAAAACGGAGACAAACACCATGATGAAAAAAACAATCACTGACAGAGAAGATAAAAAAATGACTTAACCTGAAACTGAAAGGGCGCTTTTAAAGACATAACACCTCCGTGATGAAGATAAGAATATTAATAAACGAGTTAAAGACGTCACAAGTGGAATCACTGGAATCTCACTTTAATCTGGAAGGTTTTAAAGTTCAGTTTTATGTTTTAAATGTCAGATTTGTCATCCATCCATCCACACCCTCAGAAATGTATTTATGGATTTTAAGCCGTGTTAGCTGCTTTAGCTTCTACTGGAAGCCTTATTCTATATTTGTGTTATCAAGAAATCCCATGAAAAGACCAAAATCATGTGTCTTTGTCCGTCTCTGCAACACTTTCTTACTTTATAGCACTCAGGCCTTTCCTCTTTTTGTTGTCAAAAACAAAAAGAAAGGCCACACATGCAAAAAAAAATCTCCCGATATAATATAATATATAATATTGCTCAAAGAACAAGTGTGCCAATCAGACACCCGAACAGAAACTGTTACCGAAAGGCTTCATGGCTGCAGTGACGCATCGTTCTCCGTACTGCATTCTAACGACACCGTTCCTCGATATCGTGCTGGAGTAACACTTCATTCATGCCTAAATATGTAAATCGTCCTGTTGGCAGCTTTACAACCAGCAGTATTTAGTCCATGTTCAACGCTTTTGTGACGCCTCACAAAAGAGAGAACGGTAGAACAGTTACGCAAAAGTACTGCACATTTTTTTCTTGTAGATTTGCCACTTTAATCTCATAAACTTTTTTCTCAAAATATTATTTTGGTATGGTTTTTTTTTACACATTCTGGCAGTATGTAATATCCTCCAATATTCTCTAGGGTTGAAATTTAGAATTTGCAAGTATTTCAATGAGTGTCCTATTAAGGGTTAAAGTGGTGAATCTGGGAGAAAAAAGTTGTTTTTTTCCCACTTTTTTCTCTTAAATCTGCAACTTTTTTTCTTGTAGATTTGCCACTTTAATCTAGTAAATTTGCAACTTTTTTCTTGAAATATTACCTGAAGTTACCAAATATAGTTCTTTGCCTGATAAAGGGTTATTTTTTTTTGTGACGCCTCACAAAAGAGATAATGGTACAAACTCTGTTAACATTGAAACTGTAACTTCTGACAATATTTACCCTGGAATTAGTTTTACATTTAATGATCTAAAACACAGTCTGCACATGGACAAAAGGCTAAACGTAAAGAAAATAATGTTTCTTTTAAATCCCGTGTCCATGTGGATCAGGATTCAACCACAAGCCCTTTTGACCCTGTTGAATAAAATATATATATATGTATTATGTGAAAAAAATGTATCATTTAATTTGTAAAAATATATCATAAAAAGCTACTTAAAATGATTCTTTCATGTCAGAGCGGAAACAGTTGATCAGTCATGTGAGTTAAATGTTCGATACGTCAGAACTTTTTTGAAAAAAAGCTTTTTCCTTCTCCAGAGCATGAACTATTTTTTGAAAAAGACAACAACCATCTCAAGCGACCATAAAAACCTTTGTGCACATTTTTCAAAAGTTTTATCAAATTTTGGTGTTTCTATCAAGCCTTGCGAATGCAAATCTCCAAAATGCACAGACAAATTTGTTGACGGAAATACGACTAGTGTTGGTCTTTTCGTGGCATTTTTTAACAAACAAACAATCTGACCAGACTTCTCCTTTTAGCTGACGGATGACAAATAAAGAGCAAACAAATGTAAATCTGTCTGGACTGGCTTGTGGTTTGCAGCAACTGTGAATATTTTAATCTCACGACCATTACTGACAACCAAAACAGATGAGAAAAACCTTTCCTTCCAAACTTTTTTGCTTGTAAATGATTGCAGGGAGCCCACAGGCTGAGGATTCATCTTTTAGTCTAGACGGATTTCAGAATAAAGGCCTCCTATAAGAAGTGAGGAGCATTTATGGGTACAAGTCAGGAACCGGCCTACCTTACAGATCTCAAGGGTGCGGAGTCCAAAAAAAAAAGGTTCCCAAGCCAAATTTTGAGTTTTTGACCTTCTCATTTGCATATCAAATGGCCGATTGCCCATCTTGCTCAGTCATTGGACCATTTCCCCTTAGTTTTTTTGTAAGTAGGCAATCAAAGATGAGGAAATTAAGTTTCTGGATCTATAGTCTAGAGTCAGAGCAAGGATATAGTGGAGGCTCAGTGTCTTTTTTATGTATATATATATATGCAAAATACCCACTGGAACATTTAAAAGTGATATTGATTGAATATTTATGTCGGCCTTAAAAAAACCACACAAATAATGCTTAATTTCACCTTAAAAGTTGGTATTTTGCATATATATAAACATACATAAAAAGACACTGAGCCTCCACTATATCCTTGCTCTGACTCTAGACTATAGATCCAGAAACTTAATTTCCTCATCTTTGATTGCCTACTTACAAAAAAACTAAGGGGAAATGGTCCAACAACTGAGCAAGATGGGCAATTTGGCCACCATATTGATATGCAAATGAGAAGGTCAAAAACTCAAAATTTCGCTTGGGAACCATTTTTTTTTGGATTCAGCACCCTTGAAATAAGTAAAGTAGGCCGGTTCCTGACTTGTACCCATAAATGCTGCTCACTTTCACTTTTTGGACAATTCCGTCTAGACTAATTGTGTCATGAAAGCATTTAGAACACTGACTAGAAATGCATTTTTAGATTATATACCAGTCACATTTGTACTTCTACCCAAACCAAGAGAGAGTCAAGTGTCACACTTGTCTCTTCTGTGTGAGGTAGCTGACAGCAGCATACTCTGTATCACTTGCATTAATCTCCAGAACAGCTGAAGGTCTTTTTGGGAAGTCCAGGACGCTGTAGACCAGCGGGGGTGCAGGCACATTGTTGGACGCCTCAACTGTTTCCTGCAGAGACGATCAGACTTAACATATCATATTTACTTTGATGATGAAGACAGGAAAAGATGAGTGTGTGTTCTCACCTGTACTGTGGGATAAGAGCTTTGTTGTGGTCGTGGTGGTGGTTGTTGTTGTTTGTCTGAAAAAGAATAAAAGCACGTGAAATATTGAGTCAGTCAGGAAATAATGAATCTTAATCATGACGAGAGATGTGGGCGTGCAGCTTTGGTTTGATATAAGGAGTAGTTTAAAGTTTAAAATTTAACAAGTATGCTTATTCAGTGACTCCTCTTTCTTTGTGACATGGAAAGTTTGATTTTGCAGTAATTCCTTTAGTATTCATATCACCTCTTCTGATGCCATGACTCAGCTTTGTCCAGCATCTAACATAACACACAACTGTGTTAAAATAGTTGGTAATAACCCTTAATAACCATTAATTAACAAGTAATAAGGCATTGTTCTCGCTTTAGATCCGGTAGTTGCAAAAAGCATAGTTAACTTATAGTTAACTTATAATAGATGAGCAATAAAGTATATTTTAATATCAATAAGCAAACAAAATAAGATTAATCAAGGCATGGCAAAGACATAATGGGTGGGTCATGGGTGTTTGTAATGCCATTATTAACACTTATATAAGCTTATAAACACACAATAATGTTAATAAGCATCTTGTAAGGACTTACAAGGGCCTTATTACTTGTTAATTAATGGTTATTACAAGGACCTTAATATAAAGCGTTACCAAATAGTTTTTATGGGGGATGGCACAATGCCACTTTTTCAGGTCTGATACAGATACGGGAACCTTAAATGTCTCCCGACAGTTGGTTGGCCCCCAACCGAAGGGTTGGTGGTTCGATCCCTGACCGACGCAGCCTACATGTCAAAGTATCGTTGAGCAAGATACTGAACCCCAAATGTCTCCCGATGCTGCGTTCATCGGTGTGTGAATGAATTCCCAATGGTGGCAGGTGGCACCGTTTAGGGTAGCCTCTGCCACCAGTATGAATTTGTGTGTGAAAGGGTGAATGAGCGCAGTCTGTAGTGTAAAGAGCTTTGAGTGGTCGCAAAGCGACTAGAAAAGCGATATATAAGTGCAGGTCCATTTACCAGTAACAATCTGATTCCGTCTTTTTCTCTTTAACAACTCAGCTTCTTTTCAGAATCCACTTTGCAAAAAACATCTTGCTCAAACTGTGAAACAACTACTCTCCTAAATCAAGTAATACATTCCCCACAACAATATCTCAATATAATATTGTTCTCCTGACACATGCTGCTGAACTAGTTTAGGCTTATGGATCGAATAATACTTGTTTTTGCTTCCGATATCCGATCAAGAGATTTTGTCCAATATCGATACTGAATATCAGATGCATATCTTGTTTTTATGTCTCTATTTTGTATAGATTAGACAAACGAAATGCAAAGTGTAACCCTGCTACCCTGTTGCACAGCATTATAATTATTCAAATATAACATAATAAACAATTTCACAACCTTATTTATTGGTTTTATGGAATTTCTGTGTGAACACAGTTCGGAGATCCTCCCCTTTAATATGACCCTGTGCATTGTTTGTATAGCAGCTTATTACGACCCATGTTTATATTTGTAGTTAGGTGTTGCCTTCAGTGCCTGCAGTAATTCTTAATGATGCCAAGGCGGAAGTGACGTTACAGATTTTATTCAAACTTTAGGTAAGTGGTTTTGTTGCCTAAAAAAAGTATTTTACAAGAGTATTAAGAGTATTTTACAACGTTAATGACATGTTTTTTTGAAATGTTACCTGTTGATCTCCTGCAAGCGGCAAAGGTGCCAATAATGGAATCGCTCTTGTGGGTTTTATTTAAGGCTAGAAAAAATGACAAGTGTGGTTGTATTGTTTGAAAGACTTTAAGTTTGTTCAAATGCTCTGAGCAATAAAACACACACATCTTTGTACCCACAATACAACTTAAAGCTCTCGAACACACCAAAGTCAAAAGAAACACCATCAGAGGAGCAAATGATTGTGCCATAAATTAGTAAAGTTTTTATTTTTATTTATATTTTTACTGGATAGAGCAAGTTCCCCTCTGCCTGCAGTCTTAATTAATGCTAAGCTCATTGTCTCCTGACCACAGAGCCATACTAATAACCAATAACTAATAACATATTAATACATTAATCTACTAATTCTGAACAATAAAGTATGCAGAGCTTTATTAGATTCAGCCTGTTTTTTTAAACAAACAGTACTGATTTGATATTGAAGGAGAATCTATTCTATTCTTTCTTTTCTGTTACATAAAGTCTGACTTAATACTCGTTTTCTTTGACAATAATTTGTTTTATTATACACATCTGCACCACTGGTAACAAAAAAAATCTGTCAAGAAAAAAAGACAAAGTGCAGAGGAGTTCAGTTTATCTCCACCATCTGACAGTTTGCTGACTTGTGAATTTAAAGTTCCGCAGCCCGATATGTGGACACGTTGGACCGGGTTACTATGACACTATATAGGAGCCCAGCATCAGCAAAGACCTGCAATTGTATACACATACGGGAAATCGTCAAGTGTGGTTTCTGAGGTTACAGAGGCTGCCAAATATTTCAAAGAAGCGATGTTCCTACTCGAAGTAGGGCACAGGGGGTTTGTCTCTGAAGTGAAAGCTCTCTGGTAATAGTGAACAAATAATGCAAGTGTTTTTTTTTCCGCCCATCCTTTTTGCGATACTAGATAAGTTGAGGGGAGCTTCTTTTAAAAAAGCTGTGAATCATCATGTATCAAAAGGATGTGAAACTGCAATCTGGTTTGCATTTTTGAGCAGCTTAACCACACAATTGCACATTTTTTCCACTGAATAACAATTATTTCTGCCGCCTCGCTAGAAAAATTGAGAAATTACTACTCACTAAAGCCTGAACAGTGCTATGTCTGAGTTTGAATTAATCTCAAATTGCATTCAGCATTTGACTCAAGTTTACAGGTGTGTCAAATTAAACATTAATTTCTTATATTTCATTCATTTAGCTGACACTTCTGTGCAGACTTAAAGGCTTAAATTCCTATTTTAGCTCAATTTCAAGCAACCAGGGGTCGGTATAATGAAACCTGACACTAAATGATATCCAGAAGAACCCTGAATTATCAGTTATGGCAGACATTTTGGTTTTGGATCTTCACTTTCTCCTACCTTTGGGTCTCACGAGACACCAGATGAGCAGAGGAAGCATTGCAGCCAACAGCACGACAGGTGAAACCACGAGGACGGTGACGATGTGAGGCGAAAGCAAACTGTCACTTCCACTTCCCGCAGTATATGTTGTGGTGTCACTTTGCCCTGGAGAAACTGTAGGAGTAAAGGGAAAATATGAAAATATGCACTCATATCTCTGCTGGAAATCATTTTTTCTCACAAACATGCTTATTTTATAGTAGAAAAGCTAATGGAACTATTGTATATCCCAATGAGCTGTATTGTTTGGATACACTTTTCCTGTACAATAATACTGATTATCTACAATATATATTTTTTAAATTTAATATATGATTAGCCTTGAAGTAGCATAGACACTGTAGTGTCAAATAGCACCTCAGATGTGAGCAAAAGCAAAGATGCAGCGGCTCTAAGTAATTTATATTCTGTATTTTCTTTTATTAATGGCATCTCTTGCTTCTTTCCAACTTCCCTGTGGATCCCTAATCCTCTGTTAAATGGTCACAAAAAGTTCAGTTATTTCAAAAATCAGCTGTGGATCATTTATATATATATATATGATCCCTGACCTTTCCTCTAGTGCCACCATGAGGTTGACCTTTGACCTTTGTGGATTTGAGTGAAATGTGTGAACAACTATTGGAGGCATGGCATATATACAGTATATATATATATATATATATACTGTATATATATATTGACCTCCATTTGACCCCGATCAGCCAAAGCAATACATTGCATTTACTACTTAGTAGCAGTAACTAAATAGCTCAGCAGTAAGTGACATTAAAATAAATGGTTTGGAAATGTATTGTATGAAATATTTACTTTGAAAATTAAATTAGACAATATAAGGAACCTTTTGTTGTTCAAAACTTACTTCTAATGTCTATAAATCTATCAACCATTACAAATAACTAGATGTCTTTACAAAAGATTTGTCCTATGCTGCACAGTCCTTTGAAATTGATTTATATTTTTTATATACTTATATATCCTAATTATTGGGCTGCACGGTGGTCTAGTGGTTAGCACTTTTACTTCTCAGCAAGAGGGTCGCTGGTTCGACTCCAGCCTGTGGCCTGTGGGTTCTCACCGGGTTCTGGGGCCAAAAACATGCACTTAGGTTTAATTGGTGACTCTAAATTGCCCGTAGGAGTGAATGAGAGGGTGATTGGCTGTCTCTATGTGTCAGCAGATAAGCGGTTAACCCTCTATAGGACTCCTGGGAATTGAAAATATCGACCCTGAAGTGTAATTGGAGGATATTACAAGACTTTTTGCAAAATGTTTCATTCTTATATTGCAAATCTAGGTCAATTGAGTCATTATTATTATTATATTTATTATAGTTCCCCCTCTTTCCCACAGCAACCCTAAATAGACAATAACACATCATCTGCATACATCTTTATCTTTTACCTTTAAACTATTTATTATCTTTTTAGAGTAATTATTACATATGCGTAATGTCTGAATATCTTTTTTAAAGCACCTTATATATGAGAAGCACAATGACAATAAAGGAAACTTTGAATCTTGTTGATTTACTGATTGGTCAGATGTCACAGTGTCACTATCTGTGATGTAGAAATCCAAATACGGTTATTTGCCTGATAAAGGGTTAAGGATAATAAATGAATGAATGGATGAATGAATGAATGTATATCATAATCATAGAGACTGATCTTACCTGTGCTACTTCTGTTCTCCTCTTTGATACTCAGGTTCACTTTTTTACTTTCTGTGACCACTGAGTCCGCATACAAAGAGGCCCAGTAAATTCCATTGTGACTTAGTTTGAGATTTGTAATGAGGAGAAACACGGACATATTTTTAGCATACGTATGAAAATCGCCCTCTATTTGTTTGACAGAATCAGCAATCTTTGTGTGGTTTTTATAAACTCCAAATTGTCCTGTGACATTGAATTTGAATTTGAATTCAAGGGTGATGTTGGTGCCGAGGTTCCCAGAGACCTCCGCTAAGCTGGAGCCTTTATGGAAGAAAGAACAAAGGCTTTGTATGAGTCAGAGAGCTAAGCAATGCTATGATACATTGCTCTATAAAAGCATTGAAACATCCAGCACACTGTGTTGGTTATACTGTGGCCTCTACATCTCTTACTGCACTATCTGCCACAGAGAAACGTTATTCTAAGTACAAGCTAGCTGCCAAGATAGCCACGACTAGATTAGCTGAAGAAAGTAAAACCTAAATAATTAGCCTGTAGTTGAAAAATATCCATTTCCCTGAACAATATCATGGTACTCCGGTTTAATATCCAACATGTTAATGAGAAAGCAGCAATATATGCTAAAATAAATAATAATGTAGATTAAAAGTTTAACTAATCTCCTGCTAAAGCTAACGTAACTAATGTTAGTGTCACTGGTGCTCAGCTTGTGAGTTTATAAGAATTCATGTGATTTAGTATCATATATAAAATATATTTAATGTAATTAATATGTTAGTCACATTTTAATCGTGTATTTAAGTATATTATATGGTATATATAATCCTATATGAAGGTTACAGACTCCTACTGTAGCTAAAAAGAGGCATCATTTATTTTGTGTGAAATATAAACCAAAGCTACCTCTTAATATTCAAATATGTTTATATCCTTTAACTAAAATGAACAAAGCTGCTCGTGTGTTTTAGTTAGTATGTCCCATGAACTGTGTCCAAAGCTAGAGTGCATTTTTCTGTTTAATCTAGCTTCTGTGTCTGTGATAAAGCAATTAGCCTAAACGAAGCACAAGATTATGATCTCATAAACTTTATATCTGTTGTCCAGCCTGATCATTTTAAACCTTTTGCTTTGTGTCATAGTGTTTTTGTCATTATGTGCAGTAAAAAAATGTTTTGTTTGCTAGTATGTCTACAAAACAAACTCCAAAATTAAAGGCAACTAAAAATAAAATGTTGAGGATCTTTCCTGTATTAAAGTCCCACTTTCACAACACCTTATATACTATCTGTCTTTATAGTATTATATAGTATATCGTGTAATTATAGTATATTATGAGCCATAATTAGTGTCAGTAGTTAGTAAAAGGAAGGTTCTGAGGACAAAATTTTAACTTTTGTGGACTTTTTTACTTGTCCTACCTTATTCCACATACAACTTTTTAGTGAGTTTTTCTGTAAATATTGTGTATAATTTCACCAGATTACAAAGTTGCCTCAAGGGCTCTTCTTGCACAAATTCAATAGTTTTATGAGGACAATGTCAGACTACAAAAGGCCGTAGTTTGAACATTGGGGGGACAATAGTGAAGCGTAGGGTTTGGCGGTCCTCCACCAGGACATTTTGACTGTTAAACACTTAATTTCCTGCATTCTGGTTTAGTTTAATTCATCAATTTAAGGCAGAAATATATGTTATTTTCATCAGAATAAAAGTCCCCTGCTATTTTCATTTTTAATACACATGTTCTAATCATTGAAGGGGACATGTCCACTGTGTCCCCCCAAATCTACTTGAACTCTAACAAGCATGTTGTTCCTATTTTAATGTGCACAAAACACAAAACTAAGAAAACATCACCTCAAAAATACAATTACAGGCAGATAAAACTGTGACACAACACCATAGCTGTGGGGGAACTTTGGGGAAATTGAGGTATTATAATAACGTGTTGTAAGAACAGCCAGTATGATTTGACATTCTGCCTGTGGAGGAGAAATTAGAAAATATATTCCTTTGTTTTTAAAAATTGTACAGTTCAGTAAGTGCCTTTTTTATAGTTCAAGAAGCGATATTTTATTCATAAAACACACAACATTCGACAGAATAAAACTGAAATACAAAACAATATCTTCTATCTACACATCTAACAGGTGCAAATCCAGAAAAGTGATTCATAAAAAAGCAAATACCCACCTAAAGAAGAAGACAGCTTAGCGTTGAATACCATGTGAGCTGTGACGATGAGAACGAAGCCAAAAGGTTTAGAGACGCTGCTGATAGACGCCACCATGATAGAAGAGCTGTGTTGACGAGGTGGCCCTCCACTCTTTGATATTTCTGATTTATATGAGGCGCCTCAGTGTGTTGAAGCGTGTTATTTCTGCTAAAGTAGCAGTTTGTGCGCATGAGAGGAGGAAACTGTAGGCAGGAACTCACACAAACACTATTTATCTTCCTACAGCATCACAAGCACCTCCTGCAGCGGAAGTCTTCAAAGAGTTTCATGGACATGTGGTGCAGACGGCGAGGAGCTGTCACTCACACAACCAGACACATTCAGGAACACAAGCTTTCTTTTGTGTTTTAAGAGAAAATTAAGCAGAAATTTTACATACAGAAAACCATCAAAGATCCCCAAACAGTGGAACAAACTTCTGATTAAAACACAGTATGAACATTTTTCTTTTACGTAATTCAGCAGCAACTAGAAACAATGTTGTTGTTGTTATGTCTTTTATATCTTCAATATCTGTCCCTTTTTTTTGTCTCCTCACTGATTTTTCTGCACAATCTGTCATGTTTAATAACTGATTCTTGCAGTGTTTGATTGTTGAATTGATTTCTGTTAGTTTGTTTTCATAAAAATAATTGTTCCCTGTTATTTTTCTATTCACAGGAACAAAGAATAAACAGCTGAGAGTTTAAACTTCAGGTATAGGCATGCAAACACACACGCAAGCACACACACACACACACACACACACACACACACACACACACACACACACACAAGGCAACACTTTAACCACATTCAGGAACAGAAGAGCTTTCTTTTGTGTTTAAAGAGAAAATTAAGCAGAAATTTTACATACAGAAAACCATCAAAGAGCACCAAACAGTGGAGTTGGGCCATTAAAACAAACTGATTAAAACACAGTATTATATACTTTTAGTCAGCAGCAACTAGAAACAATGTCGTTGTTGTATTGTCTTTTATATCTTCAATATCTGTCCCTTTTAAATTCAGAAAATGTTTTTTTTCTGCACAATCTGTCATGTCTAATAATTGATTCTTGCAGTGTTGATTGTTGAATTGATTTCTGTTAGTTTGTTTTCATAAAAATAATTGTTCCCTGTTGTTTTTCTATTCACAGGAACAAAGAATAAACAGACGAAAGTTTAGACTTCAAATATAGGCATGCAAATGTCTGTATCAGTAGAAGAAATCAGCAACACACACACACACACACACACACACACACACACACATAAGGCAACACTTTAACCACATTCAGGAACAGAAGAGCTTTCTTTTGTGTTTTAAGAGAAAATTAAGCAGAAATTTCACATACAGAAAACCATCAACGATCCCCAAACAGTGGACTCGGGCCGTTAAAACAAACTTCTGATTAAAACACAGTATGAATATTTTTCTTTTACGTAATTCAGCAGCAACTAGAAACAATGTTGTTGTTGTAATGTATTTTATATCTTCAATATCTGTCCCTTTTAAATTCAGAAAATGTTTTTTTTCTGCACAATCTGTCATGTCTAATAACTGATTCTTGCAGTGTTGATTGTTGAATTGATTTCTGTTAGTTTGTTTTCATAAAAATAATTGTTCCCTGTTGTTTTTCTATTCACAGGAACAAAGAATAAACAGACGAAAGTTTAGACTTCAAATATAGGCATGCAAATGTCTGTATCAGTAGAAGAAATCAGCAACACACACACACACACACACACACACACACAAGGCAACACTTTAACCACAGCACAGGAAGTAGGGGGCTTTGATGTCACAATTTTATGACTTTAAGACAAAACAGTGTGTATCGTGGGGGGATTTTGTTGGTTGGAAGTTTGGTTACAGTGGTTGTTAATGTTCCTGCAGCTCCTGTTCTCACTTCTTCACCACTGCAGAGGAAGACCCTGTGGCTGCAACCACCACAGCTGATGGCTCCTCTCGCTGTGAGGGGCACGTTTAAAGGTGATGTCATCCACTCACACTGTCAATCACAGCAAATAGCTGTGAAACCGCTGCATGTGTTTCCAAATGCAGCCCACAACTTCTCTATCTGTAAACACATACATTGATTTCATTCAGTTTTGTTAACCTCCTGAGAACCTGCGTCCTCATATGTGGACATTACATTTTAGGTTTGCTGGGCCTTATACTTCATTCTGCTTAACTATGACATGTTGTCCTCAACAGTACACACTCTAGAAAATACATCAATGAGTGAAAAAATCAGATGGCAGCATCTTGGTAAAGTCAATCAACAGCTTATCCCCAGAAAAAAGTGGACCAGGTACATAGGGATGGGTACCTTTCACATTTGAACCGATACGGTATCTGGTACCTGGGAATCGGTACCGGTACTCAACGGTACCAATTTTCGGTACTTTTGCGTTTGTTTATGTGGTAATAAATGTTCATTTGTTTAATAATAAAATCAAATTTTTATTTCTCAAAATATAAACTTTAAAAAATATATCAAAACAATATACAATCCAGGATGAGCAGTAATTTATTGTTGAGTGAACGTGCATTTTGTAGCATGAAGGTTGCAGTGTTATCAAAGAATGCAGAGGAGCTCTCAGGTGGCAAGCGCACGTGTGATTTGTTGTGATGACGTCGTAGCTGTGGGCGGAGCACCGGTCAGACAGTATTGTGGGCGTGGCATGGTTGGAATAAACAAAGTTGAGTCGGGCTGCTCTGTGCACATATCGAGGATGACGATGGATGAGTCCGAGGGATTTAATTTCAGCGAGGCAGTTTGGAGTAAAGTGGCAGGTAATATTCCTGAGTTGAAGAGCGGAGTATTAGCGGAGGACCAGAGATGCAGCAGCTAGCTGCTAGCTGCTAATGACAAGAAGAATGGAGAGAGCAAACGGAGTAAGGAAGGTCCAATCTGGAGGCAGACGAAGGCCAAGCCCGGGTAGAGACATTGGAGAGATAGCAGCTGGCGGCTAGCAGGCCGAGAGCCGGGCTGTCTCTGCGCCGGGGTGGACGAGGGCAGCAGCTAGTGGCTAGTGGCCGCAGTGAGCAGACAGGACCAGACCAGGAGGTAAATAAAAAAAATAAAAAATAGTGCAATCGTCAGCACGCTTGTTAATCAAAGACGTCAAATGAAAACAGGTTGAAATCAATGATAAGTTTAAAGTTACTGCGTTTTGGTACCGAAACATGGTACCGTTTGATTTTACATGAATCGGTACTCGGTAGTACCGACGGAATTCGATGGGTACCGAATTCGGTACCCATCCCTACAGGTACAAAACCTGATCCGATTTTATGGTTAAAACTTGTTTATTTGTGCTTAATAATGTTTGTAGTTTGAGATTCTGTACAAATTTTACTATTTTTTAGCAATAGCAACAAGCTACGACTGCTAATCAGGAAGTTCTCATTTGACAACGAATAGATTTTGCTATCGTTCTTTCAAAGAGAGGCTGTAAATGTATGGAAATAAACAGATTTACACACTGGTGAATTAATTGTGTTCTACAGTAAAATAACGCTTAGTTTTTAAATTATACTTTGTTTTTAATAATGCTTTGTTTTTAATAATGCTTAGTTTTTTTACTTATCATGTCCTACTAATCCTAAATATTTAGGAGAAACTAACAATACTTACCAAACTAAAGCTTGGCTCTCAGGAGGTTAAACAGGACCTCCCTTCTTTACGGTTTTATTTTTAGAAATGCTTCAAAGAAATTCACCATGTTTTATGACGTCCAGTCAGGATTTTAACCCATAAGAACCCAGACGCAGTTATCCTTAAAGGAAAGTTATGGGGGATATATCACCATTTCTGATGTGAAATATGGTCAAAACAAGTTAAATGCAATACAGGACACCATGTTAACTGATTAGAACTGTTAAATGGGTTTAAACTTAGCCTAGTAACAAAAAATAGAAGATGTTTGTTACACAGGGGTCACCATGGGTTCTTATGGGTTAAAACTGTTAGAATGATGATGTCCTTGGAGACATACAGTACAGGCCAAAAGTTTGGACACACCTTCTCATTCAATGCGTTTCCTTTATTTTCATGACTATTGACATTGTAGATTCATCAAAACTATTAATGAACACATGTGGAATTATGTACTTAACAAAAAAGTGTGAAATAACTGAAAACATGTCTTATATTCTAGTCAGCAAAGGGTGGTTACTTTGAGGAATCTAAAATACAAGACATGTTTTCAGTTATTTCACACTTTTTTTGTTAAGTACATAATTCCATATGTGTTCATTCATAGTTTTGATGCCTTCAGTGAGAATCTACAATGTAAATAGTCATGAAAATAAAGAAAAACGCATTGAATGAGAAGGTGTGTCCAAACTTTTGGCCTGTACTGTAAACATTTTCTTTGTAATGACATTTATTTGTTGCACAATGCCATAATATAAGATTCCTGTACCTGTCAATGTGTCCAATCAGAATGCTCATATAAAAAGAAGCAGTTTCCTGCCTGCTCACACATTAAATTCATCTTGAATGTACAAGTCTGACCAGAAATACAAAATGCTGTAGATTTAGACACTGATGTGATTAATCCACTCTCATTATTGTATTCCTGCGCCACCTTGTGGACCGAATGAAACGATGCAAATCACATGACACACACACACACACACACGCACACACACACACACACACACATACACACACACACACACACACACACACACACACACACACACACACACACACACACACACACACACACACACACTCTTGTACTTCTATCTTTGTGAGGACCCTCATTGGAACAGTGCATTCCCTTGCAAGGTAATAATAGTTTTGGATTTTTCATCAGTTTTAGTTTTAATTTTGTTGTGAATTTTTGTTTTCAAATTCATTTAGATTTAATGAGTTTTTAGAGTGAGTTTGCTAGTTTTAGTGTAGTTTTTATTAGTTTTAGTGTTAGTTTTAGTGTTTTGTAATGGGGTATTTGTTGGGTGGGAGATTAAAAGAGGTCACAGTAAATTTTGCCTTTATTTCCTTTGCCTTATCCATCTTCCTTATGTATGAAAAAAGTTGACAAAGACGAAAATGAAGGACATTTTCACTATAATCTATAACCACACAATACAGTTTCAGTTAATTATCATTATCATGTAACCTTTAACCCTTAAAACAAAGTCTGAAATCTCAAAAAAGCCTTTAAAGAAGTGAGGACCGGCCGAAATGTCCTCACTTTGCAAAAATGTCCTCACTCTGTTTGTTAAAAACGTGTTCTGGTCCTCACTATATAGGAAGTACAAGAACACACACACACACACACACCTCCCTATTTTCTCTCACACTCAGACTCGTACAGAATCAACACACTTATTGCCCCTCGATTCCCCTGTGATGCCATTTCCTCATTTCCTGCATCACAGTTTATTGAAATGATTTCCCCTGTGCGTCTCTTACACCATGTATGTGCTGTTGTCACCTCTGTTTCTATTATCCAGCAACAACAACACAACCAACAATTGTTTGTGATTTTCCCTGAGGTTCATTCCTGTGGTCAACAAGTTTCTCTTGTTGTTACTATAAATTATTTTGCTTTTATCCATTATTTTTCTAATTATTTCGGGTTTTTTTTACAGTGTTATATGTAGGAATTTCTTTAAAACAATGTATAGACTTATACAAAAGTAATCCATCTGAAAAATCACTTATTACTGAATCTGCAAATGGCATTGACTGTATATAAATAATGGATGTAGTCACCATGATGTGGACTGCCCTTTAAAAACATCCAGTTCGGTGTTTCGGCTGTCACCATCTTTGTTTTTTTTAAATCGGGAGAGACCATATTTGGACTTGGGAGGCGTAAGGACGGGTGTATTTAAAAATAAACTATTAAGATAACAAAATGTACTTTACTTACAAAAAAACCTGAATGACCAAAATGTTCAAATACGCTTTCATGAAATGAAAATACGATGTGAAACGATCAATGTTCTGAGACGAAAACATGACATTTTTCTTCTAAATGGGACCATTATTTACGCAGTTAACATCATATTGTCTTGAAGACTTGAAACTAGCAATTGAGACCATAATGTTGCCACAAATAAATATAAATTACTGACATTTAGGGCAATAATGTAAGTTAGCACAACAAAGGAAGCCAGTTGTCTGCTCAAAAACAAGTTGGTGAGTTGTTGTTACTTATATCTTTAAGTTGGGGTTCACAACAAGGGACAATAGTTCTGATAACTCTTATTTCTTTGTTGGGAAATTTGGTCGTTAGCGAAAGCTAGCGGCTAACTGATGCTAGCTGCGCTGCTTGTTACAGCCATTAGCGTATCAATGCTAACTCAAAATTGTGGTCACAACATTAGCTAACATTTCATAGCGGCTTTACAATCGTGCCAGAGAAATTCAGAGTTGAGCAGACTCAAAAACTTAAAATATTTAGTTTAATTGTCCAACTTAAAATTTTATCAAAGTTTGTTGCCTTGAAATTTTGAGTTCACCCAACTTTTTTTTGCAGTGTAAACATCCAATATTCTCGCTGTCTGAGTCTGCAGAGAGCTTGACCTCTGCCTGTATTTTGTCTTTTCTTTTCATTTAGCTGTGTTCAGGACGATTCTGGGCTTCAGCATTTGTGCAAGAAGCTACCAAAATAACATACACTGCTCCAAAATGACCCAAATGTAGCAAGGCAAAACGACATGCGGACAAATTCCACAACGAGAGTGAATCTGGGCTTTATTTATAAACTAAGGGACAATTCCTGCATAGTATGCCTTTAAATAGTGTGTTTGTCGATGTTATCTTTGCCCTTGTATCCTGATGCAGCATCCATTTGTGAACTCACTCTGTAGTGTATTTGCAGCAAATACACAGCAGACCAGGTTTGAAGGTCTTGTAATGGAGTCAGTGAAGACATAAATGAAGGCCTCGGGATAAGTGCTGCCAGAGCCTCGACTCAAGGCTGCAGCCATTATTATGTCATCAGGGGAATCCTCTTCAGTACACTGTGTGTGTGTGTGTGTGTGTGTGTGTCTGTGTGTGTGTGTGTTCTCGTACTTCCCACATAGTGAGGACCAGAACACGTTTTCAACCAGCAGAGTGAGGACATTTTTGCAAAGTGAGGACATTTCGGCCGGTCCTCACTTCTTTAAAGGCTTCTTTGAGATTTCAGACTTTGTTTTAAGGGTTAACTGAAACTGTATTGTTTGGTTACAAAACTAACTAAAATTATAATGAAAATGTCCTTCGTTTTCAACTTTTTTCACACATAATGAAGATGGATAAGATCCTCCGGAGCCGTTTATTGGGCGCTATGAATGTCTATCAAAGCGTCTGTAGGTAGCTCTTAGCCAATCAGATCAGTTATACCAGATGACGTAGTAGAGCAACAGAAATGGATGTTCGTTGTGTGTGTGTCTGTGTCTGTGAGAGAGTGTTGCTGCTGCTTTGCTTCTCCAGTTCTCGCTTTCTGCAAGATTATTTATTTCCACGCTTTATTCCCCCTCATGTCATTCAGCCACACGCATCTTTATGGGCAATAAACAAGCTGCTGCGGGTCTCTGGGGGCTCCGCTGTCCCCCGGCTCGTAGCCAGATCACCGGCGTTACGGTAGCGGGGCTAGTAGCGGCGCTAGTATCGGCGCTAGTAGCGGCGCTAGTAGCGGCACTAGTAGCAGGGCTAATAGCGGGGCTATTAGCGGGACTAGTAGCGGGGCTAGTAGCGGGGCTAGTAGCGGCGCTAGTAGCGGGACTAGTAGCGGGGCTAGTGGCGGGGCTAGTAGCGGGGCTAGTAGCGGGGCTAGTAGCGGCGCTAGTAGCGGGGCTAGTAGAGGTGCTAGTAGCGGGGTTAGTAGTGGCGCTAGTAGCGGGGCTAGTAGCAGGGTTAGTGGAGGCGCTAGTAGCGGGGCTAGTAGCGGCGCTAGTAGCGGGGCTAGTAGCGGCGCTAGTAGCGGGGCTAGCAGCGGCACTAGTATCGGCACTAGTAGCGGGGCTAGTAGTGGGGCTAGTAGCGGGGCTAGTAGCAGCGCTAGTAGCGGGGCTAGTATCGGCGCTGGTTGCGGGGCTAGTAGCGGGGCTAGTATCGGCGCTAGTTGCGGGGCTAGTAGCGGGGCTAGTAGCGGGGTTAGTAGTGGCGCTAGTAGCGGGGCTAGTAGCGGCACTAGTAGCGGGGCTAGTAGTGGGGCTAGTAGCGGGGCTAGTAGCGGGGCTAGTATCGGCGCTAGTTGCGGGGCTAGTAGCGGCGCTAGTAGCGGGGCTAGTAGCGGGGCTAGTAGCGGGGCTAGTAGCGGCGCTAGTAGCGCGGCTAGTAGCGTGGCGCTAGTTGGTAGATTAGTAGATTAGACTTTTCCCAAATCCTTGTGGAAGCAAGGCTAAAACATCCTTTTTGGTGGTGAAACAGGAGTGTAAAGTCAAACGTTGTTCTTCTTTTAAAATCAACTTTCGCTCTAAACTATTTAAAACACCGTCTACAGCTAAAGAGAGCTTCGCGTCTGCTGCAGCCATGTTGGATCTGTAAGAAAACTACAAAACTACAAGCTTCTGTCTGTCGAGTAGTACGCGTCATCGTCTTGCCGTCCCTCCCCGCTCTGTGATTGGATCCTAAAACAGGGCTAAGAAACCTTCCTGGTTTCCAGACTGTCTGAAGGTTCAAAATGAAATTCAAGCGTGCAAGGCAGTCTGGGTATACCCAGCATGCTAACTGAAGTACTGGAGTAAATGTACAGTGAGAGGGTGGACATGGGACAAGCTGTGAGTGTTTTTTCATCCGTGTACACTCATATCTTTGTTTATAACATGTTATTCTACTCCTGTAAGCATTAATCATCCAATGTGTGCATGAGTTATTAGTCACGTCCATGACGGTCTCCTCTCTTCCTCCATGCAGCAGCAATAACTCACCTCACGTTGCTCAGTGATTCTGCCTCTCGCTTCTTATTGAAGCCTTCAGTATCTGTGGGTGAAATTTTTAGATGTGTGTGATCGTCCCGGTTACCTACACTGCAAAAAGAGATGTGTTAAAAATGACACATGTTGTGCAGAATTTTAACACATGTAGTGAGTGTGCTCAGGGACAACACATGTTGTGTCAAATTTAACACAATGAATGTGTGAGCCATTTTAACACACACATTGTGTCATTTTAACACATTACATGTTGATAATGTGTAAATGAAAATTACCAAAAACTACTACTCAATGTGTTAACCACGTCTGAATCCATTGGATGACAAAAAAATGGCTGTTAAACTTTTAAACTTGATATATTCACAGGCATATTCATTTAATATATATTAATATTATTCTTTATTCTTTTTAGGGCTATTTCATGTACCATCATATACATTTTTATCAAGTTTTTTTTTATTAAACACAAACTATTCTCCCCCCGTCAGATGACGCATGTATTGTGTCAATTTATCCAGAGGCATGGGAAAAAAAGAAAAGAAAAATAACACATTGTGTGCTAAAATCTACACAACATGTGTCAAAATGATATCAACACAACCTTGTGTGTTTTTTTTTTACACATCTCTTTTTGCTGTGTAGAAAGTCTTTCTATTGAAACATGTTTTAAAGATCAACTCTATGCTGGGTTTTTTTTTGTGCTGTGCACGTAATCACATAGATTTGTTTTGGGATTCGATGTTAATACAGGCAGTTTTTCAAACAAAAAACAATTAAAGTGTGCTTTTTCTTGCTCCAATTAAAGCATATTGATTATGATGAAGCGGCTCCACAGCTATTTCTCTTCTGTTAGATGGATTTAATTAACATACTTGCACCTTGCAATCATTTGCTGTGTTCTCTACAGCAATTTACTGTTTTATTATGGGTGGCTCAGCAGAGCAATAATGTAAGAAAGAGTCCATTTCACTAGATTAATATAACATATGCAAGCCAAAATGTGACTTGGCTGCCGTTTGCTGAGGGACATTTGTTGAAAGAGCGTTTAGCTGAGCTTCATCTCACAGCAGAGGAGGGAGGGAGCCTCACAGGCTGATGGGCAGGGAAGAGCAGGAAATCCCTTATCGCCATGGTAACTGAGAAACCAACTCTCCTATTAAATGCTGTTCGAACAAAACAATTATCAAGCAATCGGGAATGGGAAGCCCCCCACCACGTTAAGACCACAAACACAGACCAGAATCTTTTTTTTCTGCTCATTGTGTTCTACAGGTGATTTTAGACACACAACCATCTCACAGCTCCTCCCTCTAGACCAGGGGTCTCAAACTCAAATTACCTGGGGGCCGCCGGAGGCAGTATCCAAATAAACAAAAAAAGACACAAAATGACAGAAAAAAACTAAATTACTTAAGAAAGACACAAAATAATAAAAAAAAGACTGAAAAAACACTAAATGACTTAAAAAAAGACACAAAATGACCAAAAAATACACAGAATTACCAAAAAAGACACAAAATCATTTTAAAAAGACACAAAATGACCCAAAAAAAGACACAAAATGACCAAAAAAACACAGAATTACAAAAAATATATATAGGCCTATACAAAATATTACGAAAAAAGACACAAAATTATTTAAAATACACACAAAATTATTTTTTTAAAAAGACACAAAATTACCACAAAAAAAAGACACAAAATTACCAAAAAAGTAGTTAAAGGGACCTTCCTCACACAACACGGTAAAGTACTATACCTATAAAACTCACATTAAACTTTCATATCAAGGTGGGGGCCACATAATATCATTATGAGGGCCGCAATTGGCCCGCGGGCCGCAGGTTTGAGACCCCTGCTCTAGACATTTGTTTCATGTTTCAGGATTCACCACTCTCTCAAGACGTCAACTGAAACTTTCCAACATGTTACTGGACCAGATCATTGGATTTTGATTGACAAGGTGAGAATACGAGACCCTGGTTTCCCCCCAAAACTGCTGTTGTGCTTAATATGTGACAGAAATAGACGCAACAATAGAATGTTCTTGCCTTTCCAAAAAACAACTACATTGCTATATATTGCTATTACAAAAAAGGCTCAATAAACACCATAGATCAGGGATGTGTACAACTACATGCATTTGAGCATGACATCTTAAAAGTGCAGTGTAAAAATGCACAAAATGACTTCTTGCAATTAATGTTGGTCTGCTGTTCTTGCACTGAAAAAAAGGAAATCAGAGAAAGTGGTTATTTTTTATTTGCTTCAAACCTTTTGTATTCCTATTTATACTGTTATACATGCATTTGAGCATGAAATATGTTAAGTTACTGCACTGTAAACATATATAAAATTGCAGTTTCATCATATCTGGTGAAGTACACGCTCCTGTATGTGGCCTTTTGGTAGTGTCGATGAAAATTTCAGCCGTCAATCATTACGTTTCAGCCCCATTTATTTTAACACAAAATGACTAATACAAACCGAAACTATCAGTAAACACTTGAACAAACATCAGTGCGATGAGAACGACCCAAAATGACAGAGACCATCTTTGGGAAAAATGTATTTGACCTCTTTTTTTAGTGTTGCTCCTGTCCCTTCACTAACATGGAGGGGCAGGTTTATAGCTGTTCTGCCACCAGGGGGCGCTCAGGATGTGGCCTCACTAGTGGGGAGCTGTTATGTCATCTATCTTTATTTTCAGTCTATGATCATTTAAAAAATAAATAATAAAAACAAACAAAAAACTAGCTGGCTCATGATGTTACAGAGCAGCCAAAATACAACCTGCAGCAGAGATCAGCAAAGGTAGATTATCGCCTTCAGGTTTCTTCAAAACTATTCTCTGAACTTATTGGGAATAAATTGAGTTGAGAGCTACAAGGAACTTTCATTTTCTGTTGACCAGAATGAGATGATGTTAGAAAACCTAATTATACAGCAGCAGGTTCTGACTCGGTCCTGGTCCTGGTTCTTCCATGCCTCCCTTACCTCCAGCAGGCCCAGGAAAACAGAGTGGGAGGTTTTGGAGAACCATGATGCATGATTTCATCTGATTTTATTGGAATCTGTGGCACTGTTGGTGGACAATAATATAATTTGGCCAATATTCTCACTGATGGTCATGTTTGCTCCATGTAGAGGCATCAGTATTAAGTCAAAAAGTGACTTTTAGTTCTTTTAAAAACAGCAGAATGAACGAGCAGGTGAATCCAACAGGTGCTGTATCATGTCAGTCAGGGAGGAAGACTGCCTTTGTGTGTCTGTTTGTGTGTGTGTGTGTGTGTGTGTGTGTGTGTGTGTGTGTGTGAGAGAATGTGCTGTTTGGTCAATGTTTCTGCACTTGGATCAAGCTCATGTCCTAGCAACCAGGCAAACCATCACCAGCTCCCTAGCAACCAGGACACTGGTGTCATCGCAGTTACTGGTTGCCGTTGGAGATGCGTACACACACACACACACACACACACACACACACACACACATACACACACACACACAGATACAAGGATTGGCCGCTGATAAATTGACTTTCAAGTAGGCTATGCAATTATTGGAAGTCACACACAAACCTGCAGCACCAGAGAATTTACCTTCAAGCATGCACTTGCAAACACACATCCAGCAATACACACGCACATGCGCAGTAACACACATAAACACACTCCTACACATGCCTGGGAAATCTGCTTTCAAGCATGCTGCAGAAACGCATAAAAGCCCCATGGCTGGCTGCACTTGCGCACATGCAGACCCGAGGAGCAGGAATAAAGCAGATGCTCAGAAATGTGATGTAGCTACACATGCACGGCTGCTGCATGCACGTGCACGTACACACACACAAAAAAAAAAAAATACGAGCACACACTCTGCTTCCTTTGGGAAATTGTCTCTGTCCGTGCGATTAATGGCTTCCTGCAGCACAGAAAATAAAAAGGTTTGCATAGCTGAGGCGCCACACACACACACACACACATACACACATACACACACATGCACGTGCACAGAGCGCGCGGCAGAGTGAGAAACACATCATGTGTAGCAGCTGTCACGGTTTCCAGCGGAGGTATTCCCCAGCCTCATCACCACCAGCAGCCTGCTGCTCTCCGCTCTGCTTCATTTGGTTGCAGAGAAAAAATGTTGTTGTTGTTTTTATAGCTGATCTCATCAAAGATTACTGAGGGAAAACTTTTGGCGTCGTGTCGGTGCCTGTTAGCTGTTAAATGGCCACAAACTGACAGACAGAAACAGTATGAAGAAGCTCTCTTTTCTCTTTTCTTTTCTCTGTTTTCCTCTTTTAATGAAACCGACTGATATGTTTGTGAACTTTCCCCCTCGTCCTCACCCAACCTCTCCTGTGTTGACTGTCACCCACCACCCAAATTGATTTAGCCACCCCTTCCAACAGACTCCCCCCTCCTCCCTCCTCCCTCCCCACCAGTCACATGGAGGTTAGCGGTGACCCGTCGCTCCCTCCGTGGTTTTGTGCCAGTCGCTCTCTAGTGCGCCTTGGAGACGAGACGAGAGGCGGAGCGCGCTGAACCGCCTGGGCGCGTCGTTTGTTTTTATATCTAACTGCGTTTTATTACATCTATTCTATTCCCACGGAAACATCTCCTCTCCGGAATCCGCTGAAGCCGCTGGTAACCGATCCTCTCTCTAACTAAACGGGTTATTTTTAGTCTCCCACCGCAGCGATGAGTGGCTGGAAGCCGGCCGTGAGACCGAGTCGTGCCGCGCTGTGGTAAGAAAAGCCCTCCGGGCTGGTGATCTGCGACGATGAAGTCAAGGCGAGATAAACTGAAGATCCCCTCTCTGACTCTGGAGTAAGTTCCGCTTTTATTCTCTTCTACTGCTGCAGCTGTCAAGCTGGCATGTGAAACTGTTTTTAAAGTTATAATAAGAGTGAAATGATAGCATGTATCATGTGGTCTTGATGTTTTTTTAAACACTAAAGCTGTTAGATCAAATCAAGAGTTGAGTCTAGTGGAAATGCAAATAGTCCATGTTTCCTCTGCAGTGTGCTGACATTAGCCTGAGGCTTCATTATCTAGTTAACAGCTCATGTTTGCAGGGCTGCATTGAGGAGATGAGAGATGTTACAGGTGGCCCATCATTCCCTGGTTCTTTTTATTATCAGCACTATCAGTAAAACTTGGGCTCAACTCCGGCTGTTTCCCTGCCTGCCTGTTAATCTTTAAACTAATTCACCTCACCGGAGGGAGAAAAATCCAGTTTCCCAGCCTCTTAAATGTAGCCTAACAGTGTTTGGACAATCCATGGCTGGTTAAACTTGTAAAACCAAACTACTGACTGAAACAACAGAGAACTTGAGTTATTTTGTCTAAAGTTTTTAGGCAGTTCATTGTGATTGCTGCTTCTGTTCTACAGATCTAATCTCTTAGTTTCAGAACAACAGCTTCATGCTTCAATGTGAATCCAGTCCTCATGTTTTGGTTTCCTGTAGCTCTGTTTTCTCCTTTTTTTAAACCTCACATGAAGCCCACAGTTCCTGCATGAATCACACGCTCCCCCTCACAGCACCAAGACAGAGAAATGGCTCTCAGTCTTCAGTTGAACAGATATTTGATTTCTATATAATTGCCAACCTGTGAATCCTCTCTCCATCAAAGGACATGGCTGCAGTCTTATATCCGCCCACTCTTCCTCTGGAGTGAATGCACACTCTTTTTTTTTTTTGTGGGGAAGGAGGGGGGGGGGGGGTACCTGCTGCCCACTTGATGCTGATCCATAAGGCGTAGGAGCTCCCTGCTCACATCCCCATTCTCTGATCCATCCATCTGCCTCCTCCGTGGATCATCTCAGCAGAGCATGCGCTGTTTTTTTGTTTCATTTTCATCTTACTGAGCTGCTCCCGCGCAGATATACAGAGGAGGTTTCACGCTCGGAGAGCAGGGAGGGGTCCAGGGTCTTACTGGAGCATCAGTCCAGACACACATCTGCTTGAAACAGATCTGGCCTTTTCATCACAAGTAGTGCAAAAATATCAAGCATGGCATACCATTTGTTGTGCTTTGCAAGTATTCAGGTGCACAATAAACTTTTTACAAGATGTTTGGACAGAGTTCTTGTTTAGAGATTTTTTCTTGACAATTTGACTCTCTGGTGCAAGAATATGACTAAAATATCTTGGCATATGCCGATTACTTCTCAAAATGTTTTGCAGTGATTGTTATTTTCGCTCTAAACACGGTGCTTTCCTGCCACTGCTCTTCATATCAGAGTCTACTTGAACGACCTGAACATCTGCACAAATCAGATCTGTAATTTTCACCAATGAGTCAGTCTGAGGTGTTCTCCTGAGTTCACACCCTGGACAGGAGTGTCCGTAAAGTGGCGACAAAATGGAAATGCGAAATGGAAATGACGGAGAGATTACTCACTCGAGCTCCGTGGAGAGCTTCGGTTCAGGGGACTGAAGGAGAAAATGTGTTTGAGATGAAACACACCGTAATGAGTTGTGCATGTGTGTGTAATTATGAGCCGACACTACAGGATGAGGAGTCTTTTTGTGCAAGGAGTTGTTTTTCCTACCATCCTCCCTGCATTACTATGACAACACGTTCATTAGTGCTTTGGTAGTCGCTGCTGTGTTTAGCAGTGAGAAGCCTCTGCAGCACTGAGACAATAGCAGCACGGTGGAGCCCGAGGCAGAGCTCACATCTGAGCAGCAAAATCAATAGAAAACAGCTCCAGCGCTGGGTCAGCATCAGGGAGACGTAGACCTCAGGATGGCTGAGCGTGCATATTTTGATGCAAAGATAGTGCATGAACATGGTAGACAATACAGGACTTATTTAAATAAGTTACGTCTGAGGATTTACTTTGTTGTTCTTGGGGGTTTAAAGTTACCAGTATGATTTATGGTGTGGTGCCAGATGTCAGACACTCCCTCACACTGTTCAAGGTTGCATCAGATCAGTGGCGGTTCTACACAGGGGCCTCCAGGGGCCACTACCCCTGTGAAGAAGCCTTTGGCCCCTGCTGTGGCCCCTGTGTCAAATTGTTCAAACAATATCTCATTGTACACAAAAGGAACCCAGAATGTTACATTGTATAATAGTTTAACTCTATGGAGTCTCATAGGGCTATTTTTATTTCCATTTTTGAATCCTTTTCATGTCTTTACTTGTCTTTGTATGTCATTTTGTGTCTTTTTTGGTCATTTGTGTCTTTTTGTGTCTTTTTTGTGTCTTTTTTTGGTCATTTTGTGTCTTTTTTCGTCATTTTTATGTCTTCTGTGGGGTTTTTTTGTTATTCTGTCTTCTCATTTTGTGTCTTTTTTGGTCATTTTGTGTCTTTTTTCGTAATTTTTATGTCTTCTGTGGGTTTTTTTTGTTATTCTGTCCTCTCATTTTGTGTCTTTTTTGGTCATTTTGTGTCTTTTTTGGTTATTTTTATGTCTTCTGTGGGTTTTTTTTGTTATTCTGTCCTCTCATTTTGTGTCTTTTTTGGTCATTTTGTGTCTTTTTTGGTCATTTTTATGTCTTCTGTGTTTTTTTTTTGTTATTCTGTCCTCTCATTTTGTGTCTTTTTTGGTCATTTTGTGTCTTTTTTGGTCATTTGTGTCTTTTTGTGTCTTTTTTGTGTCTTTTTTTGGTAATTTCGTGTCTTTTTTCGTCATTTTTATGTCTTCTGTGGGTTTTTTTGTTATTCTGTCCTCTCATTTTGTGTCTTTTTTGGTCATTTTGTGTCTTTTTTCGTCATTTTTATGTCTTCTGTGGTTTTTTTTTTTTGTTATTCTGTCCTCTCATTTTGTGTCTTTTTTGGTCATTTTGTGTCTTTTTTTGTCATTTTTATGTCTTTTCAAGACATTCAAAGATTTTGAATGCTAATGTGCCCCTCTGATTAAACACTGGCCCCTCCTTGGCCCCCACAGTAAAACTGGTCTAGAACCGCCACTGCATCAGATGTTCAGTAAACACATGTAGGACGCTATAACTTCCTTTCTCATGTGTTGACACCCAGCTGCCTCCTTCCTGTGGTGTAAGAGCTCATTAGAGGTTAGGAGCCGACTAATCACATGCACCCAGTGTTGCATCCAACCAGCCTGCAACAAACGCTGCTAACAGACGAGCAGCTTTATCACCCGGTCGGCGAGTGTCTGTCACCGTCGGCTGTTGATGTCTGCCCACCTCCAGCCCTCCACCGGAGCTCTGCTGGTGACTGATGACAGACGCTGTTGTGTTGAAGTGCTGTGCATTAATTTTATTTACAAAACCCTTGTTGGTCTCACACCCCCCTATCTGCATCACCTATTGCACCCTTTGTCTGTCACACACAATACCCGGTCCTCACTCTACATCAAATTAAAAATACCAAAAACCTCCACCTCCATTGGTCTCGCATCCTTTCAATTGGCTGCTGCCGTTGACTGGAATGCTCTGCAAAAAACCCTCAAACTGGACCAGCTCATGTCCATCCCTGCCTTCAAAGCTGCTCTCAGACCTTCTCACTGACTCCTGCAACTGTTTTTCTACCATGTAATACCACCTAGATAGATAGATAGATAGATAGATATACTTTATTTATCCCAAGCTGGGAAATTACAGTGTAGCAGCAGCATTACACACAGAGACAATAACAACACAATTAAATAAAAAGAACAACCTAGGCATACTACAAGCAATAAAATATAAAAATACAATAAAAATACAATAAAATATAAAGTGTCTAAAGAAGGAGTAGAATAGAATTCCAGTGCAGAATAAATATGAATATACAGTATAAAAATGTTGGTGCTATGAAACAAATAAGGTGCAATGAACAGTGTGCATAAAAACACATAAAGTGCATAGACAGTATGTAATGAACCAGATTATTATTTGTTATTGTACAGTGTGATGGCATGTGGCACCTCACCATTTTTTCTCCATATTTCTTTTGTTGACTGCTGTTCGTCTGTCTGTCTGTCTGTGATATTGTTGTAATTTTATATACATGTATGTGTGTGTGTATATATATTTTGTTATTTGTTATTGTTGTTACTGTTGTTGTTGTGTTTTTACGATCCTTACTGTGTTTTCCTCCCTAGCCCACCTCCCCTTCCCTCAAGTGGCCCTTGTCGCTTGTCAGGCCGCCATTGTAAATAAGAATTTGTTCTTAATGACCTGCCTGGTTAAATAAAGGTGAATGAATGAATGAATGAATGAATAATCCATGCCAATGTGTCTTGCCTTACAGTTTGTCGCCCACATGCCAGAGCCCCACTCTCCTGAGCCCCTGCAGCCCCTGCAGTCCCTGCAGCCCCTTACAAACCCTTCATCCCTGGAGGTAAGACACCCAGACCATTTCTATGGACTTATTATGCTCAGCGCCTCTAAAAAGAGTCTTTCGTCAATGAGTCAGTTCACCACAAAACCAATAATTAACTGATCCACATAACACCTATCGCCTGTGTAGCTAAAACTATTTTTGTCCAGAAACTATTAAAAACACATAAATGAGCCACACTTTTGTAATCGCTTGACAAGTCCATTCATTACCATGAATCCAGTCCCACATACACCATGCTGTTGTCGCACATACTCATTAGAGCTCCAATCGTGTATGAATTCGCTGCTGAAAATAGCCCTCAACAAATTAACTGTTTACTCCTGTTTGAGGGACGACAGTGCCCAGCTGTTTCACTTCCACATTATTTGCAATGTTGCAAAATATGAACGGAAGTTATAAGAATTTGGTCCTTCAAGTCCTCCAAACCATTCGAACACACATGTTGTTGTTGTTCCTGTTGTTGTTCATGTTGTTGTTGCTACCCTCCTACTGTCCTCATATAGAAATGTAGCAGTCACTGTTTTAAACATGTGGTTAACTAGTGAAATAGTTGCAGTTTTGTGAGGTTTAGGCCACAAAACTACTTCCTTAAGGTTAGGGAGGAAAAAGTATGTCATAGGTGTTACAAAAAATTGTTCAGAAAAATAAAAAGAGTGGACGTAACTGCCAAATGTGTAACACACAGAAGTTTAGTCATGTGACTTCACTTAACAACATAGACGTTTCAAACAGGAAAATTCATCATGAATATCATAGTTTTGAGTCACGGATCAGATCATTTTTGTAGATCAGAAAAAAAGGGACTCAATCTTTTTTCTTTCTTTCTTTTTAGGGTGAACGTTTATCTGCTTATTATTTTTGAATGTCTGTTTGGTATAAAAATCCTTAAATATTATTAAAAAAACATCAAACACTATATTCACGGTCGCTCATAAAGTTGGAATAAAATATATTTTTAACTCTTTCTTTTAAATTATTGTGAAAATGTGATTTATTGTTGAGAGATGAAGTGTATATTTTCTCAAAACTATATTAATTAATCTCCGACAAACATATCACAATTAAAACGAAACCACAATTAACAGAGGATTGTGTCAGAAAAACTAAATTATTCCAACTTAATGGGCGACCGTGTATATATGTGACCTCCTGGTTGCTGCCTACGTTCTATTCTTATTTTTTGCAAGAAATAGCCGCCTTCCACAACACTCTGCAACAGTGTGTGTGTGTGTGTGTGTTTGACAGTAATTGTGAGTTTGCACTTGTTAAACCCCCATATTATAAAATTATTATTATTCATTCTTTACTGATTACAGATCATACAGTATTGCTTCTTAAAAAGTATGAATTATGAATGGGATAACAATGGAAAGAAAGGAAATCTGCAATAAGTCAGAGTTGTTTTTGGTCTATTAAGGTGCTCCTGTTTCACCAGTGAACACCCATCATTTATTAGTTGTCTCTAAGTCTGTGTGGGTTGCTTGGCAACGGTGCTGGGTGCTGTGGAGGAAGGCAACACTGCAAACAGAGGCGGCTGCATCCAGCATGTTTCTGGATGTGTGAGCACTGCGAGGCTGTCACACCACACACCGTACAGTAATGAATCCCATTTTGCTCCGTTGAAAAATGAGCAAATGTTTAGTGGGAATGCAAAAAAAATCAAATGCTATAAACATGAATTCCCGAACACACAAACACAGTATGTGTTTGTGTTTACAAAATAATCTGATGCGACAGAACGGCAGATTGCACATTTGTTGGCATCATTCTTCACAGCGTTCAGCACTGGAGGCTGCCCCTGTGTTGTTCCACCATCCAGAAACATGTTCACTCTCTTGCATCAGATTCTATATTTGTGTGCAAGTAAATTGCTTCCCGGCATCAACCTTTGATTCTGACACACGGGATATGTTCAGGTTTGTGCTGCCTGGTGATTTTATTATCATGGCACCTTCATGTAGCAGATGTCTTAAATAAAAAAGGCATTAAATGCCCTTAAAAGACCCTTATGACGCGGTACCATGAAGAACGGTGTACCTCGCCCGGCAAGGGTAAACCAGGGCCCCCTCCTGGAGAAAGACCCGGGAGGGGAGCACGCAGACGAGCGCCTGGTGGCCGGGCCTTCATCCTCGGGGCTCGGATGGGCTCAGCCCGAAGGAACCACGTGGACCCGCCTGTGGAACCTGTGGGCCCACCACCTGCAGAGTCAGGCGTAAGGGTCGGGTGCGCAGAGAGTTGGGCGGCAAGAAAGGCAGGGACCTGGGCCTGCTGACCCCCGGCTCCAGAGGCTAGCTCTGGGGACGTGGAGCGTCACTTCGCTGGCGAGCTGCCTGAGCTTGTGCGGTAGGGGGACCGCTACAACTAGAAATAGTTGGGCTGGAGAGAGGCTGGACTCTCTCCTTGTCCGGAGTTGCCCAGGGTGAGAGGCGCTGGGCGGGTGTAGGGATACTCACAAGCCCCTGGCTGAGCTCCGCTGTGTTGGAGTTCTCCTCGAGGAACGAGAGGGTCGCCTCCTTGCGGCTGCAAGTCGCGAGGAGAAGGTCTCTGACTGTTGTCTGTGCCTATGCACCGAACAGCAGTTCGGAGTACCCGGCCTTCTTGGAGTCTCCTGCAAGAGGTACCACTCAGAGACTCTATAGTTCTTCTGGGAGACTTCAACGCTTACGTGGGTAACGTTGATGGTACCTTGAGGAGGTGATTGGGAGGAACGACCTGCCTGATCTAAACCCGAGTGGTGTTCTGTTATTGGACTTCTGTGCTAGTCAGGGATTGTCCATAACGAACACCATGTTCGAACACAGAGTTCTTCATAAGTGTACCTGGTACCAGAGTACTCTAGGCCAAAGATCGATGATCGATTTCATTATCGTATCGTCAGATCTATGGCCACATGTTCTGGACACTCGGGTGAAGAGAGGAGCAGAGCTGTCAACTGATCACCACCTGGTGGTGAGTTGGATCAGGTGGCGGGGGAGGATGCTGGACAGACCTGGCAACCCAAACGTGTAGTGAGGGTGAACTGGGAACGTCTATCGGAGGCCCCTGTCTGCAGGGTCTTCAACTCACACCTCCGGAAGAATTTCTCCAGCCTCCCGGGTGAGGCTGGGGACATGGAGTCCGAATGGGCCATGTTCAAAGCCTCAATTGTTGCAGCTGTTGCTGTCGCTGAAGCAAAAACTCGGGTACGGGAGGAATTCGGGGAGGCCATGGAGGAGGACTTTCGGTCGACCTCAAAGAGGTTCTGGAAAACCGTCAGGCGACTCAGGAAGGGAAAGCAGGGCTTGGCCCAAGCTGTGTTCAGCGGGGGAGGAGACCTGCTGACCTGACCCGGGGATGTCCTCAGACAGGTGGAAAGAACACTTTGAGGAACTCCTTAATCCAGCCAACACGTCCTCCGTAGAGGAGGCAGAGTCTGAAGACTCAGGGGAAGACTCACCAGTATCCCTGGCAGAAGTCACCAAGGTAGTTAAAAAGCTGCCCGGCGGCAAGGCGCCAGGGTTGGATGAGATTCGCCTTAAGATGCTGAAGGCTCTGGACACTGTTGGGCTGTCTTGTTGGCACGCCTCTTCAGTGTCGCGTGGGGGTCTGGGACAGTGCCAGTGGAGTGGCAGACTGGGGTGGTGGTTCCCATTTTCAAAAAGGGACTGGAGGGTGTGTTCCAATTACCGTGGAATCACACTGCTCAGCCTCCCCGGGAAAGTCTACTCCAGGGTGCTGGAAAGGAGGCTCTGGCCGATTGTCGAACCTCAGATTCAGGAGGAACAATGCGGCTTCCGTCCCGGCCGTGGAACAACGGACCAGCTCTTTACCCTTGCAAGACTCCTGGAGGGGTCATGGGAGTTTGCTCATCCAGTCTACATTTGTTTTGTGGACTTGGAGAAGGCTTATGACCGTGTCCCTCGGGGAGTCTTGTGGGGGGTACTGCGGGAATATGGGGTACCGGGCTCGTTGCTACCAGCTATCCGGTCCCTATATAACCAAAGTGAGAGCTGTGTCCGCATACTCAACGTCAAACACGTTCCCAGTGGGTGTTGGCCTCCGCCAGGGTTGCCCCTTGTCTCCGATTCTGTTCGTGGTTTTCATGGACAGGATCTCAAGGAGCAGCCGGGGGGAGGAAGGGATCCGGTTTGGTGACCTTAGAATTACATCTCTGCTTTTTGCAGATGATGTGGTTCTTTTGGCTTCATCAGACCGGGACCTCCAGCACTCAGTGGGGCGGTTTGCAGCTGAGTGCAAAGCGGTTGGGATGAGAGTTAGCACCTCCAAGTCTGAGGCCATGGTTCTCTGCCAGAAACAGTGGACTGCCCCCTCTGGGTGGAGAGAGGTACTGCCTCAAGAGAAGGAGTTCCAGTATCTGGGGGTCTTGTTCACGAGTGAGGGTAGAACAGAGCGTGAGATGGACAGGCGGTTTGGTGCGGCGTCGGCAGTAATAAGGCCATTGCACTGGACCGTCACCATTCAGGAAACATCATTTGACGGTAACAGATTTCAACACAACACCTGTATTTAGAAGTTTGGCCACACGAGTTAGTACTGTAGGTAAATATGGTTGTTTCTCCTGCTGTCCTAGTCATTCTCTGTAAAGTCGAGCCGTTTACACACGTTCTTTTGGGCTTTTTAGTAGTTTAGATATTTTAAATCCTGCTTAAAATGAACATTCAGCGTGCTGTTCACTGTTTGTTTACATCCCAGTACTTCCAATATGGCCGACATCCGGGTAACTGGCTACAATGCACTGTGTAAAACACTCTAAAAAGTGCCGATCAGAGCTGCTCTGATTTTCTTTTTTTAATAAAAGCCTCCTTCAAATAATAGCCTGCCCCTATTATTAGCCAGGTCCCAAACTGATTTTTTATTAAAAGAAGCCCCGGCTACTATTTGAGGAAATACGGTATTTTCATTTTCAGACACGATCCTCTGTTCATTCCTATTTAAATGCATTAGTAATCACTTTGAAGAGATTGATTGATACAGTTTTAAGAAGATATACACTTTATCCGTCAAGAATAAATCACATTGTCACAATCATTTCATGGAAAAATATTTTATTCCAACTTTGTGAGCAACAATGCAATAAGCAGTTATCTGATGGCCTCAGTGTACAGCTGGGCGATTATTCAAATCTTTTTTTCAATTCAAATTTTAACTTCCAACGATCAAGAAATCAATGTGTGAATCGTGCTAAAATTGTTATTATATTATTGATCTATAATTATCTATAATTTTATCTAATTTATTTTTATTTATTATTATTTATATGCTTTATTAAAATCTACATTCTTATATATTATTTATTATTTATTTTATTATTATTATTATGATTACAATTTTTTTTTACATTTATTCCTTATTTTTCTTTTTATTTTTCAGTCGAACTATATTTAAAGTTCAAGAAAGTCCACTGTGAAAAAGTAAATGCATTCTGTTTCCAAAGGGAATGAGTAATCGTGAACAAAATCAGATGAACATGAGTAATCCTTTCACTCTGGGTTTGAGATCACGATCAGTATGTTTGCAAAATAGGAGTGAACCAGACACTTAAAATGCCAGTCAAGGCCCGGTCAAAATAAACGTCTATAGTTAGAAGTGACCGAGGGCGAGGAGACTATATTCTTTCACCTTTGAACAAACAAACAAACAAACAAACAAACAAACAAGTCTGACTAGGGTAGAGGTTCTGTTTATGTTGGTTTTTTTTTTGTCTTTTTGTAGTTGTTACACATCTCTTTTTGGTTTTATGCTTCTTTCTGGTCGTTTTGTTTTGTGTGACTTTGTAATTCTTTTGGTCTTTTATTTCTTTTGTTTTTTTATATGTTTGTGTTGCTCTTTTTTGCAATTATTTTGAGTTCCTTTGGAGTTGTTTTGAGTCTCGTTGTTGTGGTGGGCACATTCAGTTATCTATTTACTTGTGAGAGTAATGCAGATAGTATCAAATAAAAGGCGTTCTGAGGGAGCAATGCTTTTTCTTGCAATGTTAGCAAAAGAGAAAAATAATAAGTGTATCCACCCCGTGGTTCAGACCTGCTCCAAAATGTAATGTGCTGAAAAATCTGTAGTTTTTACAATCCTGCTGACTAACAAATAAAGACAAAGAACTGAAAACATGACATCCTCTGTGAATAATGAATGTTACAGTGTTTTTAAAAGGAAAGTGAACTCCACAAATGTGTTGCTTTCTCATAAAAATCATCACCCAAAGCACACATACAGGTTATATGCATAAAGGTAGACGACATAATGTATACTACCTTTAGTTGTAAGTATTACAATTACATTATTATTATATCTACATTAATTCCAAAAGCATAACTATGAGAATAGACTCCTTGCAACTTATTAACAGCTAACACTAACTCTAACTCTAACTTTATCAAATCTACATCACTTGAAGATTATTAGTCTCAATTAAATATGTAAATGAAACATATTTTTTTAGCTGTAACAGACAGATTTGAAATTGAAATACTATACATGCACTCTGGTTATAAATAGGCTGCATACAGTGTGAACATGAACACTAGCGGTACTATGTGCAGTGGAATGTACCACTGTTTAAAAGTTTGGCTGATCCTCCCTCCACCAGACTCCTCATGGTATCACCCAACAACATCTTAAGCTGCTTTCAGGTGCTGTAGGAAACTGCAGCAATGCTCTGAATTCACACCAAAGAAGAGAACGTTAAAATAGTGTTTCTATGGCAATGGTTCAGACTATTATTAACTTTGACTAGTTAGTCTACAGGTTTACAGCAGAGCCAAACATTACATCAGGAATCACATTTTAAAAAGTGTATAAATTGCTTTTAACACATTCGTCAGGGTCAAACAAACATTTTAATGTCAAGTAAAAAAATATGAAAAGTGAAAAGTTATTATTTATATATTATCTTTGTAATCGTTTTTAGTTATCAACTTTTTAAATGTCTAAGATGAATGTTTTAACAGTTGTATAAATGTGTATTTCCTTATTAATAACCCGTGTGGTGACCTTTATCGTCAAACTAATGCAGCTTAAACATAATCAAGGTGTTAACTAGAGAAAATGCTTCATTAAAGGCTCGGTATGTTCAGCTTTTAGTAGTTTCTTACTTGTAGCACTGGAGCAACGTAGGAGTCTGTGGTGTGGAGTTTAGTTTCACACCTACAAACCTTCACAGCCTACAGTTTTTTGGTCTGCTCTCTTTTACTGTGTAACAAATTCTGTTACTGTCTTTAGAAACGACTTCGCTGCTGCTTTAGATCAATGAGGGATAGCACTCATACACTCAATATATTAAACAAAACTGAAACGATCAGTTGATTAATCCATGGAGAGAAAAAAATTGTGTGAACTGCACTATTTTTGAGTGTTTTTTTTGTTAATCACTGAGTATTGTCCTAATAAAAACTCATTTATAAAGTAAGGCTGGGAGATATAGAGAAAATAACTTAATATCAATACTGACATGAGGCTAATAATAATTAATAATTAATAATAATAATTAAGGCAACAACACTTACCTGTAATGTGGCCTTTAAAAACAGGAAAAGACAACACCTATGCTATGCTACAATATTACAATATCCAAAATCTGAGTCTCATATCATGAGAATAGATACATCAATGTATCAATATATCATAACAATGCTAACGACTACATGCTACAGAAACATCCTCTCTGCATCTGTCCAAATTTAATAACTTCTATTACGTGGGATATATTCAACCAAAACTCAAAATTGTGCTTTCTGGGCAAGGCAACACTGATGATTTTTGATATTCAATTCAAGTCATTTATCAAGCAGAAATGCCAGAAATTGCCAGAAGTATTGCTGTTTTTGTTGTTGCTGCTGTTGTTGGAAATTTCAATTGTTATAGAGTAAAAAAAATGGAGAAAAAAAAGGATGATAAATTGAAATAAAACAAGACAAAAATGAAAACAAACTGAGATTCTGGTACTTAATCCTCCAAAAAAGAAAGAAACAGAAATAAAACAAGACAAGACAAGACATAAATATAAATAAAAAAAAATTAAATGGCTATATAAAAAAGACAAAAATAAAATAAAATGGTTTAATACACTATATACAAGATAAAAACAAGACAAAAATAGAATTAAAATAAAATAAAATAAAGTATGTACACTATAAAAAAGACAAAAATAAAATAAAATGTATATATACACTCTTTACAAGAAAAAAACAAGACAAAAGCATAAAATAAAATGTATATATACACTCTTTACAAGAAAAAACAAGACAAAAATAAAATAAATACAAATAAGATAAAATAAGATGGCTATATACACTATAAAAAGACAAAAATAAAATAAAATGGTTTAGTTCATTATATACAAGATAAAAACAAGACAAAAATAGAAATAACATAAAAATAAAAAGTATATATACACTATAAAAAGGACAAAATTAAAATAAATTGGCTATATACACTCTATGTAAGATTAAAATAAGACATAAATAGAAATGAAATAAAATCTATATGTATACACTTTTAAAAAGACAAAAATAAAATAATAAAAAATATACACTACAAGAAAAAAGCTAGACACATTTGGCTAACTGTATCATGAGACTGATGATATAATATTGTTTTTCTTTTGCAAAAGGAAAGTCAGTGAAACCAAACAGCATATGTTCAAAGCACAGGGACAAATGAGGTTCATCAAACAAGAAATCAGGTTACAAATATCGGTAACGCTTTATAATAAGGTCCTTAATAACCATTAATTAACAAGTAATAAGGCATTGTTCTCGCTTTAGATCCGGTAGTTGCAAAAAGCATAGTTAACTTATAATAGATGAGCAAGAAATGATATTTGAATATCAATAAGCAAACAAAATAAGATTAATAAAGGCATGGCAAAGACATAATGGGTGGGTCATTACTCACCTGTAATGCCATTATTAACACTTATATAAGCTTATAAACACACAATAATGTTAATAAACATCTTGTAAGGACTTACAAGGGCCTTATTACTTGTTAATTAATGGTTATTACAAGGACCTTCATATAAAGCGTTACCCAAATATCTTCCCATAATTTAGTTGAAAAAGGGCAAGACCAAAATAAATGAAAAACATCTTCAGGGTGTCCTTCACCAACTTCCAAAAAAAATTATTATAAAATTTCTTCAGATTATGTTTATTTAGTCTACTTTAAGACAAAAAAACCCCACTCCAAACATTATTGACTTAACTGGCATCATAATGCGTCAGTGGCGGTTCTAGACTGATTTTACTGTGGGGTCCAAGGAGGGGCCAGTTTTTAATCAGAGAAAAAGAGCGGCAAAGATGATATTTAAGCTTTCAAAACCTTTATTTTAGCTTCTTTAATCATAAAAATATAATTTAAGTGTAATTGAAAGATACAAATACATTGATTGAAACAATAAGACTTACCAACAATAACAATTATTTTAGTATTTTTGTATTATTTTTGTATTTTTCACATTTCTCATTTTGTGCACAATTACTTTTTTTATTTTGAAAGTGCAGTACAGTGAGAATTATCTTTTATTATATTTACAGAAGCGTTTATTGCACAATTAAACTATTATACAATGTACACATTCTGGGTTCCTTTTGTGTACAATGAGATATTGTTTGAACAAAAAATAGGTTAGAATTGTGCCTTCGTTCATTATTATAAATTGATCATTTAATTATTAATTTGACACAGGGGCCACAGCAGGGGCCAAGGGCTTCTTCACAGGGGCAGTGGCCCCTGGAGGCCCCTGTGTAGAACCACCACTGCATCTAGCCTACGCTGTTGTAGTTTATGTTGTTTATTTTTTTTCGGTTCGAAAAGAAGAATTAATAAAATGAAAAAAAAATGAAAGAGCAGTTTAAGTCTATGTCTTTCTTAAAACGTTATAAAAAAAACGTTAGACAGGCAGCTGTGGACTTCAGCAAGCTTTAGCAGCAGTGAGAAGCCAGAGGTTCCGAGCAGCACTTGAACGCAGCATCAGGCTCCAGCTTGCTCACACGGACACACGCAGCAGCAGCAGCAGCTTCTGTCGGACTAAAACTAAAGTCAACCTCCGCTGCTGTTACCGGTACAACACACACCAACACCCCGACATGGAGCCGCTGTTTGGCGGGCAGAGAGCCGGCCGGAGGATGTAACGGAGCCCGGAGCCGGAGCACCGCACGAGGCAGACACAATACAAAAGGATCCGCCGCGAGGAGGAGGCGATGGTGGGGAGAGGAGCAGCAGGAGCAGCAGGAGGAGCAGCGGAGAGCTTCACTTTTTTGAACATTAACTTCGGAATTATGTTATAAAAGCGAGAAAATCGTCCAGCATGTCGGATCCGAGTCACTGTTCTGCGGTGCCGAACCAGAGCAGGTCCCGGTTTGTTCCGGGAGCCTTGCTGAAGCGCTCCAAAAGGTAACTGGAGGTTAAAGCTGAAGCTGGTTTAACTCTTTATTTCGGTTTTTGTTACGTTACAATCTTCTCCTATATATAATAGTATTTGTTGCAGTTTATTTAATGTTTGGCGGTGTGTTCAACCTAAGCCAGCTGGCTCTCAGAAAGCCGATTGCTCCAGTTCACGTTAATCCTCCTGTGTTTGTGTTGATTTTGGTCCAGAAATGACTTTAAAGTCACTCACACAGTGTGCTGGAAATATTAGTTATTATAACATGTGCATCCTCAAAGACAATGCCTCCAATATAAAACACAATATGCAGCTTTTTTTGTTGTAATTAGATGGAATTAACATGGAATATCCTGTTAAAATCACTCAAAACAACACAAGAAACTTCACCAAAAGTGTAACATATGACATTTATTGATCATTTCACTCAAAAAGGATGTAACAAAGGATGGCTATTGGCATAGTAATAACACTGTGTGTAAATTATGTTATTTAAGCCTTTTTTGAACATGTCTTTGTGGCTTAAGCAAGATATGGTAACACTTTATTTTGAAGGAGTCTACATAAGAGTGACACAAGCCTGTCATAAACATGACATGACAAGTATCATGAGCATTAATGTTACTTCAAATTGTCAAAGAAGTGATGATCTTAACCATAGGTGGCTATGAGGAGACGATTTAGGCAAAAAAAACAATTTTGAAAAAAGTGTGATGTTATATAAGTTATACTCAGTTGCCACTTTATAAGGTACACCTAGCTAAAATTAATTCAGTCTAATACAACAGTCTTAATAAATACCTACTTTATGACGGTTTATATTGTTAAATATATCGTCACCCTGTTAAAATAATCGCCTATCTCATTTTTTCAAGTTTTGCAGGAAACACAAAAAACTTCGCCAAAAGTGTAACATATTATTATTTGTTTATTTAAAAGGGGACAGTGCAATTTCATAAAACATATGATAATTTCACTCAAAAAGGATGTAACAAAGGATGGCTATTGGCATAGTAATATAATAACACTGTGTGTAAATTATGTAACTTAAGAGAAATAAATGACTTAGGCAATTTTTTGAACATGCCTTTGTGACTTAAGCAAGATATGGTAACACTTTATTTTGAAGGAGTCTACATAAGAGTGACACAAGCCTGTCATAAACATGACATGACAAGTATCATGAGCATTAATGTTACTTCAAATTGTCAAAGAAGTGATGATCTTAACCATAGGTGGCTATGAGGAGACGATTTAGGCAAAAAAAACAATTTTGAAAAAAGTGTGATGTTATATAAGTTATACTCAGTTGCCACTTTATAAGGTACACCTAGCTAAAATTAATTCAGTCTAATACAACAGTCTTAATAAATACCTACTTTATGACGGTTTATATTGTTAAATATATCGTCACCCTGTTAAAATAATCGCCTATCTCATTTTTTCAAGTTTTGCAGGAAACACAAAAAACTTCGCCAAAAGTGTAACATATTATTATTTGTTTATTTAAAAGGGGACAGTGCAATTTCATAAAACATATGATAATTTCACTCAAAAAGGATGTAACAAAGGATGGCTATTGGCATAGTAATATAATAACACTGTGTGTAAATTATGTAACTTAAGAGAAATAAATGACTTAGGCAATTTTTTGAACATGCCTTTGTGACTTAAGCAAGATATGGTAACACTTTATTTTGAAGGGGTCTACATAAGAGTGACACAAGCCTGTCAGGAACATGACATGACAAGTATCATGAGCATTAATGTTACTTCAAAGTGTCATTAATGTTCATGACACATCCCATGTCATGTTTATGACACGCTCATGTCACTCTTATGTAGTCACCTTCAAAATAAAGTGTTACCAATATTAGTGTCAACAATAAAACACTGATAAACTAAACTGATAACTTGTCAAAGAAGTGATGATCTTAAAGGGGTAAAATCACATGATCTGATCAACTAAGGATGGAGGAGATTATACCATAGGTGGCTATGAGGAGATGATTTAGGCAAAAAAACAACAATTTTGACAAAAATGAAGATTATTTTAACAGTGTGATAATATACTCTAAAGCTAGCCTGTAGGTGTAGTTGTTACATAAAGACAAATGATCTTCCATATGAAGAAAGCCAGTGGTTCCACTCTGTTTGTATTGGAGTGTATTGGTGTGGTGACAGTTAGTGAGTGGAGGTCACAGTTAATTGTTTCTAGTGTTTACTGTTAGATGACAGGAGATAAACCTGCAGCTGTTCTGTCTGATAGAGGCCCTGACTCTGGAGGTCTGGATAAACAGACATGCAGCCTGCTCATTGTGGACTAAAGATTAAACTAATGATTATTATCTTTTTGGTTAATACTCTATAAACTTTTAGAAACTAGTGGAAATGCCCATAAAGTATAAACTCCTGGAGTCCAAGGTGAAGTGTTTAGATTGCTAGTTTTCTCTGACTCTGACTCAAAGATACTCAATTTGCAGTTTTATAAACGAGAAACAATAGCAAATCCTCACATTTGAGAAACTGTAAATATTTTTACAATTTTAGGGCAACCAATATTTTTCTAGATCGGTTAGCTGATTATTTTCTAGATACATTTTTAGATATAATTTTTAAATGTGGTTTATAAAATGTAGAAAATAAATATATAAGAAATAATCTGATCATACGTAACATGATACTGTGATACTCAGCAAGGCAATATGTTAAAATATGTTAATGTTAATTTTAGGAAAACTGTCCTAGTATAAAGAAAACACCATCATGTGCAATAAATATTACTAAAAAATGCTCTTTCTTTATGTAATCAGAATGGTGTGACCTGCATCTATCACAGTCAACATCCAACATCATAGCTTTACTTTTTGTGCAATCTGTCAGCAACAATTCTATACCCAAAACTATTCATATAAAATGAATAATGTCTTTGAGAATCAATACATTATCATAAAACATATTGCAACACTGAAGTGAATTGATTTCTCAGGTCCTGAGGTTTTTCTTGTTTTATTCAACAGTAGAACAAAACATATTAGACATAAACTACTGGTCAAAAGTTTTAGAACACACCAACTTTTCCAGAATTTAATTGAAAATTATGCAGTTTAATGTCTCAGTCTACTCTGAAATTAATGCACATTTAAAATTCTTTATTGAGCATGAGTGATTTGAAAATCAAAAAATCAAAATCACATTTTATGTTGAAGTAAAGGACTAAAAAAAGACACAAAATGACCAAAAAAAGACACAAAATGACCAAAAAAAAGACACAAAATGACCAAAAAAAGACACAAAATGACTTACAAAGACATGAAAAGAATTCAAAAATGGACAAAATAGCCCAAGACTCCATAGAGTTAAGTTGTTAACCCATTTCTTGTTCCCTGAAAAAGGCCTACTTGTATAATTCTGAAATGTACATTATTTTCCAGTTTTGGTTAAGCTTACCTTTTTTTATTTACCTCTGGCAGTTCACCACTTACCTTTGGACCCTTTCAAGCTGTTCATTTGACTTGAACTGCTTGAATTTCAATAAAAACTGGAAAAATTGGGGTGTTCTAAAACTTTTGACCGGTAGTGTATGTGCAACTAAACAAAGAACATTTGCAAATATTTAAGGCTCTGGAACCTGTTAATGTTAGAAAATAAACAAACGAGTGATTGAAAATCAGAATAGTTAGTTAATTTAATCTATTGAGCCGGTGTCACAGTGAAAATCTGCTCAGTTGAATGTTATTGGTGGAGGCTTGCCCCTTCTTTTCAGGACCAGAGGATTATTTAACACTCCCTCCCGCCCTTTATACACACACACACACACACACACACACACACACACACACACACACACACTGATGCACACAAAGACTGACACAGTCTTGGACATCTGTAGCTCTAGCTGGGCCTGCTGTTGCTGCTGCTGCTGCTGTTGCTGTTGCTGTTGCTGTTGCTGCTGCTGTTGCTGCTGCTGTTGCTGTCGGTGCACACACTCCCTGCAGCCTTGAGTCTGTCGACAGCAGGTTTCCTCTTTGTGTTTTGGCTCTCATCAGTTCTCTCTTCAGCTGACACGGCCATGCTGGTGTGTCATGCATTTGCTTGCAGATTAGAGTTGTAGTTACATAAACATCTCTGAGGGCAGAGCTGCTCTGAAGGCAGAAATAATCTCATGGCTGGAGTTAAATCTCAGTGGGCAGAGACAAAGAAATCTCAGTTCTACTTGCTAAGTATCATCTGTATCGGACCATGAAATGTGTATTTATGGTAACTGTAGAAACTGTAAGTGTGTTGAAAGGATTTTCAGAAACTTTTGGGCTGCTTGCAGTTGATAAGTGAGATGAATGAGCAACAGTAAGTGGAGCTGAATGTGATGATTTATTGGGTTATGGTTAGAGGTGCACCGATCGATCGGCCGGCCGTTTAATCGGCACCGATTTCCTTAATTTTGCGGGATCAGTGATCGGCCGATTCTTTTACGTCAAACCGATCTAATCTAGCGATCTTATCTACCTCCACAAAGGTCTATTTGCTATTTATTTTAACATTTGAATAGATCACAAATGAAGTGAGGATGGTAAACAGTAGCACACAGAACTGGACTTCCCCGCCTGTTTCCACCACTCCCAGTTAGAGTTGGTGTTCGTCTGGTTGGCACACAAACAAGGATGTGCTGTCATGTTATTCAGGTTTATTCAGTTACAGTTACAGCTTAGTGATCACAGTCTGTCTGTTCCTTAAGAGGTCAAGTGTCTTCCTGATCTGCCGGTATTACACTGAATAAAATGTCTTTTGTTTCCTCAAGCTGCTGTTCAATATACACACACACACACACACACACACTTAGATATAAACAGAAGCTGGAGCGTTGCATGAAGCAAAAAAAGTAATTATAGGTGTAGAAACCAAAATGATTCCAGTCAGCTTAATAAAGGAACACACTGAGTTTCAGTTTCACTTAGATGGACCATTTTGTGATAAAAACAAGTGGTTTTCTAATATCAACTTAAAGAAGAAGTAAGAAAATGAGAACTTTTAGTACTGCTTGTTAAAATAAAAGCGCTGGTGTTTTTAATGGTTTATGGCTATAGAGCAATTACTCTGTGGAATAATCTGCCTCACTACCTCTGTTGCACTGAAAGTAAACAGGTATTTAAAAAGAAACTGAAATCTTATTTTATACAAGCTGTACATTTTTAAATGTTCCTACCTTTTCTTTCCTTTTTAGGTTAATTGTGATTGACCTTACCTGTAAATGTTTGATATGTTGAGAATATGTTTTGCTGTATATTCAGGAAGACTAGCTGGTTACTAAGGAACCAGCTAATGAGGATCCTTAATAAATAAACAAATAAACAAATATTCCACTGTGATGTAAAAACAGATGTAATTTGCTCACATGCCATGAAAACTACAACAGAGACATTTTCATATGAATAGTGCTGAGAGATGCGGATGTGTGATGAGTCTGGTTCACACCAAGGTTATAATAGTTTTGGATTTTTCATTAGTTTTAGTTTTAATTTCGTTGTGAATTTTTGTTTTCAAATTCAGTTAGTTTTAGTTAGTTTTTAGAGTGAGTTTTCTAGTTTTGGTTTAGTTTTTATTAGTTTTAGTGTTAGTTTTATTTTTTTTGTAATGGGCTATGTGTTGGGTGCCAGATTCAAAGAGGTCATAATAAATGTTTCCTTTATTTCCTTTGGTTTATCATCTCAGCCCCAATAAGGTTATTAACTCTTACAGTTCTGGGTGTTTTGAATTTTGGTTCTAGTGTAAACATCCCAGTCTCAGTAAACATATTCACCATGTGTTGATGTTCAAATAGAAACACTGAATTATGAATGAAAAAAGTTGACAAAAACAAAAACTAAGGACATTTTCACTATAATTTTAGTTAGTTTTAGTTAGTTTTGTAACCACACAATACAGTTTCAGTTAGTTATCTTTTTTTTAAAAAACTCTAGTTTTTATTTCAGTTAACGAAAATGTTTTTTCAATTCTAGTTTTTGTTATTTCGTTAGTTTTCGTTAACTATAATAACCTTGGTTCACACTCATTTTCTCCTGTTTCCCCTCCAGCTGTCGCAGCAGCAACAGGAAGAACCTCGGTGTGGGGACGCCGTCGCCCACGCTGTCCCGACCTCTCTCCCCGCTCTCACTGCACACCGGTAAGATCTCCTGCTATGTTTGGTCCCTTTAATCCCAACAGGTTCCAACAGGAGTGCTGCTTGAGCTGCAGTGTCATTGAGCAAAGCACTGAACTGGCCAATCAACCTCACTGCAAAAAAAGAAAAGTTGGGTGAACTCTAACTAAATTTCAAGGCAACAGACTTTGATAAAATTTGGTTGGACAATTAAACTAAATATTTTAAGTTTTGTTTTTGAGTTTGCTTAACTCTGAATTCAGACTTTTGTCAAGTCAACTGTAAGTTGTACTAACTTATAATTTCACATTGTAATAACTTTTAATCCTTACTTCTGCTAACTTCTGCAATGTGCTGAATTGGCACGATTGTAACGCCGCTATGAAATGTCAGCTAATGTTGCGACCACAATTTTGAGTTAGCATTGATACGCTAATGGCTACTCTTGTAGCTGTAACAAGCAGCACCGCTAGCATCAGTTAGCCGCTAGCATCAGTTAACCGCAAACATCAGTTAGCCGCTAGCATCAGTTAGCCGCTAGCTTTCGCTAATGACCGAATTTCACCGCTTTCCTGCATTTCCCAACAAAGAAATAAGAGTTATCAGAACTATTGTCCCTTGTTGTGAACCCCAACTTAAAGATATAAGTAACAACAACTCACCAACTTGTTTTTGAGCAGACAACTGGCTTCCTTTGTTGTGCTAACTTAAATTATTGCCCTAAATGTCAATCATTTATATTTCCAAGTTTTACCAACTTAAATCACTGTTTTAGGCCAAAAAATACAAGTTGACGTTGAAGTTTGTTGCAGTGCTGTTGCTGGTGCACATCAAAGCTAAAATACCTGCGTGCATTGTGCTCGTTTACATTTAATCTGTTGCAGAATCTTGCTACCTTGGTGTTTAATTACCTTTAAACTTGACTTTCTGGTTTGTATTTTTAATTGTGCCCTGAAGGAACATGTCAACATGAAGGCAGCTCATTGTGTTGTCAGACTGAATGCTTTGTCAGAGATGTTTGTGGCAGCAGGTGGTTGTTGGTGAAACCAGTCTGCTGCCAGCTCTTCTTATTTTAACTCAGCAGGATGGATTCATATGTGCTGTACTGCACGTCTCTACTAGAACAGATAGGAATACTGCTTTGAATCAGTCAGGATCAGTGTCAGCGTCTTCCTCATTTGTTTAGGTGCCTTGGTATTAATAGGTAGATTTAAATTGGAGCAGTTTTACTGTGGGGGCCAAGCAGGGGCCAGTGTTTAATCAGAGGGGCACTTTAAAAACCGTAAAGATGATATTTAAGCATTCAAAGCCTTTATTTGAGCTTTTTTTTTTTTTTTTTTTAGGCAAGGCAAGGCAAGTTTATTTGTATAGCACAATTCAACACAGGGTAATTCAAAGTGCTTTACATACACATTAAAACAGCAACAACAGTCAATTAAAACAGGGAAATATAAATTAAAATATAAATAAGATAAAATAAGATACAGCAGGATAAGAAAAGAGATAAAATAATAAAAAGCACAAGTCAAACATTGCGTAGTTAAAAAGTAAGGGCAGTAGAGTAGAGCAGATAAGTGTTAAAGTTAAGATACGCTGCAGTAAATATTAGTGTTTTTAGTCCTGATTTAATCTCATTGAAGTATATTTGGAAGATACAAAAACATTGATTGAAACAATGAGACTTACTAACAATAACAATTATCTTTGTACAGCAATGACATTTCTCATTTTTTTGCACAATTATTTTTTTTATTTTGAAAGTGCAGCACAGTAAGAATTATGTTTTTTTTATATATATATATTTATATACACAAGCTTTTATTGCACAATTAAACTATTATACAATGTAACATTCTGGGTTCCTTTTGTGTACAATGAGATATTTTTGGAACAAAAAATAGGTGAGAATTGTTCCGTCGTTCTTTGTTATAAATGGATAATTTTATTATTAATTTGACACAGGGGCAACATTTCACAAACTTTGTGAAGTTTGACTCTTGGGCAGAAAAGTCTCGCTGAAACATTTGTGATTTTTTTTCCCATTAACTTCTTGTAGGGTCTGTCTTTGGTCTTATCATGCTGTTTAATGCTAAATTCCTTGAGCACCATGTTCTTCATCCAAAGGTCTGATGGAGTCAAAGTTAAACCATTTTTCCTTAAAACCAAAATTTCTCTGAAACCAGCAGCAGCAATCTTTTCCATAGTGGCTTTTTCCATCCCACTTAAACATTAAACAGCCAAGTTGTCCAGTGAAATTGCTAACTTTATCTCACAAGAGGTTTTTTGAGGACCACCATTGGCTGTGGCTAAAATGATGTCATTCTCACCCGTCCAAACACTCAAAATGAAATTGTGAGCTTTAAACAGGCTTGATGTGAACCCATACACAGGACAAGAACCTCTTCACAGTTATATAAAACCCAGATGTTTAACTGATAAACTGTTTTTGTAAATATACACTCTGAATTCTGAATTTGATACACAGCAGCACAGGTGTTTTATTAATGACTCCTTAAGGAGTAGCAGAAGAACTCATCACTGCTCCTCATGTATCAAGCTGCTGAAGTATCAGCTTCTCTCATGGAGCTATTTGTGAGCCGGAGGGCACCTTGCCCTGCCACACCAGCACTAATACAAGATTAAGCTTGTTCAACTATAACTACTAAGCTGCACCATTGGCAGGTTCAGGTTGGCACATATTGAGACGCGTTCAGATTAACGGGGGTCAGTAGCCATTACCTGAGTCATTAAAATAGGACACGCAGGTTTGTCAAAGACACTCCTATATAAATACTGGAGCAAGAAAAAGTATGTGAACCCTTTAAGTTACCTAGTTTTCTGCATTCATTTGTAATAAAATGTGATATAGAGCAGTAGTTCTCAACCTTTTTGAGTCGCGACCCTCAATTTAATATGTATGTTGTCCGCGACCCCCGCTCACTGAACCGAATCTCACATGCACAGTTCAGATCACCCAAAAAAGAAACAAAATGACCAAAAAAAGGAAACAAAATGACCAAAAAAGACACAAAATGACCAGAAAAGACAGAAAATGACCAAAAAAGGAAACAAAATGACCAAAAAAGACACAAAATGACCAGAAAAGACACAAAATGACCAAAAAAAGACACAAAATGACAAAAAAACAAACACAAAATGACAAAAAAAAGACATTAAGTGACCAAAAACACATTAACACATGAACACTTTAACACAGTGGAGACAGAGCTGACTTCCAAAATGATTTGGCGACCCCCAGAAATCATCTCGCGACCCCAATTGGGGTCCCGACCCCAAGGTTGAGAATAGCTGATATAGAGTATAGAAAAACACAACGTGCTTTACCTAATACCACACAAACAATTATAATAGTTCATGTCTTTATTGAACACATCCATTACATAATTTTAGTGCTGGTGGAAAAAGTAAGTGAACCCTTGATTATGATTAATGACTCCATTCAGAGTTAATTGGAGTCAGGAGTTATAACAAAACATAACCTGTTGAGCTACTTTGACCTATAAAAAAAACGCCCAAATGTGATCTGCAGATCAGATCACATTTTATGAGATGAGATTCAAAAGAGATTCAACTTTATTTGATGCTGACATTACTATTATTATTACTATATACTGTAATATACTACTATTATTATTATACCGGCCTTATTTATTATTATTATTATTATTATTATTATTATTATTACTATTACTATTATTATCTATCTATCTATCTATCTATCTATCTATCTATCTATCTATCTATCTATCTATCTATCTATCTATCTATCTATCTATCTATCTATCTATCTATCTATCTATCTATCTATCTATCTATCTATCTATCTATCTATCTATCTATCTATCTATCTATCTATCTATCATCTTTAAAAAAAAGGAGTTTCAAAGGGTTCACTATACTTTTCCAAGTTCTGAACATTTGTTGCTGCAATTGAAAGTTTTACACTCAAATTTGAAGAATTTGAAGATGCATGATTTACTATTTTAATAGTAAATTAAATGTCACTCAATTTGTAGCTATGTATTTATATGTAGTTAGATTTTCTTTTGCAAAGTTAGAAAAGCAATATTTTTTGTCAAGCTGTTGCCCTTCACTTGAAAGAATATAAAATTAATATTGTAATGGTACTCAGTATTGGGAGGTACCCAAAGCCCAGGTATCGGTATTGGGACTAAAAACGTTTGATTGATGCATCCCTAGTTTTTAATTCATCAGTTTGGACTTGGAAATGTTCCGAGTGAATATCAGATTGAAGGATTCTCTACTCCTAGAGAAAGGGTTAACATAATGAAACGGTTTGTGTCCTCCAGCTTTGTGAATCAGTGGTTCAGACAGCCTGCAGCCCTTTAATGCCATGAAGCAGCTGCACTCTATGAAAAGAGTTTTTCTGAAGAGCTCCTCATAGCAGCAGTATGTGGTTGTGCTCCCTTTTGAACTCAATCATGGCGAGGATTATCTAATCACAGAGTGCAGTCAGGATCTAATTGGGTCTCTCTTGTGTCTTAATTGGTACTCAACCACTTGGATGTAAACGAACCTCAGTCTCTGGTGGAGCCAGACCTCCAGACTGAATTACTGCTGCTGGCTGATCGGTGCTGTAATGTTTGGAGAAGTAATACCAAGATGATATGCTGGAGCTGTGTGAGCTGCTGGGTAATGCTGCAGTGATTGAGGGTTACTGCATAGACATGATGTCATAGTTTCTGGAACGTTTTCACTTGTAAATGCAACCATGTGGTCTTCTCGCTTCTATTTTCACAAGTTTATTGTTTCAGTTGTGAATGGCATCATTAGAAACTTTGTCTTTTTCCTCTTCCAGCAGCCAGCAGCCCTCTGGACAGCCCCCGAAATGTGTCCACCAGTACCTGCCTCAACTTTCCATTTGCCCGAAGGTATGTCAGCACTGTTGGCTTCAATGCTTTTCACTGTGGAGACATAAAATAGTTTAGTCACATCTAAGGCATCTAAAGCAGGGGTGTCAAACTCAAATATACAATGGGCCAAAATTTAAAACTTAAAATTTAAAAATAAAATCGCAGGCCAACATTGAACAAATAAACCTTTTAATATATACCAAACATGTTTTGCTTTAACATTAAATATGGAACCAGCAACGCTTATAAACATACAATATATAACTAAATAGTGCAGACATGCAAAATCAAATTTCAAATAAAAAAACAAAAATCAATGTCATTAATTTATTAAATAAAAATTAAATAAAAATCGTATGCCTCTTTTCCATTTGCATCCTTCTGATTTTAAATATCAAAATAAAGTTTTTTAACAGGTTAATTCATTTAAAAATAAAATAACAATATTAAATCTTGTATTAGCGGTAAATGCGGCATATAATACCGGTGGGTCAGCTTTTATAGTACAATAATAATATAATAATTTGATATTGGCTCACGGGCCAAATAAAATTACACTGCGGGCCAGAGTTTGCCACCCCTGATCTAAAGGGAGTGGGCAATAAGATCAAAACATCCATTTTAATACTTAATGATAACTTAATGGTTTTCTAATGATTATCTATAAAGTTTCTCTGAGATCAATATGTTATTGGTTTCTACATACAGGGTTATAGGGTTATCCTATAAAGAGAAGTACTACTTTTTTTTTAAGGCTTAAAAAGTGTTTCATTACATCCATGGAGGAGCTTGAAGTTGGCATTAAATTTAATCCTAGGTGATATTAAAAAGGTTGTAAAACCTCTTGGGGCACCCTGTTAAAACTTAGTTTTCATTTAATATTCATATATAAAATCGGAAACTTTATTTTCACATTTATGTTAAACTGTACTGTGTAAATTTCTCATTTTGCATGTGCACCTGACCTTCTGTGCAGCTGAAAAATGAGGTTAGACTGCAGGAGCAATTGTATGAAATTAATTATTTTAGCTAAACCGTGTCTCTAGTTTCCCTGTAATTAATTTATATTTACCCTATAAATAAATATAAAAATAAAAAGCTACTTTGAAACTAAATGAAATTAATTTAAATTAAGTCAAATAAAGTGTTAAATTACAAAGAGTTTAGCTTTGTTACTTTCGTTGTTTTGCCAAATTCTGAAGTTTAATTTTTTTTTTTTTTTTTTAAACAAACAGCAGCATTTAGTTTTTTGTTTTTTTTTACCCCAAACTGAGTGAGTACACACAGAGAGCAAGGAGATCATGAACTTGAACTACTGGCTGCTATTTATTTGTTTCTTTCTCTGGCCGCTGCTAACAAAATACATTTTTAGGGCCCTGTACAAAATGTTGGTGTCAATTTACAGGAACTAAGTTAATTTAGATATAAGAGCACACTTGGGATTTCCTAAATCAGAGCTGTTCACATCTCAATCAAGCAGAAGTTTCCTCTAAAGAAACTGTGACTGTTGGTCAGATTTCTGTGTGTTTATCAAAACATGTTTGATGTATATTTAAACTGCTATATGTCAGATATTTTAATACATCTTCAAATTAATTCCACGACAGTAGCTCTTGTTTACACACTATCAACCACTGTAATTTGACTTGTGAACTCAAATGAAAAAAATCAAAATAAAAAACCTCTAAAATGAAATGAAGCTAATGTGTAATCACACTTCCTGGGAGAGTGTGTGTGCTGGGCCAGAGGCAGAGAACCAGGTGACTGTAGCTGACTCACACCTGCAGGTAGACAGAGGGTACCCCCGAAGCCCACTCACACATCGCTCCACCTGGTTGCCATGGTAACACGCTTGTGTCGCTCCAGCCTAGAAGTGAGGCAGCACCTCGAGGAGCCCTAAGAACAGTCGTTAGAGACTCATAAGCAGTTCAGCTGCTTCATCCTTTAATTCCATATTGGAAGAAACACAACACGTTTTAGAAAATTAGTGTAAAGCACATCATATTGAATCCTTAAAAAATGTTTTCCCCGACGGGCAAGTGGGCCAGAAATCTACTTGCCTAAAGTCAATGTTTACTTGCCTCTACACACATATTTTCTTTTATTCGTGGTTATCAAATAACAACAAAGACTAAAGTTAATTGTCATGTTTAATCTGCTGCCACTGTGCATGTGTAACTCTCAACACAGACCAGAAGGAAGTGATGTGGCCTCAGCTTATTCCTTCATCAGCTCTGGAAAAACAGACTTTAAATTCATTCTTACCACTGAGATGATAGATTTAGGGTTGTCACAATACTAGAATAAAAACTCAATATGGATAACCGGGAAAATACTTGATACTCAATACCTTTTTCCGATACCATGAGGGTAAAAAATGTTTTAAAGAAACATTAAAACAATACAAACAATAACATCAATGACAATGTAGTGTAAAAAAGACAGTAACATAATTGTAAAGTATGATAAAAATATATGTGAAAAACGAAAAAGACGACAATATTTTTAGGTTATCTGACTCTTGGGTAGTGTTAAAAAACCCAACATAAACATTATTTTTGACAACCCAAGCCACGAGCAATCTGGCAACCCTTCTTTTTGAGCCGTGGATCACCTGTTGTGCTAAGGAACATATATATAATATATATAACATAATATAAAATTGTTTTCATCACAATCTTCCTCAGGTGTCCATCATCTGTAGTTCTGCAGCAATTAAGACTCAAAGCTTTGCAGAAAGCCTGTATTTTTTTAATGTTTTATTTTATATGTCAGTGTTGAATGAGACTCTTCTGTTTAAATGATCATGACCAAACCTTTTCTACTGAGAGTAGAAAAGGTTAAGAAGAGTTTAAACCCTCATTGAGGCCTTGATTTATTGAAGTTGTCCTCATCTATTTAACAAATCGGTCTTTCAAGATCTTGATCATTCTGTCTGTCACAGCAAATAGATTTAATTTAGAATATTCTGGTGCTGTTGAGCTTTTATTCAGCCTGTGAGTGTCCATGTTCATATGTTCATAACTTGATCCTTTCCTCTGCTTGCAAACATGACAAATGCTATAACACATAACCTTTAGTTGCTTTTTTCTTTCCACCTCAGCCTTGGTGTGTGTTTTATCTTTTATCTTTGCTGTTGCAGAATCCAAACTGGAGAGAAAATCCCTTCTCTGCTCTGCTTTGAAGTGAAGATTTGTTTCTGTTATGTAAACTATATCCTCAAATTAATTTAGTGCACTTGCTACTCCTTGTATCTGGGCAAATGAAAGCTGGCATGGAAGGCAACATTGTCAGTTCTAATCCCTCAGCTGAATGCCAGAGGTCACAGGATCACTTCCACAAGATCCCAAACTCACTGAAAACTAAAAACTCTCTTCTGCTTTTCTCTTTCTCTGTTGCTGTCGTGATCTCAGTCACTTGGCTCGGGCCGACAGGTAGCTTCTTTTAATATTCCTGCACCCTGTCTGTTGTTTTATGTTTGTTATTCACACAACAAATCCTCCTCCTAGATAAGGTGTTTTTTGATGTGGTGCTATTAAAGAGCGTCTCTGAACAGGGGCGGTTCTACACAGGGGCCTCTGTGTCAAATTAATAATAAAATTATCAATTTATAACAATGGAACAATTCTAATCTTTTTTTTGTTCAAACAATATCTCATTGTACACAAAAGGAACCCAGAATGTTACATTGTATAATAGTTTAACTCTCTAAGTCATTTTGTGTCTTTTTTGGTCATTTGTGTCTTTTTTTGGTAATTTTTTTGTCTGTTGTTGTGTCTTTTTTAGTTATGTTGTGTCTTTGTGTTTTTTTTTGTCATTGGTGCCATTTATGTGTCTTTTTTGTGTCTGTTTTAGTTATTTTGTGTCTTCTTTTTTTGGTCATTTTGTGTCTTTTTGTCATTTTTATGTCTTCTGTGGGGTGTTTTTCTTGGTTATTATGTCTTCTCATTTTGTGTCTTTTTTGGTCATTTTGTGTCTTTTTTGTCATTTTGTGTCTCTTTTTAGTCATTTTGTATCTTTTTTTTGTCATTTTTGTGTCTTCTGTGTTTTTTTTTGTTATTCTGTCTTCTCATTCTGTGTCTTTTTTGGTCATTTTGTGTCTTTTTTGTCATTTTGTGTCTCTTTTTAGTCATTTTGTATCTTTTTTTATCATTTTTGTGTCTTCTGTGGGTTTTTTTTGGTTATTCTGTCTTCTCATTTTGTGTCTTTTTTGGTCATTTTGTGTCTTTTTCAAGACATTCAAAGATTTTGAATGCTTAAATATCATCTTTGCCATTTTTTCATGTGCTAATGTGCCCCTCTGATTAAACACTGGCCCCTCCTTGGCCCCCACAGTAAAACTGGTCTAGAACCACCACTGTCTCTGAACCAAGTGAGGACACAGAGAGTCCTGTTATATATGCTTAGAATAAAGAGACATTAATTTCATGCTCTCGTAGTCACAGGACTCCTCCGTCGCCTGTTATGCAATGACTTTCACATATGAAATGCTAACTAATGCCAGCTCTTCTGAGGCTTATGTAACACACATGTCTGTTTCTCTCAGAGCCGAGGGCCGGAGATGGTCTCTGGCATCGCTGCCCTCGTCTGGCTATGGCACCAACCCGCCCAGCTCCACCGTCTCGGTAAGTAATCCCCCACCGTGTCAACATTCTCCCCCGGTCGATGATGGCGGCCAGGCGGCTCTAACACCTCGTTCAGCCCAAATAGCACATTGGTTTATGCAATAAGGGACGGCGGATGATGCCAAGCCCGAGATGACAAACCGTTAATTGTTTTCCTCCATCATCTGCTAGAGTGAGTCATTCTCTCAGTCTGTGGAAGCAGCGTTAGAAGTATTACACACAGTCTGTGTGGATGCATGTTAATGAGGGAGATAAAGCAGTGTGTGTGTGTGTGTGTGTGTGTGTGTGTGTGTGTGTGTTTTTTGGTCATTTTGTGTTTTTTTTTTGTCATTTTGTGTCTTTTAGTAATTTTGTGTCCTTTCTGGTCATTTTGTGTCTTTTTTGGTCATTTTGTTGGTAATTTTGTGTATTTTTTTTGTAATTTAATGTCTTTTTTTTGTCATTTTGTGTCTTTTTGGGTGATTTTGTGTCTTTTTTCGATCACTTTGTGTCTTTTTTTGGTAATTTTGTTGGTAATTTTGTGTATTTTTTGGTCATTTAATGTCTTTTTTTGTCATTTTGTGTCTTTTTGGGTGTTTTGGGGCTTTTTTTGGTCATTTTGTGTGTGTGTTTTTTTTGTCATTTTGTGTCTTTTAGTAATTTTTTGTCTTTTCTGGTCATTTTGTGTTTTTTTGGTCATTTTGTGTGTGTGTGTGTGTGTGTGTGTGTGTGTGTGTGGTTGTGTGTGTGTTTGTGTGTGTGTTTGTGTGCTGTTTTAATTTTCCGATTAAATACTTAAAATGACATTATTTTATGGCAACTCTTCAACAAACCTCACAGCATCACATATTTGTCAAATTAACAATTGACAGACACCATGTTTTTAAAAAAAAATATTGTTTAATAACCCTTTCTGGGTCGGGATTTTTACCCTGAATGTGAATGTTTTGAAATTAAGATTAATTTTAAAATTGAGATTAATTTTAAAACCCACTTTTATTTACTGTTTTTTTGTTTTACCCAGCATGAGACTCGCTTTGTTTTAGTTGTTTTTGCTTGTTCTTTGTTTTTATTGTTGTTCTGTCCTGCCATGTACAGCACTTTGTATCAGCTAACGCTGTCTTAAAGGGCTATATAAATAAAGTTGATTTGATTTGTTTTTTCTCTAGTATTTGAAAAGCTGATTTCCTAAATTAAAGCTTTTTCTGCATAAAAGTGTTTTTTTGCAGAGCAGGAATTAACTTAAAGTTAGTTTCTTAATTGTCAAAAAGAGGTTTATGGGAATGTATATATCAGAATAAAGCTGTAATTTTACTGGTTTAACCAGTAATGCAATGAAGCAGCATTGAAATGAACAGTCTGTTGTGGGTCTGTGCTGCGTCTGTGGTGAAAGCTGCCATGTGCAGCTATTATAAGCCAGTTTATGGGGTAGACCGGCTCAGACCCAGAGGTCAGAGGTCACTGGGGACAATAGGGCTCTTCAGTGGCCCTCACTGCCCTCTTTATACTCCGGCAGTAGAAAGAGGCTCCACAGATGCCGTCCCTCTGGCCCTCTTCTGTTCTCGACCCACGGGTTGCACAATTAAACAGATTGCAGCAACATGCACCATGTCCAGTTTACTTTGAAAAGATTTCACCCGGCAGACATAGAAAATAACTTGTTTCTGTAAATAGCGGTGCCTCTGTGGGCCTCGTTATTGTTTACGTCATTGCTGGAAGAATGCTTTAATTATTAGCTGGAGAGTTATTAAGTCCATCTTCTCTTCTAAATTCACACACTTCATTTAAATCCTCCACAGGTGTATTATATTATCAGTTGTTCAGGCTTATGTTGGCACAGAGTGCACTGTGCTGCTGTCGTCACAGACTAGAAAGTAAATATGGATATGTGAGAGAAATGTTCCAACAGCCCAATGCTGGTTTAAAGGTGCTATATGGAGTATTTTAACATCCATAAATAATTACCCAAGTCATTTAAATACTGTTAAAACCCAGCTTTATTACTTACAGCCCAGACTTGGTTTTAATACGTCTTAAATGATGCCGACTGACAAATAACTTCCTCTGTGCAAAAAATAGCAGGTTTACTCAGAACTGTGATAATGAGTAGCACAAAATGCTACATTTAGCTCCTTTTTAAATCTGCCAGTTACTTAACTTGTTGTCATCAGCTTAGCTTAAATACTTCCTTAAATGTTTCTGTGTGTCTTTCTGTCTCCACTTGGCCTTTATAGTCTCTTTATTTTAAGGACTGTATAAATAAATATACAGAATTATGAATTATCAATCACTTCTATTTAAAGTTTTACAACAGCACACTGTCACAACAATTAATGTTATTCTGGGTCATTTAATATTAATATTTCTTGTGTATTTTTTTGGTCATTTGGTCGTTTTGTGTCTTTTTTGGTCATTTTGTGTGTTTTTTAATAATTTTGTGTCTTTTCTGGTCATTTAATATTTCCACAAAGGAGTTTCTTCTTTTCACCTCATATGCTTTTATACTGGCAGTCCATTGTAAACACTGCAGTGTGGCTTTATTATTATGTATGCAATCATCAAAAAAAATTGTATTTTTTGGTCATTTAATGTCTTTTTGTCATTTTGTGTCTTTTTGGGTGATTTTGTGTCTTTTTTTTGGTCATTTTGTGTCTTTTTGGGGTGATTTTGTGTCTTTTTTTTGGTCATTTTGCGTCTTTTTTAATCATTTTGTGTCTTTTCTGGTCATTTAATATTTCTACAAAGGAGTTTCTTCTTTTCACCTGATATGCTTTTATACTGGCGGTCCAGTATAAACACTGCAGTGTGACTTTATTATTATGTATGCAATCATCAAAAATATGTGTATTTTTTTGGTCATTTAATGTCTTTTTTGGGTGATTTTGTGTCTTTTTTTGGTCATCTTGTGTGTTTTTTAATCATTTTGGTTCTTTTCTGGTCATTTAATATCTCTACAAAGGAGTTTCTTTTTCTCACCTGATATGCTTTTATACTGGCGGTCCAGTATAAACACTGCAGTGTGGCTTTATTATTATTATTATGTATGCAATCATCAGAACAATGATCTCAGGTTGTCTGAAGAGAGGATAAATAATAGGATGAATAATGTTCTCTCCTGATGGCTCCTCTTTGTGTCTGCAGTCGTCCTCGTCCTCCCAGGAGCGTCTCCACCAGCTTCCTTTCCAGCCGACTCCAGACGAGCTGCACTTCCTGTTCAAACACTTCCGCAGCACCGACAGCATGACGGACGAGGACGGGCGGCCCTCCACCGTCATCCGGCCGCGCTCCCGCAGCCTCAGGTAGCTGGAGCACCTTGTGTTGGAATCAGTCTGGTTGGCAAAGAAATTGTTTCCTTCTGGAGCTGAAAAATAATAGAGAATTGTAGCGAAATCACACTATAGACTAGCCTGGCTAACACCAGACTAATCACAAATGAGATTAGTCTGGAAACCAGCCGTTTATTTCTCCATAGAGGAGGCATGGTTTACGATCCTCCAGAGCCGTTTATTGGGCGCTACGAATGTCTATCAAAGCGTCTGTAGGTAGCTCTTAGCCAATCAGATCAGTTATACCAGATGACGTAGTAGAGCGACAGAAATTGATGTTTACATAGCCAGACTAGCCCATCTCTACTTTGAGGCTAAAATGCTCAATTCTGCTTCTGCAACGTTTTTCTGCAGCATGTTTACATTCAGCCACACATCCACTGATTTTATGGGCAATAAACAAGCTGCTGCGGGTCTCTGGGGGCTCCGCTGTCCCCCGGCTCGTAGCCAGATCACTGGCGCTAGTAGCGGGGCTAGTAGCGGTGCTAGTAGCGGGGCTAGTAGCGGCGCTAGTAGCGGGGCCAGCAGCGGGGCTAGTAGCGGGGCTAGTAGCGGGGCTAGTAGCGGCGCTAGTAGCAGCGCTAGTAGCGGGGCTAATGGCGGCGCTAGTAGCGGGGCTAGTTGCGGCGCTAGTAGTGGGGCTAGTTGGTAGATTAGTAGATTAGACTTTTCCCAAATCCTGTAGGAAGCAAGGCTAAAACATCCTTTTTCGTGGTGAAACAGGAGTCTGCTGCAGCCATGTTGGATCCGTAAGAAAACTACAAAACTACAAGCTTTCGTCTGCCGAGTAGTACGCGTCATCGTCTTGCCGTCCCTCCCCGTTCTGTGATTGGATCCTAAAACAGGGCTAAGAAACGGCCCTGGTTGCCAGACTGCCTGGAGGTTTGAAATGAAATTCGAGCGTGCAAGGCAGTCTGGGTATACCCAGGCTAAATATAGACTAGTTCAAGGCAAAAAAATACATAATAAAAAATAAAAATTCTACATAATATCATCATGAATATCAGTCAAAATAAATGCAACAAGATATTATTTACAAACTATTCACCCCTATTTCCTTCTTTAATTTTAAGGAAAAAAGAGCTTCCACTTTTATTACTGCTCAGTATATGAAATGTTTTGATTATTACATCTTACGTAATAATGTAGGTCTCTAGTGTGGGATAGCCTCTTGTTTTGATGCTGAATTTGACCTTTTTAAAGTTTCTATTATTACCTTCCCTTTTTTTTACATTTTGTTATGTTGCAGCTTTGTGCTAAAATGATTATATATATATAATATATTTTCCCCTCATCAATCCACCATAATGACCATAATTTACCTTATTTATTAAAAAGGCTGAAACATCCCAGTCTTAACCAAGTTTAAACATCTCTTGTAAGTAATCTTTGCCTGCCATTAAATTAATGAAATTAATATTTCTAGAGAATAAATGCAGCAATCCTCCCTGTGGGATTAATTACAGAAATCAACATTTTAGATGAAGTTTGCACAGCGGGTGCATGTTTTACACTGTTTGAGTGTCATTATGTGCTGCTAGACTGTCAGATGTCAACATGTCAGAATGAACCGAGACATTCACGAGCAAACACACAACATTTGGCGTCTCCGATAGATTTCCACATGGCTGCTGGCCGGCAGGCAGGTGGAGATCTGACTGCAGAGCTGTGTGCTTTTGACAACTTTTGTCTGTTGGCTCTGCTGGGCTCTGTTTGTGCTCTGTGTTCTGGCACCATGGTGTGCCGTGCGTGGGCATGCTAGCTAACAGAGCGCCTCGGGGAGCTAGCTGATGAACTGTAGTCGAGGGGTGGGGGTGGTTTAGTGGGTGGGTGAGGGCTGATGCAGAGCTGCAGCAGTGTGTGTTGGGCTGCAGCCATCCAGGCTAACAGAGGCGTCTTTCATCACAACAAAACGTCTTCGGGAGCCTGTTTGCATGTGATAGGTTTTCCCCTCCATCTGCTCTGTTTGAAGCTTCGAGCAAGATGTTTTTGCAAAAATTACACCCGTCTCATCGGCCTAAATACAATATAATTGGAATATATTTCCAATTTCAGTGGGGCCATCCTGCATAACAAGTTATTTTGTGTCTTTTTGGTCATTTTGTGTCTTTTTTTGGTCATTTTGTGGTAATTTTGTGTATCTTTTTTTGTTATTTTGTGTCTTTTTTTGTCATTTTGTGTCTTTTTTTGATCCCTTTGTGGTCAATTTGTGTCTTTTTTTGGTCATTTTGTTGGTCATTTTGTGTATTTTTGGTCATTTTGTGTCTTTTTGGTAATTTTGTGTCTTTTTTGGTCATTTTGTTTCCTTTTTTTGGTCATTTTGTGTATTTTTTGGTCATTTTGTGTCTTTTTTGTAATTTTGTGTCTTTTTTTGGTATATGTTATGGAGATGCAAACAAAAAGGAAAATAGTTGTTTGTTTTTATTTATTATTGATTTATTCTGATTTTGTGACTTAAAAACAAATCTGACAAAAATGTATTGTTAACAGAGGTGTCTTTCATCACAACAAAACGTCTCCGGGAGCCTGTTTGCATGTGATAGGTTTTCCCCTCCATCTGTTCCGTTTGAAGCTTCAAGCTGGATGTTTTTGCAAAAATTACACCCGTCTCATCGGCCTAAATACTGAAGGAGTGTTTCAGTAAATGACTAATTGAGTAATGCTGATGATTCACACTGTTTGGCCAGAAGAAACCCTGCTGTCGGTGTGGAAACATCAAAACCTGACAGTGAAATCCACTCCGACTGTAGCTTTACCACCTAAAAGAGCTCCTGGAATCCAATGTTGGCTCATAAAAATGCTTCTGGCAAGTTGAGATCAAAAGCACAAGCGACCTCAAAAAGCCTCTTTGAGTCCGATCCAAACGACGAGCTTAGAGCTGATGTTTGGGTGTTTGGGTGTGCTCTGAATCGACTTCTGGTCATCTCTAATGACATAACCACTTTCACATCCCATCCTAGTTTAGCGTAGAGTTGAATAACCCAAATCCAAAAAAGTTTGGATGTGGTTTAAATTCTAAATAAAAGCAATATGCATCAAATTCAGATGCAGGATTTGCATATCATTGCATTCTGTTTTTGCTACATTTTTCACAGCTTCAGTGTTGCATTTAATTGTGTATTGTAAAAATCTAAATGCATTTGTTGCTGGATTAAAACATATTGATCTGTTGTTGTGTTTGTGTTGCAGCCCCGGGCGGTCCAGTGTCTCCTTTGATAATGAGATCGTCATGATGAACCATGTTTACAGAGAACGTTTTCCAAAGGTAAAACTGGAGATCATTTGTGAAGCAAAGACATTATACTTTACTCTTTGTCTAGTTCAGGGGTGGGCAATTAATTTCCCCAAGGGGCCACATGACCAATACCACGAAGGTTGCAGGGGCCGGACCAAAACTCTGAACTAAATTCTGCTCAATATTAATGTAATCGCTTTATAAAATACAGTAAATTATCTGGTTTTGAGCTGCTACTGATAGGAACACATGTTATGATAAGACTGTTAATGTGGAGTAAATCAAGTAAAAAGTAGTAAATACTCCCATCACTATATCACTTTAACATTTATTTTAAACACAACTGTAAATGACCTTTAGCAAGGTTCCTATTGGTGTTTTTGTATTATTTAGCTTGTTTTTCATGTTTGTACATTTCCAAGGTGTTTTACAATGTTGTGGTGCTTTTATTTTGAAATGGTGCCGCCCAGTGTGAAACAGGTGCTTTAATTTTGAAAGGTAGTGACAGGAAATAACAGGTGGAACGGTTCAATGAAAAAACGAACGGTAAATAATAACGAGTGCGTCGTAATTCATATAAAGTTGATATAAAGTATGAAAAAGGCTTCTATAGTGGCTGACTGACAGGACACAAGGTTTGTTAGAGTTTATTTTATTCTGTCATATATATTAGTGGCTATATTTGTTGTCTCAACTATAGTAAAAGTGCTTGTTAGCTCTAGTGCTAATGCTAATGTTTGCTATTTTTTTCAAAATAAAAGCACTGCGGTTATATTCAGGCAGCTTAGCGAAAAAAAAGGGGACACGCTGGACAAAAGCACCAAATTTTTTCCACATGCTCTCTATCACCATAGGTTTCAATTTTTGGTAGGAGCCACTTCATCAAGGTTCCGGAACGGATATGGCACCCATATAAAGTCTATGAGAACCAGTATATCTTCCAAGCCACTTAAATGGTCAATGTTGGTGTCAAAAATTACATTTTCTGGGTCAAGGAATCATTTAAAGCCCTTGAGAATATCCCTAGATGATTATTTGATCAAATAGATATGATCATTTTGGCCATGTATTTATGTAATTTCCAACTCACTTCCTAAGCAGTCAAAAATCTATGAATATAGGTCAAATACAGTGCATGTATTCTGAAAAATGGATAACGTGAATACATTTAATTGATGAAACGTAACTTCAATTATCTATTACATTTGCAACTAGGGGTGTGCCATATAGTATCGTTCACGATAATATCTGTATTTTTTTATTCATGGTTAAAAAAAAAAATGCATATCATGATATTGGCAACATTTCTACTTCTTGATGTCGTGGTTAAAGTTGTTTTAATCACAAAAAGCTACTTACTTTCTGTTGCTAAACACATGCAGATTTCAAAATAAGAGCACGGTGTGTTAACAGAACCCACCACAGAATTTACAAGAAGACTGTCAAAATAAGATGCCTTAAATAAAACATACAAGAACCTTTATTCTCCTTTACAAAATGTCATTAAAATATGCCCCCGGAACCCCTAAATGGTTATTTTTATTATTTGCTCATACTCTAGAGTCAAGAGTAAACGTTTTGTATTTGGCAACTGTTGAGATTTGCACTTCACACTACATTTTAGATTTTTATTTATTTATACAGACTAAAAAAAAAAATAATATTTTCTATATCTTTTTAAGCATTTCGTAATATCGTCAAGAATATCGTTATCGCAAAAATAGCCTGAAATGTCGTGATATTCTTTTAGGGCCATATCGCCCAGCCCTATTTGCAACTACAAAGATCTGCACAATTCCAGTGTGCCTTCCTAATATGACTCCACCAGCAGAAATATTATGCACATTTGGTGCTGGGTGAAGTAAAACTCATAGTTTCTGCTCCATTAAATTATGCCCTAACTCTTTGTTTGTCTGCCTGTCCTCCCTGCAGGCCACAGCCCAGATGGAGGAGCGCTTGTTTGAGATTATCACCCACTGCTCTCCAGACAGCTCCCTCCCTCTGGCCGACGGGGTGCTGGGCTTCATCCAGCACCAGTTGGTGGAGCTGGTTCGAGACTGTCTGGACAAGTCCCAGACCGGCCTGGTGACCTCCCGCTACTTCGCTGAGCTGCAGGAGAAGCTGGAGAAACTGCTTCACGAGGTGGGGAGACAGACAGCCAGCTGATGTTGGCTCCAGCTGCACTGATTCAGAGAATAAAATGCCAAAAAGGCTTTAATATTTGCACCAAAAAAAAAGAAAAGTAATTGAATTGCATAACAAGGTTATTATAGTTAACGAAAACTAAGGAAATAACGAAAACTAGAATTGAAAAAACATTTTCGTTAACTGAAATAAAAATAAAAACGGGAGTTTTTAAAAAAATGATAACTAACTGAAACTGTATTTTGTGGTTCCAAAACTAACTAAAACTAAATAAAAAATTAGAGTGAAAATGTCCTTCGTTTTCGTCTTTGACAACCTTTGTCATACATAAACCTTTTTGGTTGATATGAAATCTATTTCATCTATCTGGTTTTATGACTTAAAACTTAGTAAACTTATTGGGGCTTAGATGGATCAGACAAAGGAAATAAAGGAAACATTTATTGTGACCTTATTGAATCTGGCACCCAAAAAATACCCCATTACAAAAAACTAAAACTAATAAAAACTAAACTAAAACTAAGCATTTTCCAAAAAAATAAAACTAATCAAAACTAGCAAACTCACTCTAAAAACTAATTAAAAGTAACTGAATTTGAAAACAAAAATTGACAACGAAATTAAAACTAAAAGTACCGTATTTTCCGAACTATAAGGCGCACCGGAGTATAAGCCGCAGCAGCTAAATTGAATGATGTGTATATATATAAGCCGCACTGGACTATAAGCCGCAGGTGTTTTAATGTTTAATTACCATATGTAAGGGTTCTATAAAGAGATGGCTGCTTGAGGAAGCTTCTTTTACAGCCAGATTGACTGTTTTTAACTTAAAAGCTGCATCATATGCATTTCTACGGTTGTTTTCCATAATGAGGGTTTGTACATGAAAACTTCCTTTGCACAAACTATCTCGCTCTCGTTCTCTCTCGTTCTGTCTCTCGTTCTGTCTCGTTCTGTCTCTCGTTCTGTCTCTCGTTCTGTCTCGTTCTGTCTCTCGTTCTGTCTCGTTCTGTCTCGTTCTGTCTCTTTCTGTCTCTCGTTCTGTCTCGTTCTGTCTCTCGTTCTGTCTCTCGTTCTGTCTCTCGTTCTGTCTCTCGTTCTGTCTCGTTCTGTCTCTCGTTCTGTCTCTCGTTCTGTCTCTCGTTCTGTCTCTCGTCTCTCGTTCTGTCTCTCGTTCTGTCTCTCGGTTTCACTTTTACTTTTGCGCGCTACCTGTTTCACTCTTTTCCGGCGCCCTGCCAGATTGGCTCGGGGTCCTTCGTCTGCCGCTGATTACGGCACGGCGACTCCGACAAACTAAGTAGCTTTCGACACAAATACACACAGACAAGTGAAAAATAGCTTAAAAGTATCTGAAGGAGCCCGAGCCGATCTGGTACGTCCACCTGCCTCCAGCTTCTCCTGCTGGAGCCCGCCGCTCCTCGCATTTTTTACTGTTTCTTTGCAAAAATTCCCAGAGATCATCATCTTTTTTTCTGTTTTTTTTTTTTTTTTTTTTATGAAGTTTATGTAGATGATCAGGGTAACAAGGGAAACGTCCCCCTGCTTATCATGAACTGTCTGATGTAAAGGTCAAAGCGTGGAGCTGTTGCACACTTTAAAAAGGTTGTTTTTCATAAAGATTAGATCAAGAGGCAGCACAGTGCATTAGAGTTGTTGTTGTTGTTTTGTTTTTTCCAATCTTTGCTGCCAGAAGCATAAAGCACAACCAGATAATAAAATATAAAAAAGTTAGAAACAACAAATTGAAATATCATGACATTTGTGACATGACATGACATGTTAAACTTTGCAATTCCTTCAGTTGCTGCACAATTTGTTGCACTGTGAAAATATATTTAAGTAATTTTTTTTTACAGACAGACTCCCGCTCACTGAACAGAATCTCACACGCACAGTTCAGATCACCCAAAAAAGAAAGAAAATGACCAAAAAAAGGAAACAAAATGACCCAAAAAGACACAAATTGACCACAAAATGATCAAAAACGACACAAAATAATCCAAAAAAGAAACAAAATTACCAAAAAGACAGAAAATGACTAACCAAATATGGTGCAATGTTAAACTTTGCAATTCCTTCAGTTGCTGCACAATTTGTTGCACTGTGAAAATATATTTAAGTAAATTTATTTTATAGCCCATAGAGTTAAAGTTGGTGGACTGTAACCTGTAAAATCCATAGATTTAGGAGGTAACCTAGTGGCCGTTAGCTGTTAAAATCCATAGATTAGCCGCACCGTTATATAAGCCGCAGAATCGAAAAATGGGGGAAAAGGCGCGGCTTATAGTCTGAAAATTACGCTTTAATTTAGCTTTAAGAGCTGAAGAGCTGCTGCTGCATGTGGACTCTCGATGTGATGAAGTTATGAAAGAGAATCGATCGATCGAGCTGAGGGGAAATGTGCAATCAGACTCGTCACTCAATAACCGTCTGATCGCTAACGGCACACACAATAGATCTGCTAGTGGCTGTCAGTGATTCTGAGAGGTGCTTTTGTCACAGATCTTATCTGTGTTGTGATAAAATGTTAGTTTCTATAGCAACCTCCTCCCCTGTTCCTCTGCATGCTGTCAGACAGAAGGCATGGCGGACTCTCTGTACCTCCAGCTGAACTGATAAGTCTGTTCCCATACAGCGGAACAAACGCAAACACAGCTCACTTTGTGTGCCGAGGCCATTTTGTTTAAAAAGTGTAATAGTTCCAAGGATAAACTTACATTTTCAGTCATTTAAAATTCTATTTGGTATTTAATTTTGTAGTAAAACAAATTACTTTAGTTGTTAAATCTGCAGCATTTTTTGTCCCTTTTGATCATTTTGTGGTAAATTTGTGTCTTTTTTGGTCATTTTGTTTCCTTTTTTTGGTCTTTTTCTTTCTTTTTTTTTAGTCATTTTGTGTATTTTTGGTAACTTTGTTTCTTTTTTGGGTCATTTTGTGTCTTTTTTGGTCATTTTGTGTCTTTTTTGATCATTTTGTGGTCAATTTGTGTCTTTTTGGGTCATTTTGTTTCCTTTTTTTGGTAATTTTCTTTCTTTTTTGGGTGATCTGTTCAGTGAGTGGGGGTCTGTCTGTAAAAAAAAATTACTTAAATATATTTTCACAGTTCAACAAATTGTGCAGCAACTGAATATTTGGACAAAAATGTCATGATATTTCAATTTGTTGTTTCTAACTTTTTTTTATATTTTATTATCTGGTTGCACTTTATGCTTCTGGCAGCAAAGATTGAAAAAAAAAACCCCAACAACTCTAATGCACTGTGCTGCCTCTTGATCTAATCTTTATGAAAAACAACCTTTTTAAAGTGTGCAACAGCTCCACGCTTTGACCTTTACATAAGACAGTTCATGATAAGCAGGGGGACGTTTCCCTTTTTACCCTGATTATCTACATAAACTTCATAACTTCATATCATTTTGTGTCTGTTCTGGTCATTTTGTGTCTTTTTTGGTCATTTTGTGTCTTTTTTGATCATTTTGTGGTCAATTTGTGTCGTTTTGGGTCATTTTGTTTCCTTTTTCTGGTAATTTTCTTTCTTTTTTTTAGTCATTTTGTGTCTTTTTGGTAATTTTGTTTCTTTTTTGGGTCATTTTGTGTCTTTTTTTTGGTCATTTTGTGTCTTCTTTAGTCATTTTGTGTCTTTTTTGATCATTTTATGGTCAATTTGTGTCTTTTTGGGTCGTTTTGTTTCCTTTTTTTGGTCATTTTCTTTCTTTTTTGGGTGATCTGAACTGTGCGTGTGAGATTGTGTTCAGTGAGTGGGGGTTGTGGACAACATGCATGTTAAATTGGGGGTCGCGACTCAAAAAGGTTGAGAACTACTGCCCTAGAGGGTGAAATGATAACATGAGGACCATGGTTTTCTTAACTAGTGGAACTTTTTAGAAAGTTAAAAGAATAGTTTGGTGGTAGTAGGTCTTTATGCCAAGCTAAGCTAAGCTAAGCTATCCACCCAGCTCTCTCCATCTGGTCATGGTCCAGACTGTACATGCACATGACTTGAGTATAGCATGCAGTCAGTGTGAGACTCGTACTAACTGTCACTCCGGGCCACAACATAAAGGCCGTGGATGATTCATGAGACTTCACCAACCCACTCGGTGATTATTCTAATAATTCCTCTTGGGTTTAAAGTGATGTCTTCTATGACGCATTTCTGTCAGACAGCATCTGTTTTCCTATTACTGTTAATGCTGCTTTAACCCTTTATCAGGCAAAGAACTATATTTGGTAGTTAGAGTCAGGTAATATTTCGAGAAAAAAGTTGCAAATTTACTAGATTAAAGTGGCAAATCTACAAGAGAAAAAGTCGCAGATTTAAGAGATTTAAAGTGGCAAATCTGTGCGAAAAAAGTCGCAGATTTATGAGAAAAAAGTGGGAAAAAAGCTACTTTTTTCTCCCAGATTCACCACTTTAAATCTCATAAATCTGCATTTTTTTTCTCGTAGATTTGCCACTTTAATCTCGTAAACTTTTTTCTCAAAATATTATTTTCGTATGTTTTTTTTTACACATTCTAACAGTATGTAATATCCTCCAATATTCTCTAGGTTTGAAATTTGGAATTTGCAAGTATTTCAATGAGTGTCCTGTTAAGGGTTAAAGTGGTGAATCTGGGAGAAAAAAGTTGCTTTTTTCCACTTTTTTCTCCGAAATCTGCGACTTTTTTCTCGCAGATTTGCCACTTTAAATCTCTTAAATCTGCAACTTTTTTTCTTGTAGATTTGCCACTTTAATCTAGTAAATTTGCAACTTTTTTCTCGAAATATTACCTGAAGTTACCAAATATAGTTCTTTGCCTGATAAAGGGTTTTATGTGTTTATAATTCCTGTGTCAGTACGAAGCAGAGCCTCTGAAACAATCCTTTCCAGGGTGGAGGAAGTCTCACTCGGGGTGGAAATGTTTACCTTTACCTCTTTTTGATCAATTATTTTGCACTGACACAACTAAACCCTTATGACAAATGAGGATTACATCACTTTGGCATACCCAGAATTTTCTTCCATGCATTTTATTTTTTATTTTATTTACTTAAGATTATTCTTGATGCATACATGTTATCTTCTCCCCAAAATGCTGCAGCATTTAAATAACCACATCCCCTTTGCTACTTGCCTCTTTTATTTCCTTTTACAACTATTGTCATCAACTATTCCCTTTAAAATTTTTTTACTTAAATATATTTTCACAGTGCAACAAATTGTGCAGCAACTGAAGGAATTGCAAAGTTTTGCAAAACATTGCACCATATTTGGACAAAAATTTCATGATATTTCAATTTTTCTGTCTTTTTGGTAATTTTGTTTCTTTTTTGGGTCATTTTGTGGTTTTTTGGTCATTTTGTGTCTTTTTTTTGGTCATTTTGTGTCTTTTTTGATCATTTTGTGGTCAATTTGTGTCTTTTGGGTCATTTTGTTTCTTTTTTTTGGTAATTTTCTTTCTTTTTTGGGTGATCTAAACTGTGCATGTGAGATTGTGTTCAGTGAGCGGGGGTCTGTCTGTAAAAAATGTACTTAAATATATTTTCACAGTGCAACAAATTGTGCAGCAACTGAAGGAATTGCAAAGTTTTGCAAAACATTGCACCATATTTGGACAAAAATGATATTTCAATTAGTTGTTTCTGACTTTTATCTGCGTTGACGTGTTTTTTTCCTTGTGGGTGTTTTGTGATGAGGCTGTTAGTTACATAAATACATTTAGCTTTATGAGGTCCCATACTGTTTTCCAGGCCTACGAGCGCTCTGAGAGCGAGGAGGTGAGCGTCATCATCCAGCTGGTGAGGAAGATCCTCATCATCATCTCTCGGCCGGCTCGCCTCCTGGAGTGTCTGGTAAGAAGAAAATCTCTTCCTGATTGAAAACAGGATTACTACGAATGAAAGGAGTCGATGTTAAAGTCGCTCTGAATGAGATTCTGACCTTGATTCTCTCTTGGAAAGTCAATTTGTCACCAAAACGTGAAGCTGAGAGTCTTTGAAGGAACACAATAATACTCAACTTTACTAAAGCCTTTTTCTAGACACACATGCTGGCTCACTTCAGTTTGACTTTCAGTGTCAGAACAGCAGCTCAGGGATTAACATCTCCATCACAGCTGGGCTTCCTGCTTCAAGGTGTGTCTTTAATTAATGGCGCACTTGTTTTGAGTCGATGACGTTTAGAAGCAGCTGGCTGATCCATAACATTTCATTCTGTCTGCAGTAACTCATCATTACTCCTTTACAGCTGAAAGTGAACATAAGATTCAGGAAAATGAAGCAGATATCTGAAAGTAGAAACAGGGAAGTAGGAGAGAAACTGAACTTTAAACTAGAGTGATTCAGTCAGAAGCAACAAAGAGCTGAGACTTTTCAAAACATACTTCTGTCTGGTCTCCTGCCCAAGAGTGACAAGAGTTGAGATCTACACACACTTGTTTGAGGGGGAGAAGTTACGGGATTGTTACGGGTTGGCCGGGGTCGACAATACGTCTCTGCAACTTGCATGGAGGCAGGCTTCGGTGAAATGAGATGGTCAATAACTTGGCACAACTTGGGGCCCTAAAACGGCTGTAAAATCTGATAAAACCCCAGCATATCTGCATGTTTAACCCTTTATCAGGCAAAGAACTATATTTGGTAATTTCAGGTAATATTTAGAGAAAAAAGTTGCAAATTTACTAGATTAAAGTGGCAAATCTACAAGAAAAAAAGTCGCAGATTTAAGAGATTTAAAGTGGAAAATCTGCAAGAAAAAAGTCGCAGATTTACGAGAAAAAAGTGGGAAAAAAGCAACTTTATTCATTTTGTTCTTTTGTTTATCTTCCATACACTGATAGTTGGATAAGCCAAGTGAAAGTGATTTTAACTGTGATAGGCCGAAACATAACCCGTGCATGTTGGATTCTGTTTCCAGGAGTTTGATCCGGAAGAGTTTTATCATTTACTTGAGGCAGCAGAGGGTCACGCCAAAGTGGGTCAGGGGATCAAGACTGACATCCCGCGCTACATCATCAGCCAGCTGGGCCTGACACGGGACCCGTTAGAAGGTAAAGTGAAGCCCCGCCCCCTCACTGCCACGTATGTTGTTGTCATGGCTACCATTGTCATGATGTGTTGGTTTATTGGGTCAATTATGTGTATGATCGTCTTGTTATTGTGTAAGATGTTGTTCTGTATCACATCAAACTATATTGTGTGGTGATGTCTCCCATCCCCCTGTGTCACAGGTGTCAAACTCAAAAAATTTGTCCCGCAGTATAATTATATTTGGTCCGCAAGGCAATACCAAATTATTATTATACAGCGCAAATAATACTACAAATCCCAGAATGCTCTGCTGGTGTTGTGGCTTGAACACAGTAGATCAGTGTGGAGCAAACTGAGCAACAATTAAAGTTGTCTTTATGCACTTTTTCTTGCTAGTCCAAGGCTTGAATGGCTGCACATTCATTGAAGGATATTATTATTAGTCATTTGGTTTATTATTGTTATTTTATTCTCACATTTATTTTTAGCCTGTGGAAAAAGATTACTGTTAAATTTATTATTTGATATTCGATTTTGCATGTTTGCAATATTAAGTTATATCAAGCTTTGCTTGTTCCATTTCATTTGAACTTGTTTAGGTCAATTTTTTCAATAAATATCAATGTTGGCCCGCGACTTTGTCCACGTTTTAAATTTTGGCCCATTGTCTATTTGAGTTTGACACCCCTGGTTTAGTGTATTTGTCTCTCATGTCACCTTGTTTGTTACGTCATTTCACCAATAAAAAAAAAAATAAAAAAAGAAGGTAAGTGAAGCGAAGCCTTACACTCTGTGACTGGAAATTCAGGTTCAGTCGCTTCAAGAACTTCATTAAAATGTTTCTGCCTCTTACAAAAGCTGCAGAAACCTGTTTCTGTTTGTGTCAGCTAGATCAGATTTAAAAACACGACAACACGCTCTAACAGAACATCAACAACAAGTTGTGTGACATAAGAGTAACAGACGGAGGAGGAAGAGTTAATGGTGGGAGTTTAAAATGCTTCGCAGTAATAAAAACTCTTTCTTTCTCTTGATTCTAGACATGGTGCAGCTTGAACAGTACGAGGCCACTCCTTCAGTAACCGTGGAAACAGATGCTCACGTGGAGGTAAAACTTTCACTTTTAACATCACTATGATAAAATATTTTTGATATTGGAAAATTAAAAGAACAGATGCATTTCATACACATTTTAACTTTTAACCTGTCCCCTGTTGTAAATCGTTTTTTAGCCACCTGAGTGCGTCTTGGGACATTTATTTTTTTGTGTGTGTGGTTTCCAGTGACCCCTTTTATTGTGAAAGGATGTCATAAATATTTTAAATCTGACTACAGAAAGAAATCTATCTCTCCAAATTAAGGTTTTCATAAATGATAAATTATTCATGTATTTGTTTATGTAATCTATTTATTTTCCCCCCAATTTTTTTTTTTTTTTGTAAATATGTATTATTTAAATATGTGTTTAAGGAAAAAAATACAAATAAAAGTATGAATTGAGTAGTGGAGAAGGGGAAGGTTTAAATAAGCATATGCTTCATCCTACTCCTTTTCGGACATGTTGCGTTCACATTACAGCTTTTGTTTTGACTATTGCTATTTTTTTTTTGTTTTGATTATTCTCATTGGATGTATTTGTTTTTGAGTTTACTTTGTTGTGTTACTTGCACATGTTCGAAATAAAAGCTGAACTGAAGGTTATAGTTAAATTGCCTCAAATCCCTAATTCATTTATATGGACAGAATGTAAGTTGCAGAGTATATTTAATCTGAGACATAAATCATTCTGTAATAATTCTGATATCAGTGTTGCTTCTTTTGCATCTATAGAACAAGGCCCCTCAGACGCTGACACCGACTCGAAGGAAACCGTTTGAGAGTGATTTCGAAACGATCAAACTCATCAGTAACGGAGCTTACGGGTAAGAAGTCATGGAATAGTTCAACCAATACAGCTTCATTATAGCCACTTATTATATATAATTAGCTTATAATTATCCTCCTTTTGATCAAACATCCGATATATTAATTAGGTGGCTTTCAACTTATGACGCAGCAGCTTACTGCCCTCTTCTCATTAAAGACGAGAGGTTTCATGACAGAAAACAGCTCACAGTTAAGTGAGTCCTGCAGTTATTTAAAACTTTATCATCTCTTTCTAATGGTTGTGGTTTGATTTGACACAGCAATGGCAACTTCATGCAGAGATTAGATTAGATTAGATTTTTATTTGTCATTGCACAGAAATACAACGAAATTCAATGCACTCAGGTACTGGACTCATAAAAAAAGCATAATAAATAGTCAATAACAAGATACATTCTTATCATCTCATCTCAATAAATAGTAAATAGAAAAGATACATTCTCATTCTCTCAGCACTTAGGGTAACACTTTACAATAACCAACTAAATAATGTTTATAGATGGTTTATAAACCAATTATTAACCATTTACAAAGTGCTTTACATATTTAATCGTTAAATGTTTTCAACCAATTTATTAAAGGTATATGAATCATTTCAAAATCATTAACATACTTAATATGGAGTTAAACATATAAAAATGGGTGCAACTAAAACTATTTATAAACAATTAATTATAATTTAATTGTTTGTTAATGGTAAAGTAACTATAAACGTACATTAATAGACATGTTTATTTATTACATGTATGTTTATTGTTAAATATACATCTATTTGCCATTTATACATGATTAAGTTAGTTAAACATTAATAAATTATGTATTTACCATTCTAAATGGTCTATAAACAGTTTATAAATGATGATTAAATATTAATAAACTATCTGTTTACCGTTTATAAATGATGGTTATTGTAAAGTGTTACCGCACTTAGTATATTCATGTCATTCTTCACTGTACCATCAATTTAGTGCCATTGTATGCATTAAAACAATACTGTAATTATATAAATATATAAAGTGCAGAGCATTGTGTTAGGTGTGGATGTATCGATTCAGTTGTGGGTTGAATTAAAATAAAACAAAGGAAATCTCTTCTCGTAGCTGCAGGGAGCCAGTGTCAACCCGGGTCTTTCCCATGTTTTCAATCAGAAGTTTTCTTGACGCCTTTTTTTTTTTTTTTTAACTTAGTTTTTATTTAAGTTTCATTCACAATCGTGTACAGAATCATATTCAACATATCTGCTGTTTCATACACATGGTAACACTTATGGTACATCTAAAAAAAATACAGAGACTATAATGACAAAGAAAAATATAATTAAAATGGAATAAAAGAAATAAAATTATATCAGTATACCCATAGCAGGGCTCCACCTTTTAGTGAATATATGTTTTTGAAGTCTTAAGGAGTATGTTATTTGCTCCATTTGATATATTTCCTTTATTTTTTCAGACCACATACTATATGTTGGGGCTTCAACCACCTTACTGTAATGCATTCTTGAAGCCTTTTTACTGTTGAGTGTGAAGATTATCAGTCTGATGTGGTTCATGTGGTGTTCAACAGGGCCGTGTATCTGGTCCGTCACAAGGAGACCCGCCAGCGGTTCGCCATGAAAAAGATAAACCGCCAGAACCTGGTCCTGAGGAACCAGATCCAGCAGGCCTTTGTGGAGCGAGACATCCTGACCTTCGCAGAGAATCCGTTCGTCGTCTCCATGTTCTGCTCTTTTGAGACGCGTCGTCATCTCTGCATGGTCATGGAGTACGTGGAAGGTAAGACTTAACATTTGGCTCTATCTGGTCCAGAGCAAGGTTATTATAGTTAACGAAAACTAACGAAATAACAAAAACTAGAATTGAAAAAACATTTTCGTTAACTGAAATAAAAATAAAAACTAGAGTTTTTAAAAAAACGATAACTAACTGAAACTGTATTTTGTGGTTACAAAACTAACTAAAACTAACTAAAATTATAGTGAAAATGTCCTTAGTTTTCGTTTTTGTTAACTTTTTTCATTCATAATTCAGTGTTTCTATTTGAACATGCAACACATGGTGAATATGTTTACTGAGACTGGGATGTTTACACTAGAACCAAAATACAAAACACCCAGAACTGTAAGAGTTAATAACCTTATTGGGGCTGAGATGATAAACCAAAGGAAATAAAGGAAACATTTATTATGATCTATTTGAATCATGCACCCAACATATAGCCCATTACAAAAAAACTAAAACTAACACTAAAACTAATAAAAACTAAACTAAAACTAAGCATTTTCAAAAAATAAAAACTAAACTAAAACTAGAAAACTCACTCTAAAAACAAACTAAAACTAAGCATTTTCAAAAAATAAAAAATAAACTAAAACTAACTGAATTTGAAAACAAAAATTCACAACAAAATTAAAACTAAAACTAATGAAAAATCCAAAACTATTATAACCTTGGTCCAGAGTGGCTTACACACTTAGTGCTATAGTGGAGCAAGAGATTAGCAGTTATTAGTCTGAACAACATGAATGAAAATGACATAATGTTTCTGTTTCCTTCAGGTGGAGATTGTGCCAACCTGCTGAAGAACATGGGCCCGCTGCCTGTAGAAATGACCAGACTCTACTTTGCTGAAACCGTCCTGGCCCTGGAGTATCTTCACAACTATGGCATCGTGCATCGGGATCTAAAACCTGACAAGTGAGAACAAAACTTCACTCCTGTCCTTTGACATGTTTAGTACAGACTAGCACCTTTTTACTAACACTGGCTTCTCTTTTATAGATTCACTGAGTATGGCCCAATACTCTAAAAACATACTCTAAACATCAGTAAATTACCAACCAGACATGATCTGATCTGTGATTATTCACCTAGAGCAGTGGTTCCCAACCTTTTTCTTGAGGGACTCACATTTTTACCATTGTAAACTTTGGCGACCTGTGTTTACTGCAGGAGGGATGTTACACATGTCCTTATTCTTGCGATATAGCCTTTATTTTTATACTTTTCTATAGTGATTTTTCTATTTAAATAAATTAATAAACGTTTAATGTAGCCCTTATTTAGTTGTTTTTGTCCCACTAATGAATTAAATACTGACTCATCTATATTAAACACATTAGATTTATTACATCCCTTAAAATCAAGAGGGCTTCACGACCCCCCGTGGATCTTTGGCGCCCCCCAGGGGGGGTCGGGCCCCCCCTGTTGGGAATCACTGACCTAGAGAGTCAAGATTTCTTTAAGCTGCAGCAGGCAGGTTGCTTGGCCAGTCAATAAAAATGCCCAACCCTTTGGTGGCCACAAATTTCCAGTTAAATTAGCCATGGAGAAGTGTTGCAAATGTGTGCTTGTCGTCAGTCCTCCTTGCTTTTTTTCCATCTGGGTTCTTGCAGAAGTTGTTGAACATTCAAAGGTTCAACTGGAGGAAAACCTGCAGATGTTGATGATGGATGGTTTTGTCTTTTTCCACCTGACAGTTTGTTGATTACATCTATGGGCCACATCAAGCTGACTGACTTCGGCCTGTCCAAGATCGGCCTGATGAACATGACCACCAACCTGTACGAGGGTCACATGGAGAAAGACACCAGAGAGTTTGTAGATAAACAGGTGAGGCTGCTGCCAATGCAAGATACAAGACGTATTTTTGACATGTGAGGCTATGGAGCAGCTGTTCCTCTTCTCTTTGACTCACCTGTGTTGTTTCTGCAGGTGTGCGGCACTCCAGAGTACATTGCCCCCGAGGTGATCCTCCGGCAGGGCTACGGGAAGCCTGTGGACTGGTGGGCGATGGGGGTCATCCTCTATGAGTTCCTGGTCGGCTGCGTCCCGTTCTTTGGAGACACTCCCGAAGAGCTTTTTGGACAAGTTGTTAGTGGTGAGTGCTGAAATCAGACATCAGTCTCTTATTTTATCATCTTTGTAGGCATAATTCCACAACTTGGTTAGCCTGGGTATACCCATACTGCCTTGCACGCTCGAATTTCATTTCGAACCTCCAGGCAGTCTGGAAACCAGGGCCGTTTCTTAGCCCTGTTTTAGGATCCAATCACAGAACGGGGAGGGACGGCAAGATGATGACGCGTACTACTCGGCAGACGAAAGCTTGTAGTTTTGTAGTTTTCTTACGGATCCAACATGGCTGCAGCAGACGCGAAACTCTCTTTGGCTGTAGATGGTGTTTTAAATAGTTTAGAGCGAAAGTTGATTTTAAAAGAAGAACAACGTTTGACTTTACACTCCTGTTTCACCACGAAAAAGGATGTTTTAGCCTTAATGCTTCCGACAGGATTTGGGAAAAGTCTAATCTACTAATCTACCAACTAGCCCCGCTACTAGCTCCGCTGCTAGCGCCGCTGCTAGCGTCGCTGCTAGCGCCGCTACTAGCCCCGCTACTAGCTCCGCTGCTAGCGCCGCTACTAGCCCCGCTACTAGCTCCGCTGCTAGCGCCGCTACTAGCCCCGCTACTAGCCCCGCTACTAGCGCCGCTACCGTAACGCCGAGAGACCTGCAGCAGCTTGTTTATTGTCCATAAAATCAGTGGATGTGTGGCTGAATGTAAACATGCTGCAGAAAAACGTTGCATAAGCAGAATTGAGCATTTCAGCCTCAAAGTAGAGATGGGCTAGTCTGGCTATGTAAACATCAATTTCTGTCGCTCTACATACGTCATCTGGTATAACTGATCTGATTGGCTAAGAGCTACCTACAGACGCTTTGATAGACATTCTAAGCGTCCAATAAACGGCTCCGGAGGATCGTAAACCACACCTCCTCTACGGAGAAATGAACGGCTGGTTAGTCTGGTGTTAGCCAGGCTACAACTTGGCATCATTGCATTTTCTTTCTTTGTACTTAAAACAATGTCATATTGTTTGCCATAAGATACAGAATTATTAAATGCCAGCAGAGATTGTAGTTGAAGTAGAAAAATGATTTTGTTTCAAGCAGTGCAACACCTTCAGAAGCTATGTTCTTTTTTTCCTGCTTTTATTTGTGATCATCTGTCAAGCTTGTTTTCTCTGTTTTTGGCAGATGAAATCATTTGGCCAGAAGGAGACGATGCCTTACCGACTGACGCTCAGGATCTGATCACCCGCCTGCTCAGACAGAGTCCTTTAGACCGACTGGGAACTGGTACTGCTCAGTTTACTGCTGATTAACACATTAAAAAGCTGCAGATGGTGTTTGGTACAGGCTGATACTGAAAAATATGGCTGGTAGCAGAAAAATAAATTAAAATGGTGACTTGGACATTATTATATTATTGCAATTATAAAGTACATATGTAAAACCAGAATCTAAAAATGACATTAAAAAAAATAATCATTTTAATTTAAAGGAAAGATAAAAACGGAGGGTAAAGTGAGATTCTGTATGTGAGAATACAAATATGAATGACCTACTTTAATAACCTTAACTCAGGGGTGTCAAACTCTGGCCCGTGGGCCAAATTTGGCCCACAGTGTAATTTTATTTGGCCCACGAGGCAATACCAAATTATTATCTTATTATTGTCTTATAAAAGCTGACCCGCCGGTATTATACGGCTCATTTCCCACTAATACTACAAATCCCACAATGCCCTGCTGTTGTTTTGGCGCGTCAGTCAGGACAGGACCCAGAAACGCTCCTCTGTGACAGTCGTCATAGCAACCTCAAGCTAGAGCTGTCTCCCAGCTACACCTTCCCAAAAATGGAGAAAAGAAAGGCAGAATTTATTAACCTGTTGAAAAAGTTTATTTTGATATTTAAATCAGAAGGATGCAAATAGAAAAGAGGCATACGATTTTTATTTAATTTTTATTTAATAAATTAATGACATTGATGTGTTTTTTATTTGAAATTTGATTTTGCATGTCTGCACTATTTAGTTATATATTGTATGTTTATAAGCGTTGCTGGTTCCATATTTAATGGTAAAGCAAAACATGTTTGGTATATATTAAAAGGTTTATTTGTTCAATGTTGACCCGCGATTTTATTCAAGTTTTACATTTTGGCCCATTGTGTATTTGAGTTTGACACCCCTGCCTTAAATCATGAATTAAATACGTTTTGCCTCTTGAGTGTTACAGAAGTCACAGTGTTTGATTGACTATAATCGTGTGGTTGCAGGTGGAGCCTCTGAGGTCAAGCAGCACCCTTTCTTCCTGGGTTTGGACTGGAACGGACTCCTGAGGCAGAAAGCTGAATTCATCCCTCAGCTGGAGGCGGAGGACGACACCAGCTACTTCGATAGTAGGTTACATCCTGACTTCAGAGCCGCTTTGATCCCACATTTAAAACACACTCATCCAAATTACTGCAGCTACTAGTTTGAGCAAAGAACAGCAAAATAACAGAGTTCGTGGTGGCTGTTAACAGCGCTCTTGTAATTAAAAAAAAAGACAATTGACAAATATAAACTCTTAAGACTCTCTATATCTCCTTAAAGCAGTTTCTCTGAGTTTCTTAAAAAGTCTCTTTGTGTTCCTGTTTCAGCGCGGTCAGAGCGTTATCATCATATGGCGTCTGACGAGGATGAAGAGACCAACGATGAAGAGTCTTCTTTGGAAATCAGACAGTTTGCTTCCTGGTCCCATCGCTTCAGCAAGGTAAGGGCTCCATGTGTTAGAGTTCATAAAGGGGACAGGCCTTCAGAAACCAGGTACAGAATCAACCTGCAGTGTTATCCCTGAGGATATTTGAACTGTTTTTATTTGTGTTTAAGTGTATCAATATTCCTACATGAAAATATGTTATTATGACTGAACACCTCAGTCTTTGACAGAATTGGTAAAGGGTTACTATTGCCACTCTATAATACCGTTCAGACAGCAAAGAATTCAGGGTCTCCGCTAGCCTGGGTATACCCAGACTGCCTTGCACGCTCGAATTTCATTTCGAACCTCCAGGCAGTCTGGCAACCAGGGCCGTTTCTTAGCCCTGTTTTAGGATCCAATCACAGAGCGGGGAGGGACGGCAAGACGATGACACGTACTACTCAGCAGACGGAAGCTTGTAGTTTTGTAGTTTTCTTACAGATCCAACATGGCTCCTGTTTCACCACGAAAAAATGTTTTAGCCTTGCTTCCGACAGGATTTGGGAAAAGTCTAATCTACTAATCTACCAACTAGCCCCGCTACTAGCCCCGCTACTAGCGCCGCTACAAGTGCCGCTACTAGTGCCGCTACTAGCCCCGCTACTAGTCCCGCTACTAGCGCCGCTACTAGTCCCGCTACTAGCGCCGCTACTAGCCCCGCTACTAGTCCCGCTACTAGCCCCGCTACTAGCCCCGATACTAGCCCCGATACTAGCCCCGCTACTAGCGCCGCTACTAGCTGAGAGACCTGCAGCAGCTTGTTTATTGCCCATAAAATCAGTGGATGTGTGTGGCTGAATGTAAACATGCTGCAGGAAAATGTTGCAGAAGCAGAATTGAGCATTTTAGCCTCAAAGTAGAGATGGGCTAGTCTGGCTAGGTCAACCATAGATGTAAGCATCAATTTCTGTCGCTCTACATACGTCATCTGGTATAACTGATTTGGGAAACGTCTAATCTACCATCTAGCGCCGCTACTAGCCCCGCTACTACCCGCAGCAGCTTGTTTGTTGCCCATAAAATCAGTGGATGTGTGTGGCTGAATGTGAACATGCTGCAGAAAAACGTTGCAGAAGCAGAATTGAGCATTTTAGCCTCAAAGTAGAGATGGGCTAGTCTGGCTATGTAAACATCCATTTCTGTCGCTCTACTACGTCATCTGGTATAACTGATCTGATTGGCTAAGAGCTACCTACAGACGCTTTGATAGACATTCTAAGCGCCCAATAAACGGCTCTGGAGGATCGTAAACCACACCTCCTCTACGGAGAAATGAACGGCTGGTTTCCGGACTAATCTCATTTGTGATCAGTCTGGTGTTAGCCAGGCTAGATCTCAGTCCTCTGCTTCACAGCCTCTCTCCTTTTCAATGTTTCAGGTCTACAGCAGCACAGAGCATCTGGCAACACCGTCCAACCTGAGCTTCTCGTCTGACCGCAGCCACAGCGAGGACAAGGAGGACCGCGGGGACGCTGGAGGACTCGGTCCCTCCCCGAGCCCAGCAGACGGCAGCGCAGAGCGCAAACATGCTGGACGCATGGCCAGGTAGGCAGAGTGGTCAGAGGTTTACTGGAAGCTGCTTTTAGGGTCCTATCAAAGCTTTTTTGAATGCTTTGAATTGATCTTATTTTTATTTATTTTTCCTAGTTGATTTCATCTTTATTCAGGACTTACTGTCGGGTTACCACGAGTGCTGGCTAGCTAGCTAGCTTGGTTAGCAGGCTGCATCTGTAACTCACATGAACCGTTAGGATGCTAACTTTGTCTTTGTTTTCAATTGAATCTATGTTACACAGAATTACCAAATAATATCATTGCCTTTTAATTGTTAACATCCCAACTTTTTTTGGAATCAGGGTTGTGAAACTGAACACTGAAACAGATATTTTTAGGTGACCAGAATGTTACAATAAAGTTTTATGAACTGAAAATGTGCAGTGAGACAACTCAAACAGACCCTCAAAGGGGAAAAAAAAAAGTTCAAGGCTATTTAAGCATACACAGTGCCATAGATACTAAATACTAGATACTAGAGGCTATCTCTCTATCCTGTTTGACAGCCAAGGTAGCCACAAGCTAACTACGTCCTGGAGAACACCTGCTTTGTTTCCTATTTTACTCTAAATTGGACCTTAATTTAAGTCAACATCATGCTGTAATGTAAGTAGAGGTAATAAATCAAGTGAGACGGACATTTTCTCATAGACTTCTATATTATTAACTTAGTTTTGCATAATTAATAGTAAAGTAATAATAAAGTGTAGTCGCCCTCATTGGCTTCACTTTTGAGACCCAAAGGCTACGTCCACTTTTATGCACTTTATGGTTATACTTAAAATTACTGCTGGAAATTGTAACCAGCTTCATAAGCATTCTTTAGTTTCAGTGTTAACCCATTGACGCCTAAAACGCCTGTAAAACCTCTGGGCGATTTTAAAATAAGCCCCTAAAACCTGAAGTTTTTCTGGAAATTCAACAGAAGTGTCAACTCTTCCTACTAAATAATAGATTTTTCAGCCTCTGTAGCAGATAGAAATGAAAATCAAAAAGTATTTGAGAGTTTATACAAATACTACAAAACGACTTATCTGCTTTCCAGGCTTCAGTGGGTTAAAGCAGCATGGTGTCGTGTTGTGTGATCATTTGGACACTTGTACCAGTGGAGTTACCTGTTGAACTGGTCTCTGTCTGTTTGTAGCCTCCGGCCCCGGGCCTCCTCCAGCTCCTCCCAGTCTGAGAGGAGCACCAGTCCTCTGGTGATGAGCAGCACCCACAGCCTGGAGACCATGCCCCGCTTCGCCCTCTCCACCGACGATGAAGGTGAATCCAGTTTTCTGTATCGCTGCTTCTGTTAGACCAGGGGTGGGCAATTAATGTCCCCAAGGGGCCACATGACCAATACCACAAAGGTTACGGGGGCCGGACCAAAACTCTGAACTAAATTCTGCTCAATATTAATGTAATCGCTTTATAAAATACAGTAAATTATCTGGTTTTGAGCTGCTACTGATAACAATACATGTTATGATAAGACTGTTAATGTGGAGTAAATCAAATATATATATATATATATATATATATATTTTGAAAGGTAGTGACAGGTAAATAAGAACGAGTGCGTAGTAATTCATATAAAGTTGATTTAAAGTATCAAAAGGCTTCTATAGTGGCTGGCTGACTGGACACAAGGTTTTTTCTTCTGTCATATATATTAGTGGCTATATTTGTTGTCTTAACTATAGTAAAAGTGCTTGTTAACTCAAGTGCTAATGCTAATGTTTGCTATTGTTTCCCACCTCGTAGCTCTTGCGGTGGATTCACAAGGTGACCAAGGAATTTATTAACTTGTTAATTGTTAATTTATTAACTTTTTAGGTGTTTAATAGGCGTTTTTGACAAGGTACATCGGTAACTGGGGTAACTTATACCTAAATCGCCTTCAAAATAAAAGCACTGCGGTTGTATTGATTTCTAATTTCTGGGTAACCTTGCGCGGGCCGGACAAGGACAGCCAACGGGCCGGATGTGCATGTTTAAATCTAACTTCCAACCCTTGGTACCTGCAGCTGAGGTGGTCGTGTCAAACCTTCGGAGGATCAGGATCCGCAGCAACAGCACCGGGGGCAAACACTCGTCCCCCAAGGACCCCGCCGCCCCACGCCGCTTCGGAAACCAGCTGGAGACGCCAGACAGACAGAGACTTCCCTGTGGAGGGAAAGTTCCCAAGTCAGCCTCCGTCTCAGCCCTGTCCCTCATCATCACCACAGGTAGGCCTACATCAACACCTCACACACACTATCAACATATACAGACAATTACATGTACTGACATAAATGAACAAAATATCTTTTGTTTGTTGTCATGAAAGTAAAACTGTAGCAGGAACTTACAGTACAGGCCAAAAGTTTGGACACACCTTCTCATTCAATGCGTTTCCTTTATTTTCATGACTATTTACATTGTAGATTCATCAAAACTATTAATGAACACATGTGGAATTATGTACTTAACAAAAAAGTGTGAAATAACTGAAAACATGTCTTATATTCTAGTAAGCAAAGGGTGGTTACTTTGAGGAATCTAAAATACAAGACATGTTTTCAGTTATTTCACACTTTTTTGTTAAGTACATAATTCCATATGTGTTCATTCATAGTTTTGATGAATCTACAATGTAAATAGTCATGAAAATAAAGAAAAACGCATTGAATGAGAAGGTGTGTCCAAACTTTTGGCCTGTACTGTATGTGTGTGAATATACACATAAGAAGCAGCTTTTTGTAGAGGAAAATATTCACGGCTCTATTAACATTTAATTCACAGCGTAAGAACTTGTTATAAAAAGCCTTTTCCAACACAGGAAGCTTGTTCTGGTTCCTGTTCTTGTTCTTGTTCTTCATTTATAAAGTCTTGACATGCCACCAGACCTCAGCTCTTTATTAAACTGGTCACATAGTAACGATCCAACACGCTCTAGTGATTAATGCTTAATGCTCAGTGTTCTTCGGACAAATACTGAATTTGGAAAAACTGCTTTCAATTTTTCTGCTGCATCTAACTATTCCTAAACATTTAATCCAAATGGCTATAATTTAATGGTTTGATTCTTCAAACTGTCTTTTTAATTTAGAATTTACCTGGAACATCTGACAACATTCACTCAAACTCAACACAATTATAACTATGGGCCAGTTTAAAACTATGATAATCAATAACTCTGCCTTTCACTGTAACTGTTGTTAATGTTTCTGCATGTGTTTTCTCTGTACTCTGTTTCGTGTTTTCTCTGTACTCTCGACATCATTACAAATGAGGGGTTGCCCTCAATGATTCCTGGAGAAAATAAATAAAGGATAAATGAAATTGAACTGGACAGTCAGAGTAAAGTGACCCTGTGTGTGTGTTCCAGATGACTCCCCCAGCGGCCTCCAGCCGAGTCCCATCTCCCCTCGCTCCCTCTCCTCCAACCCTTCGTCCCGGGACTCCTCCCCCAGCCGGGACCTGTCGCTCAGCCCGGCCAGCCTGAGGCCGCCCATCGTCATCCACACCTCGGGGAAGAAGTACGGCTTCACCATGCAGGCCATCCGCGTCTACATGGGCGACAGCGACGTCTACACGGTGCATCACATGGTGTCGGTGGGTTTAACAGGCTCCTGCACAACCTTCAAATATATTCAGATGCATTCAGTTTATTAGTCTGAAGATAAGGCCTTAACCCTTTATCAGGCAAAGAACTATATTTGGTAACTTCAGGTAATATTTTGAGAAAAAAGTTGCAAATTTACTAGATTAAAGTGGCAAATCTACAAGAAAAAAGTTGCAGATTTACGAGAAAAAAGTGGGGAAAAAGCAGCTTTTTTCTCCCACATTCACCACTTTAAATCTCATAAATCTGCACATTTTTTTCTCGTAGATTTGCCACTCGAAGTGATATGCAGACAAATGTTTTCTTACTTTTCCTGTTTTTTTAGAAGTAGAGCTTAACCCTTTATCAGGCAAAGAACTGTATTTGGTAACTTTAGGTAATATTTTGAGAAAAAATGTTGCAAATTTACTAGATTAAAGTGGCAAATCTACAAGAAAAAAAGTCGCAGATTTAAGAGATTTCAAGTGTCAAATCTGCGCGAAAAAAGTCGCAGATTTACGAGAAAAAAGTGGGAAAAAAGCAACTTTTTTCTCACAGATTCACCACTTTAAATCTCATTAATCTACGCATTTTTTTTCTCGTAGATTTGCCACTTTAATCTCGTAAACTTTTTTCTCAAAATATTATTTACGTAGTTTTTTTTTACACATTCTGGCTGTATGTAATATCCTCCAATATTCTCTAGGGTTGAAATTTGGAATTTGCAAGTATTTCAATAAGTGTCCTATTAAGGGTTAAAGTGGTGAATCTGGGAGAAAAAAGTTGTTTTTTTCCCACTTTTTTCTCGTAAATCTGCAACTTTTTAATTAATATAATTGGTAACCATTTACCAAAAGCCTCTCACATTAAAGTCAAGCAGATCAGGATAACAGAACCAACATTCATATTATGTTTCTGGTTGAGATGCTTAGAGAAGAGGATATGTACCTTGTATTTCCATAGTGTGCAAATTCAACAAAAAATTTACAAATTTTAACCAAGATTTGAGAAAAATGGGCATAAAAACTCACCAAGAAAAGAAAGTCATGTTTTATGTCACAATAGACATTTGGACAAAATTTCCCTAATACCAATTATTTGACGTTGCTTCTTGGTTTTTTTTCTCCTTCAATTTTGTTGATTGGAAAATTGGTCTTAAATGTAATTCCAAGTTGCATTAAAAGTAGTCCTAGTGTAGCTGTAGGAACCTTTTTAGCTCCTCAGGCCTGTTGAATGTCATGTGTCCACATCAAGTAATATTAGTAGTATAATGTGTTTTACTCTGCTGACACACGAGAGAGTTATAAAAGACTTTGGTTATGTAATGCTGAAATTAAACTCCTCTCCTCTGTGTTGCTGCTCTGACAGAGTGTGGAGGAGGGCAGCCCGGCTCACCAGGCCGGACTCCGCACCGGAGACCTCATCACCCACATGAACGGAGAGTCAGTCCAAGGCCTGGTCCACCCGGAGATGATGGAGCTGCTCCTCAAGGTACAGAATCTTTAAGGTTTTTAAGGTTCTTTTATTAGTTTTTAAATGTCTTAACGGTCTTGGGCCATCTTATCTATCGGATATGCTTTTATCATATCAACCCTCGCGGGTCCTGAGGTCCTCTGGTACCGGCCTTTTAATTATTCCAAGAGTTAAAACTAAAACCTCGCCTATGGAACAGCCTGCCAGAGGACATCAGGACTCAGAGACTGTTGATGTTTTTAAAAGGAGGCTCAAGATCCACCTGTTTGGTCTAGCTTTTAACTGAATTTTTTACCATTTATTTAGTTATTTATTTATTTCCCGTTGTATTTTAGTTTTTATCTTTTATTTTCTATCCTGTTGTCTTTTAGTTTTTATCTTTTATTTTCTATCTGTTGTCTTTTAGTTTTTATCTTTTATTTTCTATCTGTTGTCTTTTAGTTTTTATCTTTTATTTTCTATCCTGTTGTCTTTTAGTCTTTTAGTTTTTATCTCTTATTTTCTATCTGTTGTCTTTTAGTTTTTATCTTTTATTTTCCATCCTGTTGTCTTTTAGTCTTTTAGTTTTTATCTTTTATTTTCTATCTGTTGTCTTTTAGTTTTTATCTTTTATTTTCTATCCTGTTGTCTTTTAGTTTTTATCTTTTATTTTCTATCCTGTTGTCTTTTAGTCTTTTAGTTTTTATCTTTTATTTTCTATCTGTTGTCTTTTAGTTTTTATCTTTTATTTTCTATCCTGTTGTCTTTTAGTCTTTTAGTTTTTATCTTTTATTTTCTATCCTGTTGTCTTTTAGTCTTTTAGTTTTTATCTTTTATTTTCTATCCTGTTGTCTTTTAGTCTTTTAGTTTTTATCTTTTATTTTCTATCCTGTTGTCTTTTAGTCTCTTAGAAACACTCAGACTGCTGTGGCAGGTACTCGCTAATCAGTTGATTGATTGATTGTGTTTATTTCGAACATGCAAGCAAGTAAAAAAACAAAAAACAAAAAACTAGTTTAAATATTAATAGATGAATAAATAAAAAACAAAACAAAAAAGCAAAAAAAAAAATTGAGAAGACAGACACTTTCTGCAAGCTCGAAAGGGAGTAGGAAGAAGTAAAAAAACGTATCGAGTCCTACCCCTTAACAGGTCTCTATATCTATATACATATATATATATGAATAATCAATATAGTCACATACAAATATTATAAACAATTATATATATATATATATATATACTATAAACAATTTATATTACATTGTGAATACCTATACATGTATAGTGTAAATTACTATATAAATATAAATATTATAAACATAAACCTTTTTCATCCTTAACACAACTAATAATTGTTTTCTTCCTGTGAAATGTGCAGAGTGGCAGCAAGGTGGCCATTCAGACCGTCGCGCTGGAGAACTCCTCCATCAAAGTGGGTCCAGCTCGAAAAACCAAACACAAAGGCAAGATGGCTCGACGCAGCAAGAAGAGCAAGAGGAGAGATAACTACGACAGGTGAGAGTCTGAGGATGGTTCCTGCAGAGTTACTCATCGTTGTTTACTCTGTGAGGTTGGTAACAAAGTCTCTGTCTCCCCCTAGTGGTAGTATTTTATATTCCTAAAATTACTATTTATGTTTGTAAATGTTTGTTTTTGTTGTTATTAATTATCTAAATGTGTACCAAGAACCTACATGAATAAGTTATGTACATAAATTGCCACAAATTATATATTTTATATATAATAAAAAACAATAAATGAATGGTAAAATCCAAGATGCATGTTGATATTGACAGAGATTCCTAAAACCCCTCCAACCCTGCTCAATCCACTAACCTACAAAATGGATATGATGAAGTCATATTCCATTTAATTTCTGATATTAAATTATATTCTGGGACAACTTTAGGTGCATTAAATGTTCTTGACCAAACAATTACCCAGCTGTGCTAAATGATGAATCCCACCTCGGCATAATTGTTTAAGCTCTACTTCCTAAAAACCAAGAAAAGTAATAAAACCATTTGTCTGTCTATCACTCGGAGCATGAACATCTCATGTCTGACTGGTTCCTCCTCCTGCAGGCGGCGGAGCATCTTGAAGAAGTTGTCCAAGCAGAGCACCGTGATGCACAGCAGCCGCTCCTTCAACTCCGGCCTCCACCACTCGGTTTCCTCCAGCGAGAGTCTTCCAGGCTCCCCGACACACAGCCTCTCCCCCGGGCCCTCCACGCCCTGCCGGAGCCCCGCCCCCGACCACCAGACCTTCGGTGAGCTCAGTGGGACTCCAGAATAATTCATGACGATATTAAATGGTCGTGGTGTCAACAATAATCGATTCGGCAATGCATCGCAATGCGGGGCATGCACGATTCAGCATTGATGCGGCAAAGTGCCGTAATCGATTATGTTTATTTCCTGTCCTCCAGTGGAAAGTTGTGGGGGACAGGGTGGGAATTTCACACTCTGGCCTTGATGCCCTGTGAAAAAATGTTCAATTTATGGCCCAGGTGGCCTTTGCGCCCCTGTCAAAGTTCCAGTAAACACAACGCTAACCCGACCCACTCCCTGTCCTTGGAGACGTGTGCATCAACACATGGCTCATTGAATATTCTAATGAGCCATGTGTTGATGCAGCACAGGTAAGCTAGTGGGACAAGCTGTTTTGATATGTTGTGACTGAAGTATGTGGTAGTATTTGACAGGACTTAACATTTATGTTTTTATAGAAAGTACTATTGATAGGTAATCACCATTGCATTTGCCTATTTAAAGTCAACTCGTTAACGTTACATTTTTGCGTCATGAAAACTAGCGATAGCTAGCTAGTTGGGATAACGCTAACGTCTTCCCTAGCTCAGGAACAAGGGCTCCACATTTAGCTGATGTAGATTTCACCTCAGCAGGTTCCTTTTTATGGCAGGAGGAGGCATTTCTCTTTCCTTACTCTTAGATGAACTCAGGCAGGAGATTCATTTTGCCATCTTTTCAAAACAGGTTCATTTGTCATTTTCCAAAAAGGTCCTTTCTAATATATTTAACATATTGTGCATTAATGTTTCTTGGTGAATGAGAAGGTTAAGGTATTAATCTGAAAGGTAAAACCAGCGTAATTTAACCAAACAGCCTTTATGCCCTGTCATGTGGCCTTTGTGCCCTTAAAATAAGTGTGAACAGGAAGGCCAAATCACCTTGCCCCTAAAATGACAAAATTCCAAGCCTGGTGGGGGCAATTGCTCTGTCGCTAGTTTGAACTCCCAACTACAACTCCAGTTTAAAACTGTGTTAAACTCCAAACTAGTGACAGAGCAGAGTGGATGATACACACATAGCAGCCAATAAAATCTATTGTTATTAGGCCTATCTGACTGCTTCTATTGCCTCATGACTGACGAAAAATGTCCCTTGTTGTGTGCAGTATAATTGTGATGCATCGTAGAATCGAATGGAATCTAATCGTTACCTGGTGAATCGTAATTGAATCGAATTGTGAGGGCAGTGCCAATGCACACCCCTAGTAAATGGTTCTTGTGGACACTTAAACATCTGAGAGCAGGTTTCAGTCGAGGCTTTATATTTGTGTCAATATTGTAAAATGTTGAGATTTATTCTAACATTTTCCCTCTGCTTTCCAGAAACTAACTCTCCTCAGAGCACGTCTCCCTGCTCCAGTTCTCCCAGTTCCCCCGCTGCCCACATCAGACCCAGCTCCCTCCACGGTCTGGGCTCTAAACTCAACACGCAGCGCTACACCAAGGTGGGCCGCAGGAAGTCCACCAGCAACATCCCCCCGTCTCCTCTAGCCTGCACCTCCTCCTCCTCCTCCTCCACCCAGCCTCTCTCCCCTCAGCGCTCCCCTTCTCCACTCTCCGGCTTCGCCAAAAGCCTCCACAGCTTCCACGGTAAGACGCTGTCCCCGCCCACCATCGTCAGACACATCGTGCGTCCCCGCAGCGCCGAGCCGCCGCGCTCTCCGCTGCTGAAGAGGGTCCAGTCGGCGGAGAAGCTGTCGGGAGTTTATCACGCCGATAAGAAGTCGTACACGCCGCGCCGACACACGCTGGAGGTGCCGTTCTACTGCGAGGGGGACCTGCTGGGGGACCCTGAGGGGGAGGGGCCCTGTGGAGGCTCCTACATGGGGGGCTACATCAGCAGCCAGAGGGTCGAACGCTCCGAGCAGCTGGTCGTGATGCGCAAGCTCAACCTGTCGGAGCGCCGGGACTCCTTCAAGAAGCAGGAGGCGGTGCAGGAGGTGAGCTTCGACGAGCCGGAGGAGAAAACCAGCACCACGGTTACCGTGACGACCACGGCTCCGGGAGCCCAAACACAACATCAACATCAGCAGCAGCAGCACAGGATGGCGTGGATGGACGCTCGCCTCCAGAGCAGCGTGGAGGTGGAGCTGGAGGTCCCGGTGGTCCGGAGGTTCACGCTGGTGCCTCAGATCGCCGTGCAGGGCTCCACGGAGAGCGAGCAGGACGAGTGGGAGCCGTGCTCCGACGGAGAGGAAACCAGCGAGACGCCTGAGCTGGAGGTGGTCGTCACGTCAGCTCCGCCCCAGCAGGCAGGACGTCCTGCTAACGCCAGCTGCAGCCAGGCAGCAGGACGTCCTGCTAACGCCAGCTGCAGCCAGGCAGCAGGACGTCCTGCTAACTCCCAGGCAGCAGCAGGAGGTCCTCAGGTGGAGACGTCTGAGTCCAGAGAGGAAACGCCTCCTAAAGCGCCTCAGAGGAAGTGACGACTCACCACTACTGCTCATATCTTTTCTTTCAAGTCTTTCAAAACTGTTTGTAAGCTCATTTACAAACTAGTCTGGGCGACAGAGCGTGGGAGAAGATTTTACTTGAATTTTTTAATTGTATATATTTGCCTGAAGGCATTGCAGACGTTCTGGTCTTATTTATTACATTTGTAACTTGTGACACAGAAAGAGGGAAGTTCTCATTGGTTGAATAGCCAAGGCTCAACATTTTTGTATTCATAAAATGTGGTTTCATGTCTTTTGACTGGATTGTTTTTTGTATAAATGTGTATTTTTAAATGAATTGTCACCGCACAGAGTCGTTTGATAATGCTGGGAATAATTGTTGTAGGACCAAAAGGTACGAGGAGTCATCTCAGAGCTCAAAGTGTTTTTGTTCTTTTTTCTTGGTCAGTTTCGATTTGAACAGTGCAGCTTCCAACCGTTTATTACTGCTGTTATATTAACCTCTGAAAACTGAATGGATTTTGGATCAAACATGGTTGACGTGTAATTTTCTGATCAGTTGTCAGCAGTTATATCTGTAAGATACAGAAAAAACTACCTTGATCCATTCGTTAACTCTCTTTTCTCTCATGTGTTTATGACTTAAGAACAGGTGAAAAAAAGGTTTTTGACAGGATAATCTTTCAAAGGTATGTAAACCCACTGTATTAACAACAACAACAGGTTGTTTAATGCACTTTGTTTTCATTTAAATAAACATTTTGCCTTTTTTTGTCAGGCTGAAGTGCCTCAGGCTCACACAGGTGGTTTCCCTTTTGGGTCAGAAACATTTTTTTCCTGTTGTATTACTGTATTTCCTTGAAGCAAACATGAATTATTTCAGTTTGATTTAAAACACGGGGTACTGGTGCACTAGCACCTCTTGTGGCTGAAATGAGTATTACAACAACAAAACACAAAAAAAACAGTTTTTTCCCCCATGACATTTTTTTGGTAACTTATAAAATCTTCCTGAGATCCGGATTCTTTTTACCCATTCTTAAGTCATTTTCTAGATCTACATTCTTAAAAAAAAACAAAGTTGAAAAGTGGAAGTAAAACTTTTCACTCGTCAGACACAACTATAAAATCAGTAGAGAAAGAAGCAGCCCTGACATATTTTTCTTACATTGGTCTAACAAAAGACTAGCTAGTTAGCTAGTTATTGTGACCCTTGTTTCTCTAACAAATTGGTCAGATTTGCCGTGAAATAAATGTTCTTCCGTTCACTTTTTGATCATGTTCCCTGCAGAGTGAATTCATGGTAACAGCATCTGTTTTTTTTTTTTTAAATCTGGTCAGTGCAGATTAACGTTGCACACTAAAAGTCCAATCTGTTGTGAAGTCACGATGAAGCCAACTTTGAGAAATATTCCGTGCCATGATATGAGAGCTGTGTCCTCTACGTCATGTCACTGATGGCAGAAATGTCAGTTTAAATTGATTTTAGTTGTTTCTAATGTCAACATGAACATGTTTTAAAGTGTTTTTTCTGCAGCAGTTATCACAATCTAGACAACATCTCATGAGAAAAATTGAGGCTGGTACAGAACATGACACTCTGTTTTGTTTCTACTTGGTATAAACTCATTTTTGTCACTTTTTTTGTAAACACTGAGCGAGCACGGCTGCAACAACGTGTTGTACTCAAAGCATGCAATTTGCAGGAAAAAACATTGAGCAGCCAAATTGAAGTTTTCTCCAGAGCCTGGAGGGAAACTTATTTTGTTTTTGTCATTCTTTACGTATTATAAGACGACATTTTGTACCTGGAATAATGTTGCATCTTGTGTATTTTTTGGAGTATCTTTTCCTGAAACTGTAGCTTTGTCTTTGTTTTTTTTTCACAAGCATGTAAGAAACACCAGGCCTACAAGAGCTGTTCCTACTTATTGACTGTGTCGTGATGTTTACATCAAGGGAGGAAGTGCACTAATGTATTTTGAGGGGAATTATTCATTTTGAAGGTGAATTGAAATCATAAGAGGGAAATCCCTTACGTTAAATCCAAACCCAGGGCTTCTTTGAACAAATGTTTTATGTCTTTGTATTGTACAAATATTGATGTATATTTTGATAACAAAGCTTGTGTATTATTCCAGATATGTTGAAGGACTTGATATGCACAATGACAATTTGAGGCAACAGGATTTTGGGGCCTTGAGGGAACAGGCTGTTAGTATTTTGGACGTACCTCCAGAGTTTTGACGTTTTATCGTCTTTTTTTTGTCCGTGACTGTTGCTGGCTTTTGTACCGACTTTCTCCCGAGTCTTCTGTTTCTAAAAGCATCAGAACTGTCGATACTTAAACTCCTCTTCCTCCTTAAATCTCATGATGACGATGTTTTACAGGATGCTGTTGTCGCTGAATGGCTCGTTATTTTTGCAGTCTGACAGAATTGTTTACAACGGACAAACATGCGATGTACTGTACAAACGTTTTCTATCCTGTGGCTGTGAACCATGAAACTACCCTCTTTGATACCGAGAAAGAAAACGAACACTCGAACATATCTGATTTTTTTTTTTCTTTTCTTTTGAACATGTTCAGAAAGAGTCATTTAGCACCAAGCTGAGAAGCATTTAGCCATTTTACATGCACTTAAGTAACTGGTTCATCAGCAGCTTTTTGAAAATACCTGTTTTCATAAACATGTAAAGAAAAAAACGCTGGTCTGTTATCAGGGCTCAGGAATGAGAGGAGACCTGGTTAAAACAACAAAAATATAGTCATGGAAAAAATTAACAGACCGCCCCTTTTATTCAATTTCTCGTTCATTTTAATGTCTGGTACAACTAAAGGTGCATTTGTTTGGACAAATATAATCATAACAACAAAAATATCTCATAAGAGTTTAATTTAAGAGCTGATATCTAGACATTTCCATAGTTTTCTTGATAATAACCAAAATCATAATCAAGAAAACCATGGAAAATGAACAATAAATTGAAGAAAACAACGGTGGTCTAATCATTTTTTCCATGACTGTAGTTTTATAAAGGGAAAGTAATGGTGAAGAGGGATGGATTATTATTATTATTATAGGGAAAATTATTACTCTTAATGTATATTCATGTAGATAGAATAATAGGATGCAAATTACACAAACTCAAACAGCTGGTTTAACACTAAAGGTTGCAGAGTAAAAGTAAATTTCATGCAAAAATTATTGCATCCAAAAAAAAAAAACGACAGACGACAATTGCATGTAAACCTGATATCTCTGAATAACCTGGTTTCTTATGTGTATGTAAATGATTTCAGTGATCTCCACTCGCTGAAGGCTTTAATTCTGTTCTGCAGAATTAAAGCAAAAACAAAGAGAGTTCAGCCGCTGGAGGTGAGCAGAGAAATGATTCTCAGCTGGTGTTAAAGTTTCTCTTCAGGAACCACCTGGCAGGTCAACCTGTTGTACATGTGCATGTGTTCCTGTGGACTCTTCTGTTCAGTGCATGCTGCATGAGACAAGCACACATCTGTGATACTTGACTGCATGGTAACCGGCGCTGTCGCCCTCTACTGTGTTTTCTTGTGCAACAAATAAAATTTGTATTTCTCTTTGACTCGTCCTTTGTCTCAGTCCTCTGGTGTTTTATGCTCTTTGTCCTTGTTTTCACAGAGAGTGATGCTGAGTCACATGCAGTTTGGAGACGCAGCTTTAGAAAATAAACAGAAATGCCGGCTGACACAAGTTTTTTTTTTTTCAAAATATTTTTATTGTCAATTTTCAGAGTGACAAATAACATACATATACAAATAATAAAGATAATAAAAGGAAAATAAATAAAAATTAGACACAAACTATGACATATCAAAACAAAGTATACACAATATAATGTCAGAGTCGAATGTCCACTTAAGTGTATCAAATTTCACAATAGGTACATTTCAAGAATACACGATAATAGGCTGAAACAAGTTTGAGAAGGTTTTTTATAAATGTGGTGATGCGCAGCCAGCCACACACTGTTAGACTTCTTTTATGTCACACTTTTTGTTCAATTTATTTAATTTAATTTAAAATATTTAATTCATCCAATCCAATCCCCTTTATTTATATAGCACAATTTTAGCAAACACAAGGTTTCCAAAGTGCTGCACAAACAATAAATACATAACACAATACAAAGAGATGTAGTAAACAATAGATCAGCAAGATGCAATAAGATAAAATAAATTAAAAAATGGGATAAAAATAAATGAAATAAAATATAAAGTGTACTGCCCGCACAAAATAAAATATGCATGTATACAAATAAAAACAAAAAAAAATCTCTTTATTTATGCCGAAGAGGTTATTCCTGAGGCAGGAATAGTCAAGTCAAGTCAAAGTTTATTTATAGAGCACATTTAAAAACAACCTCAGTTGACCAAAGTGCTGTACAGTTATTAAAATAGAATAAATCATACACAGATAGGTATAAATAAAAACAGTAAAACAATAAAATAGTAATAAAAACTCAGTCCAAAACAGAGTCAGAGATAAAAAAGACAAATAAAAGGGTAAAAAAAAGTAAAAAGAAAGCCAAGGATTCTTGCCTAGCTGGGACTGAACGCCAAGGAGAATAAATAGGTTTTTAATAATGTTTTAATAGTAAAAGATAAAACAGAACATGTAAGCACCATGCGGCAGAAACAGTTCAAATGTCCAGCAGTAATAATACTGCTAAATAAAATGATTTAAATTGACAATAAAATAAATAAAAGTAACTAAGAAAAAGATAATAAATAATTTAATAATATGCAATAATCTGACAAGAGATATTTAGTTATTATTTATTATTCTACTTATACAATACATTTTGCAGAGACATTACAATAATCATGTCATTCAGATTACAGTAATGTAACATTTTCAGGAACAGCAAACTATAAACTGCTGCATCTTCCCACCAGCAATTTGCTTTTAACAACATTCAAGCAGATTTATTACTGACCTAACTAATTTGACATTATTATTTAGTTATTGATATTACTTTTTTTTTTTTTTTTTAAACAACTGGAAATACTAGCATCTGTTTACAATGTAACTGACTTGTTGCCAGGATATTTGCCTCGACAATAAATAGAAACACTGATCTAGGATCAGTCCTGTAAATGTCCACTAAATTAGTTGTTTATGAGTTTATATTCTTTATGAGAGTCTGTAAAACTGTGATGCTGCAGGTTTTTTTTTTAAACTTTATCCAAGTATTCAATTTACAAATTATGTCAAACATTAACACATAACACAATACATAAGAACTCTTTCACAGATACAAAAACGAAAAGTCAATAAATAAAATAACTTAATTTACAGAATGTATTCCCAAAGTCTCAGATAAGATAGAACCTAAATAATAATAAATAAATAATTAAATACTAATAGTTAATACAAAATCATTACATCATAAAATGCCAGGAAGTACTTCAAATATCTTTTCATAGTAATCTAAAAATTGTGTATTCTTTTTATTTTTAACCAGGGCTAAGGATTTATAAAGTGAATTAAATTCAACCAAAAAATGAGGAAAGGTTGGCTTGGAGGCTGAAAATGTTTGCTTATGAATAAAATATTTTCCCAGTAAAATGAAAAAATTCACTAAATACTGAAGACACTTGTTCTTCTTATTTTCATAATAACATATAACATCTTTTAGGGAAAAACAGTATGACATGTTAACATGGGTGAAGACATGAGAACACAAGTCCGACCAAAATTGCATTGTGACATTACATTCAAAAAACAGATGGTTCAAAGTTTCATCAGCATGCCCACAAAACACACAAGAGCTGTCCACATCCATGAATTTTGAAATGAAAGAGTTAACTGATGCTGCAGTTCTACTCTCCCGCCGCCAGGTGTCACTGACGTGCTCAGTGACGTTATTTGACGTCACAGAAGAAGAAGAAGTCTTGTGCCCTTCACAACAGCAAACATGGCGACTGCTACCAAAATCATCCAGAGGCTCCGGAATTATTTATCGGGGGTGAGAAACACAACCACTCAATTTATTAAACTTTATATCAGCACCTGCACGTAGGGTGACATAAATATTACTTTATGATTGGGAGGATTTATCGCTGGTACCCTTCTAACAGACTCATTTAACCGGCGGAAGATGCTAATTGTAGCTAACTAAGAGCCAGCTGGATGATAATAAGTTGCGTGAAATTAAAGCAGAAGGTGTGTTTTAATATGTTTTGCAGCAACTGTCAGTAATTCTGCTTTGTTTTCAGCAAAACCTGCAAGCCAAGCTGCAGCTGAGATACGAGGAGATCGCAAAGAGGTATGAAATATTATGCACTTTATGTGTTTTTTATGCACACTGTTCATTGCACCTTATTTGTTTCATAGCACCAACATTTTTATTTTTATACTGTATATTCATATTTATTCTGCACTGGAATTCTACTCCTTAATACATACTCCTTCTTTAGACACTTTATTTGTATTTTTACATTACATTTTATTGTATTTTTATATTTTATTGCTTGAAGTATGCCTAGGTTGTTCTTTTATTTAATTATTTAATTGTGTTGTCATTGTCTCTGTGTGTAATGCTGCTACTACACTGGAATTTCCCAGCTTGGGATAAATAAAGTATATCTATCTATCTATCTATCTATCTATCTATCTATCTATCTATCCATCTACCCATCTACCTATCTATCTATCTATCTATCTATCTATCTGAAAGACTTGGTGCAGCACCTGTGAAACATTTTATTTAAAAAAGTATCATGTAAAAACGACATTTTTATTAGATCATTAGGAACAGGTGCTAATTAAAAACAAAGACAGGAAATTAAATTGCACGGGCTTTTAAAAAAAATCTTATTCTGCTAGTTCCATTGCATTTTAATTTTTCATGGCTTTCGTTTGGAAAAGTACAGCAGGTTAGGTTGTAAGTCTAGTTGCATACAATATCTACATCATAAGGATAATCAGAGATTGGACATTTTTGCATGGAAATTTTTTTTTTTCTGCAGCTCTGAAACCTAAAAAATCCTGCCTCTAACTCTGCAACCCCTGGAATAACATGTCCACAGTTGCAATAAAAGCAGTTTGCAGAAAAAGTTGCTTGCTCTTTTAAATCAAACTTTTTTCTGTCTGGTCCAGGACTCCCTTGTCTCCCCTGACATTCTGAATCTTAATGAGAATATTACTGGTAAAATAAAAGTTAAAAAAAACAACATTCCTGGCCTGGCAGTCCTCACAATGGTGCAGAGTCTGTTTGCAAAGTGTTTGTGCTGCTAAAATGTATTTTATCGCTTGTGGACAGCTTTGAATGGAGCTTTTTTTCACAGCAGACATACAGGTACATAATCTTGTTTGTGATGTTTTTTTTCTGAAAGGACACAGCCACCACCCAAACTGGCCGTCGGCCCGAGCCACAAGTTTGCTGACAACTATTACTTCACGAGAGACGGACGCAGAGAGTCGGTACCCGCCACCGTCATCATGTCTTCTCAGAAAGCTCTCACCGCCGGCAGGTAAAACACCCAGTCAGCACCTTTCAGGTCACTACAGGACTAAAACCAAATAGGGACGATTACAGCTGTCAAATTAAACATCTTACATCAGATATATTAAGGTTTAAAGAAAGAATCTGAAGAAAACTAACATATGGTTACAGACTGAACTGGATATAAACAGGTTAAAGAACTGTATTTAATCTAATTTGCAATATATTTAACCCATTTAAAAAAAAAAGATATCTCTACATTTTAAACATTTAAATCCAACTATGGATGTGTATCAGACATTTCCTTATATCTATTTTTACTGTAAAATAGTCAACTTTTCATGTCAGAAAAACAGAAATCCTTTTTCAGCTTTGTGAGGGGCATTTTGTGGTGTCTTCTCCTTCTTTTTTTTTTTTTTTTTTCAACACAAACCACTGCACACACAAAAATTGCATAGTAGGTAAAAAATGCTAAAGGAAATCTAGTTGTAGTCTTGTGAATAGTGACCCTGAACGATTCACAGTCTTTGTAGAATCTCAGTGTGAGACTAGGCTGGGACTAAAAACTCTAAACTCTTGTCTTTAGATGTGAGCTGAGAGTCTTCCAGGAGTCTTTCCACATCTTTTCAAAGTCTTCTGGTGTATAGGTAGCATAACTGTTGATGAGATATTAGGTTTTGCAGTAAATCTTTAAGTTGTGTGTATTTCTCTGTGATCTCTTCTAGTGAAGTGGCTGAAGCCCCGAAGCCTGCGGTGACCCCCGGGGCCACGTACAAGGAGCCGTCCCTCTCCACAGACCAGCCCTACCTCTGAGCAGCAGGATCCTCCACCAGGTCCTGCTGCAGAGTTCTGACCACTGTATGTGTTGGTTGTATCCTGTACAATAGAAAGTGTGAATAAAATGTGTTCTATTTACCATTTCTGTGGTTATTGTGGTCATATGATGAACTGAACAAATATTTTAAATGATCAGTTTAAACTCTGTGAATATATTTGCCACTATGCTGCTACACTGCAAAAAAGCCAACTTGTATTTTTTGGCCTAAAACAGTGATTTAAGTTGGTAAAACTTGGAAATATAAATTATTGACATTTAGGGCAATAATGTAAGTTAACACAACAAAGGAAGCCAACCTCAAACCTCAAAACCTCAAAATGTGTTTGTGTGTGTGTGTGAAACATGTATCTGGAGGAGTGTGCGCGCTTACGCGCACATTTGTGTGTGTGTAACAAAAATCACATAAAGTTACGTGTGTGTGTGTGTGTAATTAAAATCACATAAAGTTACCTGTGTGTGTGTGCGTGTTTAAAGCATGTGTGTGTGTGTGTATCTGTAACTGTAATCACACCAAAGATCAAAGGCAATCAGCAGAATTAACTGGCACCTGTTAATGTCCCGGAACATTGACAGGCTGGAATTTCTGGCCTCGAACAGAAAGCATTTTTGGCAAAACCATAATACCTGTCATTGATCCGACTTCACTTTGAGCGTCCTGAGTTCTTCCTGAACGTCTACATATGTTTTTTGTGAAGAAAAATGAAAAAATAGCTTTGTTAGAGCGATCTAAAAAAACTGTTCCATCTCCCTTTTTCTGAAATCTTCCTGCGTTTTTAATATGGGAGCCAATGAGGCTGTTGGTGGTGTTGGTGGATCATCTGTGCGTCCTACGCCCAAACTATAACTCTGACAGCTTTACCAGAGGATTGTGAGGGAGAAGACTAATTTTCCTACGTTTCTATGTATAAATTATTTCTGTGGAGTGGAATTTGCGGCCTGGAGCGCAGTTTCCAAATTTATTTATTGACAATTTTTTCTCTCCCTCTACACTCTGGTGATGATGTCACACACTGTGACACGAACATTCCGTGCAATACACACCCATTATAATCTCAGAATTTCTCCAGAAATGATCATGGTCATTGAACAGGGATTGATAAAAAACTATATGACCTATCGAAACGTGGATTAATACACCGATACACAAGACTTGTGTCTACTGTTTAAAGTTTAAATGGAGTCTCTAGGTGAAATTATGCCGGAGAAGTAGACGTTTGAAAATCTCCAATTATTGTTCTTTTCTTTTAATTATCGCTCATTTTTTGTCGGCCGTCCCATTCATTTCAATGCAAAATTTTGGGCAGTTTTTCGCGACTTACGTCAAGAAAAATTCATATTCTGTAGAGAAAAGTAATAGCACACCGATCCCGATCAAACTGCACGTTTTGATATATAATTTGTCCTGCAACTCTTCAAGTTGTAGGACTAGTAGCGGGACGAAACTGCGTCCGGAAGAGGAAGAAGAAGAAATCCACAGTATAACAGTAGTGCAGCTTCCATTCACTGCTTACCAGTGGCGGTTCTACACAGGGGCCTCCAGGGGCCACTGCCCCTGTGAAGAAGCCCTTGGCCCCTGCTGTGGCCCCTGTGTCAAATTAATTAAAAAAAAGATCAATTTATAACGATGAACGACGGAACAATTCTTACCTATTTTTTGTTCAAACAATATCTCAATGTACACAAAAGGAACCCATAATGTGTACATTGTATAATAGTTTAATTGTGCAATAAAAGCTAAATATAAAGATAATTCTCACTATACTGCACTTTCAAAATAAAAAAAAAGTAATTGTGCACAAAAATGAGAAATGTCACTGTCGTACAAAAATAACTGTTAGTGTTGGTAAGTCTCATTTCTTCAATCAATGTAAGTCTTCCAAATATGAGACTTTTAGCTAAAATAAAGGTTTTGAATGCTTAAATATCATTTTGACAATTTTTAATGTGCCCCTCTGATTAAACACTGGCCCCTCCTTGGCCCCCACAGTAAAACTGGTCTAGAACCGCCACTGCTGCTGACTGAAACAGTCTGTTCACTGCCAGACGGACTACAGGCAGCAACGATTGCGTCATATTTCCGCGCCACGTGCGCTGCAGTTGTGGAGGACATCGAGCATGGGACACCTTGGAGCTTTATTCCTGCTGCTGGTTCCTCTCACCTGCTGTCAGATTTGGGGTAAGAAGCAGAATGGACCGTGCATTAATGTGACTCTGAACTGCTGCTTGTATTAAAGATTATTTTTTAAATGGAGCGACGAACTGAGAGTTTCCAGCCGAGCAGAGCTGCTGCCGGCTGGATGAAGTCTGTTTACAATGACAAGTCCAGTCGACTTGAAGTGATAATGTCATTTTTCAGTATATAATATTACAGCAAGCCAGTCTCAACACTTCTACAGATGATTTCATATTAGGTGTAAAATATATACATGTGTTAATAAAGCTAGAAAGATGAAAGAAGGAGCATCCCCATGTTATCTGACCACGTATTTGCAGTGCAAATGCATGATGTGCATTTGCATACGTATATGGGTTTATAATAAAAACATATGCATATCTAAATTAAATATGAAATAAAAAATTACAGCCACTGTAGGTGAATTTGCAAGTGTTATTGTAGCTTTGGAGGCCAAATTAGTCTGAATTTGATCATTAACTCTGAGAGAAATGATTAAAATGACAATAAGCAGGTAAAGTAAAAAGAAAAGTGCAGTGTAAAAATGCACAAAATTATGTCCTGCAATTAATGTTGGTCTGCTGTTCTTACACTGAAAAAAAAAAGAAATCACGTAAGTGGGTATTTTTTATTTGCTTCAAACGTTTTGTATTCCTATTTATACTGTTAAACATGCATTTGAGCATAACATATGTTAAGTTACTGCACAGTAAACATATTTAAAATTGCAGTTTCATCATATCTGTTTAAGTGCACGCTCCTATATGTCAGTAGTTCTCAACCTTTTTGAGTCGCGACCCCCAATTTAACATGCATGTTGTCCGTGACCCCCGCTCACTGAACACAATCTCACACGCACAGTTCAGATCACCCAAAAAAGAAACAAAATGACCAAAAAAGACACAAATTGACCACAAAATGATCAAAAAAGACACAAAATGACCAAAAAAAGACACAAAATGACACAAAAAAAGACACAAAATGACACAAAAAAAGACACAAAATGACCAAAAAAAGACACAGATTGACCACAAAATGATCAAAAAAAAGACATAAAATGACCTAAAAAGACATCTATCTATCTATCTATCTATCTATCTATCTATCTATCTATCTATCTATCTATCTATCTATCCATCTATCAGGTGCTGCAGGTCACTCTCTGCCCTCCTGCAGTGATCAGCAGGAGTTCAGGTGCAGCGATGGTTCTTGTATCTCCAGACTGAATGTTTGTGACGGACACAAAGACTGTGAGGACGGATCAGATGAACAACACTGTGGTGAGCTCTTTTTTTTTTACTTGGCAGCATAAAACAAACAAAGGGAGATAATCTACAACCCCAATTCCAAAGAAGATGGGTTGTATGTAAAAAAAACAAAGAAAAAAACAGTTTGAACAAGAACGGTTTAGGGTTTAGAGGAAATGGAGAGCAGAAAACCTTTTTAACCAAAGCTTATAACAGCTTATAACAGGAGAACTATAAAGCCAAAATACATTTGGGTAACACTTTACAATAACCATCATTTATAAATGATAAACAGATAGTTTATTAATGTTTAATCATCATTTATAAACCGTATATAGGCCATTTAGAATGGTAAATATATCATTTATTAATGTTTAACTAACTACATCACTTATAAATGACACATAGATGGTTTATTAATGTAAGTTTATAGTTACTTTACCATTAAAAAACAATTTAATTGTAATTAATAGTTCATTAATAGCTTTAGTTGCACTCATTTTAACATTTCAAACACCATATTAAGTATGTTAATTATTTTGAAATGATTCATATACCTTTAAGAAATTGGTTGAAAACATTTAAAGATTAAATTTGTGTAGCACTTTGAAAATGGTTAATAATTGGTTTATAAGCCATCTATAAACACTACTTAGTTGGTTATTGTAAAGTGTTTCCTACATGTGTGATGCTTCATTGAAAGGTAATTTGTGGCTAAAACACAACTGGAACTCAGTTAAAAAAACTGTTTTTTTGCTGTAACTCTACCTTTAACTCTGGAGGGCAGGTGGTGTGAATTATATTGTTTTTGGACACATTCTGTTTAATTTACACAATGTCCCAACTTCTTAGGAATCTGAGTTTTAGCAATTTGAGACGAGGAAAAGCAAGTTTACTCAGCAGATTTCAAGTTCCCTGGGAATCTGTTGCAGATATGTCGTGCATAAAAAACTGCATGCTGCTCCTCCACTCTTAGAAATAAGAAATAACATGGATGGGGCTGATTGTTTTGACAAAAAAAGGGCAACAACTGATATTAAATATGACACCAAGAAGCCAGACAGTGTGGCTTAGAAGTCCTCTGGAAATCTTTAAACAGTTGAATTTATTGTAGTTTTGAAAACTGCTTGGATTTTGAATGAAATGCTTCAAATGTAGTTAATATAGGACACCAAGTCTACTTCAAAAACTATTTTCGGTAACGCTTTATATTAAGGTCCTTGTAATAACCATTAATTAACAAGTAATAAGGCCCTTGTAAGTCCTTACAAGATGCTTATTAACATTATTGTGTGTTTATAAGCTTATATAAGTGTTAATAATGGCATTACAAACACCCATGACCCACCCATTATGTCTTTGCCATGCCTTTATTAATCTTATTTTGTTTGCTTATTGATATTAAAATATACTTTATTGCTCATCTATTATAAGTTAACTATAAGTTAACTATGCTTTTTGCAACTACCGGATCTAAAGCGAGAACAATGCCTTATTACTTGTTAATTAATGGTTATTAAGGACCTTATTATAAAGCGTTACCCTATTTTTAAACTTATTTAGAAACATGAAACTTTGTTGCCATTTCATTTGTAGAATGCTGTAATGAATTATAATGCAATAACATGTCATTTAATTTGATGAGTGCACACTATATAATATGTTATATACCACAGCTGTAAAGTGCTTGAAAATGCTTGAAAAATGCTTGATTTTGACTTTGAAGACTGCAGCATTTTGAAGATTTCACTGCAGAATTGATAGACATTAATTAAAACAAACACAATGCCACAATGAGTCCACTCTGGCTGATAGATCACAATAGATCAGCGGTTCCCAAACTTTTTCAGCCGTGCACAGGTTGGAAAAATGATACAAGAACAAGAAGATAACTTCTTCTACGCTTCATTATAAGATCAAAAACAACCAAAAGTAGATGCAAAAATGACCAAAGATGACACAAAATTATCAAAATAGACACAAATTGACCAAAAATACATGTAAAAATGACCAAACAACCAAAAAATAGATGCAAAAATGACCAAAGATGACACAAAATTATCAAAATAGACACAAATTGACCAAAAATACATGTAAAAATGACCAAACAACCAAAAAATAGATGCAAAAATGACCAAAGATGACACAAAATTATCAAAATAGACACAAATTGACCAAAAATACGTGTAAAAATGACCAAACAACCAAAAAATAGATGCAAAAATGACCAAAGATGACACAAAATTATCAAAATAGACACAAATTGACCAAATATACATCTAAAAATTACCAAACAACCAAAAAATAGATGCAAAAATGACCAAAGATGACACAAATTTATCAAAATAGATACAAATTGACCAAAAATACATGTAAAAATTACCAAACAACCAAAAAATAGATGCAAAAATGACCAAAGATGACACAAAATTATCAAAATAGACACAAATTGACCAAAAATACATGTAAAAATGACCAAACAACCAAAAAATAGATGCAAAAATGACCAAAGATGACACAATATTATCAAAATAGACACAAATTGACCAAAAATACATGTAAAAATGACCAAACAACCAAAAAATAGATGCAAAAATGACCAAAGATGACACAAAATTATCAAAATAGACACAAATTGACCAAAAATACATGTAAAAATTACCAAACAACCAAAAAATAGATGCAAAGATGACACAAAATTATCAAAATAGACACAAATTGACCAAAAATACATGTAAAAATGACCAAACAACCAAAAAATAGATGCAAAAATGACCAAAATAGATGCAAAAATGAACAATAAATGACACAAAATTGAATAGCCTGTATTTATCAATTAATTAATAACACGTCTTTATTGTGTGGGGGGGAAAAAATGTAATTGTGTTATTATCAGACCGCCATTACATCAAGCTCTATCACTGACAATAATAGTGTCAAAGTCTATCAGATAATCTCTGTGTCCTTTACCTGCTGCAGCTGTTTTACTAAATGTACAGCAGTGAGTGATGCCGTTTCAGCTGATTATAATCGTCTATCGTCTCATTTCTTGCACTGTGTGGGAAAATACCGGAGCAGATTTTTGGCTCATAATCCTGTTGCAGTAATTAGAGACTCTGATATTGAATTCCGGAGGTATTTTGTGTTCAGCATGAAGCAAAAGCAGCATAATGTTTCCACAGAAAACCTCTGAAAGAGAAAGTTTTCTGAAAGGATTAAATGTTGTTGCAGTAAACATAAAGCCTGTAGATGTGAGGAATGAATATCAGCAGTGTTGTTTGGAGACTTTAGACCTGGAAGTCGCTGGTTTGAACGCCAGCCAGGAAAATGTAGGAACAAGATTAACTTTCTTCCCCTCAGAAGTGCAGCAGACTGAGATTTTACTGGAAAAATACAGGAAAATGTGCAACACAATGCAATAAAAATTTGTTTTTTAGAGCAAAACTGCACAAATTTTGCATTTCAAGTAAAATAAATTAGTGATTAAAATTATTTGATTGCAGCTCAAAGAGTTTTTTTCTTGCAGTTGAGCTGAATCTGGTGTAGGCTGAAAGATGTAAGAGCCGTCTCTATTGATCGGTTCTGATCAGAGTGATAGATTCAGTGGAGGAAGAAGTATTCAGATCCTTTACTTAAGTAAAAGTTTTAATACAACACTGTGAAATTACTCCTACAAGTAAAAGTCCTGCATTCATTTTACTGACTTAAAAGCATCAAAACATTCTTAAAGAATCAAAAGTAAAAGTCCTCATTATGCAGAATGGACCCACTTATATGTTCCAAAAATTAGATTACTTGTGTTAATGCATTTATGTAAGCAGCATTTTAATGTGAACAGTAAACAGGGGTCATGTTAACTACACTACTGGTCAAAAGTTTTAGAACACACCAACTTTTCCAGAATTTAATTGAAAATGATGCAGTTTAATGTCTCAGTGTACTCTGAAATGAATGCACATTTGCAACATTTAAAATTCTTTATTGAGCATGATAGTGTTTTGAAAGTAGAAAAAAGATTCAAAATCACATTTTATGTTGGACTAAAGGACTAAAAAAAGACACAAAATGACCAAAAAAAGACACAAAATGACAAAAAAAGAGACAAAATGACAAAAAATGACTTAAAAAAGATACAAAATGACAAAAAATGACTTAAAAAAGACACAAAATGACAAAAAAAAGACACAAAAAGACTCCATAGAGTTAAGTTGTTAACCCATTTCTTGTTCCCTGAAAAAGGCCTACTTGTATAATTCTGAAATGTACATTATTTTCCAGTTTTGGTTAAGCTTACCTTTTTTTATTTACCTCTGGCAGTTCACCACTTACCTTTGGACCCTTTCAAGCTGTTCATTTGACTTGAACTGCTTGAATTTCAATAAAAAACTGGAAAAATTGGGGTGTTCTAAAACTTTTGACCGGTAGTGTACTTAGTTTACTGTTTTGAGGTTTAATTAAAAAAATAAATGCATAATCATTTTAAATATATCATATTTTTCATGTTAAATCTCGACCTGAAAAGAAACTAAAGCTGTCAGCTAAATGTAGAGGAGTAAAAGGTTCAATATTTGCCTGAAAATGTAGTGAAGTAGAAGTATAAAATTTCATGAATTGGAAATACTCAAGTAAAGTACAAGTACCTTAAATTTGTACTTAAGTACAGTACTTGAGTAAATGTACTTAGATTCAACAGCAACAATGCTTGATCTGCAAAAATACTAATTACTAATATGTATACAACGATGCTCTTAAGCTGTTTATATTTATTGTGTGTAATATTTCTGAGGCTTCAAAGTATGCTTAGTATTATTGATTGTGAAAGTTTCTTCCACTTTTTTATCAGTTTATATTTGCAGGATTGACAAGATAGTCTAGTTTCACTCTCACTTCACATACATTGATGACATATTTGCTTATATACCTCACCTGTATATTTGGGTATATATATAATATATATAATATTAGTATTCCTCATAGAATTTTTCCATTTAATGGATGTTTTCGCATGTTTTTATTATTTTGAAACACAGTTTTTTGCTTCTCTGGAGCTATATGATCTTGTTGAGTGTCATTTGAAGCTAATTGATTATTTTGCATGTTGTTGGTTGCAGGCTTTATTCAAACTGAACATGTGAATGGATGTGATAAAGAGCTGCATTTCTTATTAACAAATTGAGCCATCACACAGCTGCTTCTGATGAAAACTTGTATTGTATAACAAATCTATAATTTATTAGCCTGTCTGCAGAGATTCTTTGCAGCCAAACATTTTTTTTCTTCACGTCCTTTCTTTAATTTCTGCAGCTGCGTTTGCTCTGATGTCTTGTAATATTTCATTTTTGATGATTTCTTGAGTTGCTCTGAAACGGCCTTTTGTGGTTTATTAAAAACTGAACCACTTACCATTAATCAGACACAAAGATGTGGGAAATTGATGTTTCTGTTAACGTTGGTGGTCTGAAAAAAATCAAAACACTTTTGTTGAAGTCATTGAGGTTAAACTTGTAGTGAAGCCTTTGAAGATTCTGCACAGACTTAACCCATTGAAGCCTGGAAAGCGTTTACGTTGTTTTTTAGTATTTGTATAAGCTCTCAAATACTTTTTGACTTTCATTTCTATCTGCTACAGAGGCTGAAAAATCTATTATTTAGTAGAAGCGTTGACACTTCTGTTGAATTTCCAGAAAAACTTCAGGTTTTAGGGGCTGATTTTAAAATCGCCCAGAGGTTTTACAGGAAGTTTTAGGTGTCAATGTGTTAATGACTGATTTAATGTGTGACTCTCACTGTTTACAGGTCACCTGTCATGTCAGAACGATGAGTTTTCCTGCCGGAGTAGACGGTGCATATCGATACGTTTCTGTTGCAACGGCGTGGACGACTGTGGGGACGGGAGCGACGAGGCTCCGGACGTGTGCGGTTCGTCTCCGTCTGTTCAGACTTCCTCCAAGTGTTCCTCGTCTGAGTTTGAGTGTGGAGACGGCGAGTGTATCCGCCAGAGCTGGAGGTGTGACCACTCACAGGAATGCTCCGACGGCAGCGACGAGGAGAACTGTGGTGAGTGATGCAGCTTCATGTCATCAAGGGAATTAGTGGAATAAAAACGTGAGCACAGTAAGGCCCCGTTTACATGATGACGGTCTGAAGAGAAGACACAAAAGTGGCGTCACGTCTTCACTTTTTATTCCTCGTTTAGACGAGCGTCACAAAGCCAAATGTCAGGTTTGTCGGGTTCTCCTAGTTCTGTGTGGAGAAACTTCACTCGCCTGAATCAACCTCAACCAAAACTGCCCTACAAAGCCTAACTGCAGTAACTACATTTTTGGTCGAAATTGAGTTATAACTAAAAATGAACTCCTTTATGTCTGTTTTATCTTGTGACAAAGTTTTAGATTTCAATTTTGTAAGTAATTGCACTTTCCAAGGTGTGTTTTGGATATATTTACGCATTTTAATATAAAACAAAAGCAGTGTAACCTTGTATTTCTTCATTGTGTTGAATAGTGAAGACAAGAATATTAGAAATTATAATTTTATTTGATAGGGAAATTATTATCTACATAGTAATTAAGTAAAAAAGTGAGATAAAATTATATTAAGACTAAAATGTAACATTACTTTATAATATTAAGTCTAAAATACACAAATATTTGAATAGAGAATACACTTTTAAATACACTTATAACAAAATAAATGTTTAAATGTTTATTCACTGAAAACAAAATATAAAAGCTAAAAGCACTCTTTTTTTGCATTACTATTAGTACCTTTAACAGCAAAACCAGAGTGCACTTACTACATGTTTGGGGTCAAAGGTCAAATTAATCATCATGATTTTTGAGCATAAAAATGACATCATCAATACATAGAAATAAGTGTCATATCACTGACCTACCTATAACTAATTTGGCTGGCCAGTTAAAAAACGTTAAAAAACTTTAAAAGCGTTTTTCTCAGTTCTACCCTTGGTGTAGTTACTGCAGTTAGACTTTGTAGGGCAGAAAACCTCTCAGATAAACTGTAACACACCAAGAGCCAGGTCTTCACCGTCCAACACTAAAGGCAGGGCTATATTAAGAAAAGTTGGGTGAACTCAAAATTTCAAGGCAACAAACTTCGATAAAATTTTAAGTTGGACAATTAAACTGAATATTTTAAGTTTTGTTTTTGAGTTTGCTCAACTCTGAATTCAGATTTTTGTCAACTCAACTGTAAGTTGGACTAACTTATAATTTTACCTTGTAATAACTTTTAATCCTTACTTCTGCTAACTTCTGCAATGTGCTGAATTGGCACGATTGTAACGCCGCTATGAAATGTCAGCTAATGTTGCGACCACAATTTTGAGTTAGCATTGATACGCTAATGGCTACTCTTGTAGCTGTAACAAGCAGCGCCGCTAGCATCAGTTAGCCGCTAGCATCAGTTAGCCGCTAGCTTTCGCTAATGACCAAATTTCCCAACAAAGAAATAAGAGTTATCAGAACTATTGTCCCTTGTTGTGAACCCCAACTTAAAGATATAAGTAACAACAACTCACCAACTTGTTTTTGAGCAGACAACTGGCTTCCTTTGTTGTGCTAACTTACATTATTGCCCTAAATGTCAATAATTTATATTTCCAAGTTTTACCAACTTAAATCACTGTTTTAGGCCAAAAAACACAAGTTGGCTTTTTTGCAGTGCATGTTGTACTTGATGTTCTATAAACTAGCCAGCAGGGGGCAGTACAGCACTGATCCATGTGCTGCAGCAGGAGACTCAGATCTTCAGGTTTCTCTTTGTTTACATGTGTAACAGGCTCCGTTAGTCAGTTGTAGCCTCTCTGAGGACAGAATGAAGTACATAAACATTTCTGAACTTGGACTGAGTCATAAAACTCCTCTGGGTGCAGAAATAGTTGCTCTTGAACACAGTGTAGCAGGTAGCATAGCAGCCTTAGCTTGCAGGGTGCTGGAGCTGACATAGTTAAACAACAAAACATATTGATATGTAATGTTTGTGATAAACCAGTTAGAATAATGAAACAATGCAAAATAATTCTGTTGCTGCAGCTTCTCCAAGCTGATGAGTTGCTTGTTTTTCTGTTTTGCATCATTGTAAAACTGATTATTCTCATGTTTTGGACTGTTGGTCAGACAAAACAAGGCATTTGATGAACAGAAATAATAACATTTTTTATTGTCCACTCATGCAGAAATGTATCTTTTAAACAGTTCCTCTGCCAGAGAGACATGAGATAAAACTCTTAATGAGAAATAAGTGAATCAAACAGTTGGGATCAAATATTAACCGCTGAATAGACGCCATAAAAACAGCAGGAGTCAATAAAATGCGATAATCTTATTTATTTAGTAAGATGAAAGAGGATGGAATATAATGTTTTGTTGTTGTTGTTGATTAAAAAAATCAACAAATGCCCTATACCGTCTTAATACTGTCAAGTTATTTAAACTTTAATTAAATAAATGTAATTAAAGTGTAGCTCAGGTTCAGCCACTGACATGTCACTCTTTTTTCATGACATTTTTTTTTTTATGTGAATATTTTTATTGGGTTTTATAATACATACAGCACAAGAACATCCATGAACTCAAACACATCCAGAAACTCAAATGTATTGTGCGCACACCATAAAATCAATAAGAAATAATAATAATAAAAATAAACATGATTAGAATGTCCCAAATATATTAGCGTTAATGACAATAAGAAAAATAAACAGACATTCTGACACAAAGAAAAGCAATAATGGTAAAACTTCACAAATGATGCAAATCAGCTATACAAAACCGACAGAGGTGAACAGAGAAGCAAAAACAAAAAACAGTAAAATAAATAAGTAAATAAATAAATTCACAGGGCCCTTGAAATCATTTAGTCTTTTTTCATGACATTTATGGGTTCATTGAAAATATTAGAAAATAATCTAAATTAAGTTTCAGTGCATTACAGCTTTGTTTTACACTGTAACTGTAAAACATCTTTAAACAATCTGTGCTCTTGTGATTTAGTGATTTTATGAGGCACTTTAAAGACGTGTATATTGTGCCAACTGGTTTATTTAATTAATTTCTCATCCCTGGTGTCAGTTCAAACTCTGGCAGCGTATCGAAACATGAATCATGTGAAAACAAACAGCATCCTGTTAGCAAACTTGCTCGTGGCTAACCACAAAATGTTCAGACAAATGTTTTCGGTTTGTTTGGAGATTGTTTTCTGCAGCGTGAACATGAATAGTGTCTTCTGTTATGCACACAATATTTTTACTTTGAATGTTTTCTCTAATTGGAAACAACATCTGATACTTTTGTCAGGGAGGTTTTTGCTTTAATCTAGTTGAGTTCATTGACATAATTTGCAAAGGAATTTAAAGGAGAATTGCCTTAAAACACTCAACTCAACTTTATTTGTAAAGCACTTTAAAACAACCAGAGCCGCAACAAAGTGCTGTACATAAACAAACAGAACAAGAGACAAAAAAATAAATAAAACAGGAAATAAACACTAAAATAAATAGATTCATTGCTTTTTAAAAGACAATTTAAAAAACAATAAATAAAAGCAAACCATAAAACACTAAAAACAAGAGCAGAGTCTCATGCGTGGTTAAAAGCCAAGGAATAAAAATAGGTTTTAAGATGACTGGTGCACTCCAGAGGCTTAACAAGTAATTTATTACAAGATATACTGTAGTTGTAACACTGTAATATACACAAGTTGAGCTTCATCCACCATTACAAATAAAAGGAGATCTGCCATTTGATCAGTGGTGACATTCTTTGAATCAATTGCATATCAAATGTGCATTTGTCGACATATAATAGAATTACAATAAAATCTGTCTATTTCTAACCCCTTTTATCAAGTGCGCTCCTAAAATCCAAACACTTCCTGGTAAGGCGTTATAAAAAACAGCTTAAACAATAAGTATCCTGGCTAAAACAATGCTCCATACATGAGCAAGTTTCACATTTATTAGCTCAATAGTGTGGAGCAAACAGTGCAATATATTTATTTTATATGCAGTAACTCCAATTATGTGCCTGTAAATATCCCAAACCTGTTGCTCCCCCCTTCTTCTTCTTCTTGTGCTTTTTTAGGTGGAAAATAGCAATCTGCTCGAACCTGGCACAATGCATATTCTCTTGTTGTACAAGATTAATGTTTTATTGTGCGCTGTCCCTGTTTCGAAATAAATAAATTACAAATTACAAATAGGTTTTCTCATTTTTTTTCACTCTGTTTAAATTATTATGAGAGCTGCTCTTTTTAATTCTGCTGTAGTTCTGTGCAATGGCAGATAAAAGGATTCTATTCTCTTCCTTGTATGGAACCACTGATGCTGATGTAACATTTGCTTCTGCAGATCAGAACGAGTGTGAGGTCAATAATGGCGGCTGCTCTCATGTGTGTGTGGACCAGCTGATGGGTTTCCACTGCGACTGCCCCGACAACATGAAGCTGGTCGGGGACAGCTACTGTGAAGGTGAGTGAAGATAAAGTTAATGTTACATCACCAGTTATGGAGGTTTGTCCTGAAGCCATCGCACTAAACGCTCATTTCTGCTGTGAAGTAATGAGAACTGGACTTCCACCAACACCATTTTATTTTTCCAACTCTATCTTTATTTATTTTCAGACATAATAACACATACATATAACTACTGGGACTCCGAACATATGCCCCAAACCATGTAAAACACAAATAGTAAATAAAAAAAATTACAAACAAAAGAAGGAAACTTAAATACTCAATAAAAAGAAAAAAATTTAATTAAATTAAATAAAAAAAACGACACGATACTACATAAGTAAATAAATAATAAAATAATAAATAATAGAAATAAGAGTACAGATGGGGGAGAATAAATACAAAACCAACCATACACTGCATATAAATGTATAAACACGTAAATTAGAAAGTGGTCAGTCAACACCAGACAAACATTTTTCCAAAATGGGCTGCAGAGGGCGACTTATGGGTCATAATAATAATAATAATACATTTAATTTATGGGCGCCTTTCATGTCACCCAAGGTCACCTTACAAAGTCTAAAATCATAAACATCTTTAAAAACAAGACAACATGGTAAAAACATCACGACATGGTAAAAACAAGACAATATGATATCATCCCCAGGTGTTTCCACCAAACCTGACAAGTCTTTATTCGAAAGAACATTTCTAAAGGGGCCTCAGATGTTATCAAAAATATGTTGTTTACCCTTGATTGCATATGTGATCTCTTCCACCAACACCATTTTTAACACATTCCTACTCTGCGTCCTCTGAACTCCATTTCAAGCGTTTATTCTTTATCTAGAGGTGGACTCGTGTCTGGAGAGAGACGTGTGTGACCAGCTGTGTTCTCACAGGAACGGCAGCTTCGCCTGCGACTGCCACCAGGACTACCTGATGGATCCGTCCAGCGGAGAGTGCAGGGCCAAAGGTGAGAAACTAATCATCAGAGCACCTGGGGCTGTGGGAACTTAACTGTAGTTCTATAAAAACGTCCGGAGACTTCAAACTTTTACTGAACAAATGCGCAGTAATACAGAGGAAAACAATGAACGGCAAAACACTACTGAAAATATCGTTGTTGTTGTTTTTACTGACTTCTTCTCCTCAACCAACACTTCTTCTTGACCTTTGACTCTAGAGTAGAACGCTACTGCCACCTTGTGGTCTGTATGAGTCACTGTACACAGTATTTTAACTTGCGTAAACAGAAATGAAATGAATGACTCCTTGTAAATATTTTATCTTTTTTAACCTTTTTAACTAAATGTATTACATATTAATTACTCATTAATTAACTATTAAATGAATAACTATATCAATGAAATAAAGATATAACAGGGGCCTCTTGGATCAACACTGTAGCTGTATCCCAAAGTCAAGGATCCTTCCTTGGTAGGATCCTTCCTTTGGAGTCGGGTCCTCTGGAGGCCAGAGTCCTTCCTTTCACTGGTGTAACACACAAATAGAACAGCCTTCAGAGTGTGCAGCTGTGCGTCATTGCGTAATTGGACGCCCTGCTTAAATTCAGCGCCGCAATTTCACAACCAGTTCACGACATGGATGTTTCTTTGGCATCAGCACTCTGACACATATTTGTGTCATATCCCGTGGCTATTCCAACATACAAAGTGATTATGTACATTCACTGAGTGAATATTTAGAAAATAAAACATATTTCTCGCTAGAAATGTGATCAAAATCCATTTTTATGCAGAAACTAAGTCAAAATATTGATTTTTTTCACTAAAAATGAGAGAACTGTCCGCCATGTTTTTTGTTCGGACCGCTGGGACCTTGAAAGTCACGTGACTTGGAACAAACCAATAGGAACAAATATCCATGGAATAGCCACGGGATATGACTGTCATTAACTTGCATTGTAGCGAAATCCGTGTCAGTTTCATGGAAATTTTAGTGATTCCGTGTCTATTTCACGGATTCCTGTGAGACCAGGTTCAATGTATTACATGATCCTAAAACTTCTCTGAACTTACCTGAATGTCAGACCACTTTTATTTTTATTTTTCACTTCTGCCATGGGTCTCTGATTGTTGTGTTACCAGCCACAGTGACACCTTGCCACTAAGTTTTCTTGTGCTTGTTGCTGATCCCAGAGCTGAGAAACTTAAAAAACACATTTTCCTGCCTCCACCTCAGAGATCAGCAGGTCCAGGACCTCGCCAGCAGTGGCAGCACGTTGATTTGCCATTGCTGTTTCGAAAATCAGCAGGCAAGCCGGCTAATTCATAGTCTTTGGCATGTCATCTGTGTGTTGATCCGCGGGAAGAGCCGGATGGAGCTGGTGGCTCCTGCATGTGCTCTCAATTTCACGTTGATTGGGATTTATCAGGAAAGGTGTGAGCACAGTCTGATACATACGGAAGTACATTTGTGTCGGTATTTTTCTAGTTTTGTGAGGACGCCGTCTTTCAGTAAGAAAGCTGAGCAGTCTTTGATACATGAGACGTCTGGAAACCAGCCAAAGAAACATCAAGTTGGTTTTTCTCATCACCAAGATCCTGGTTATGATCCCGGAACTTCCTTATATTTTCTTTATTTAAAGGGTGACAAGTTGACATGAACATACATTGTGATGAGAGATTGTGTGTATAATAGGAGGAGGAGGATTCATGGAAGCATCAACTGGCAAAACTATCCAGTAATAAAACCAACAATGAGGGTTTTTGTTTCATCTTGTGTTGTTTTAATAATCTTCAACAGTAGTGCAGCCTGGAGAGCTCCCCATTTTATTATTTTAGATATTTTAATTTATGGACCATAGAAATCCTTGCTGTGATCCTTTTTTCTTCTTCTTCTTTTTTTTTTGTTGATTTCTGCAAGAATTACAATTTTCTGCAATTGGATGTCATGACCTGTTTTTTTTTTTTAAACTGCTGAGAAAGCCCTCCATCCTCTGAATGCTCCAGGTCTCTAGTTTGTGGTTGTTAAGTTTCATGAGGCTGTGATTATTCTAGAGGTCTCAACAGCTCATCTTATACACTGAGCTCAAGAATCAAGAAATGCCCTCACTGCAATAAACTGGCTACTACTGAAGACGAACATCATCCCACATTAATAAAAAGGGCTCACTGAATCCACAAGAGTGGAGAGTCTCCTCTCTCTCCGTTACAGCAGTAGTTCTCAACCTTTTTGAGTCGCGACCCCCAATTTAACATGCATGTTGTCACTGAACAGAATCTCACATGCACAGTTCAGATCACCCAAAAAAGAAACAAAAATTAAGTAAAAAAAAATTAAACAAATAACCAAAAAAGACACAAAATGACCAGAAAATACACAAAACGACCAAAAAAGGACACAAATTGACCAAAAAAAGACACAAAATGACCAAAAAAGACACAAAATGACCAAAAAAAGACCAAAAAAGAAACAAAATAACCCAAAAAAAGAAAAACAATTGCCAAAAAGACACAAAATGACTAAAAAAGGACACAAATTGACCAAAAGACACAAAATGACCAAAAAAGACACAAAATGACCAAAAAAGACACAAAATGACCAAAAAAAGACACAAAATGACCAAAAAAGGACACAAATTGACAAAAAAAGACACAAAATGACCCAAAAAAGAAACAAAATGACCAAAAAAAGACACAAAATGACCCAAAAAAGACACAAAATGACCCAAAAAAGACACAAAATGACCAAAATAAGACACAAAATGACCCAAAAAAGAAAAACAATTACCAAAAAGACACAAAATGACAAAAAAAAGACACAAAATGACCAAAAAGGAAACAAAATGACCAAAAAAGACACAAATTGACCACAAAATGACCAGAAAAGACACAAAATGACTAAAAAGAGCTGACTTCCAAAATGATTTGGCGACCCCCAGAAATCATCTCGCGACCCCATTTGGGGTCCCGACCCCAAGGTTGAGAATAGCTGCGTTACAGGACTTCAGGACATCACTTAAAGCCATAAGAGCATCTTTGGGCATGTGGAAGTTTTCACGCCACACATTTTCATCAGCTACTCCTTCCACAAAGTTCTCCACCATCACTAGATCTCCCAGGTCTCGTTCACAGCCGTCTGGCTCCTCCCACCAATCGCTGCATCCAGAATGTGATGGAGGTAATTCCAGATCCTTCTCTGTTCACTAATACTATCTGTACATATCCTGGACATTTGGTGGAAAGACTCCTGTAAGTTTATTAGAGCTGCCAGAGCAGCTTGAAGGTCCCACCATGGAAATAATCCCACGTTTCTTTATTTCCTGTCCTGGAGCATGTATGTGACGTAAACACATACGTGACGTGAGCAGATCAGATCAGAGTTTTGTGTCTTGTCAGTGTAGACGACACGCTACGGAGGAGAGGATTACACTTTTACACTTTGGAGGGTGGTTTCAGATTTTTGCGTTTTTAAGCCCCAAAAACGCCGTCACCGTCTAAACGAAAGGCACTTCACATAAAATATTTTGTCGTTTTAACCCGCGAGCGTCCTGGTGTAAACGGGGCCTAAAACTGCATGTTTTTCTCCCTAAACTGCATGAGATAGTCATAAAGTGTGCATGTCTGTAAAGGGGAGACTCATGCATACCCGTAGAAGCATTTTCATTCAGATATCTTGAGGTCAGAGGTCAAGAAACCCCTCTGAAAGAGTTTTTTTCCTCCCTAAAATGTAACCTGACTGGATGGTGGTTTAGCCCACGTGCCGACAGGCTATCAGACAGTCATTGTTCCTCAGAAGGTGATTAATGCAGCACATGATGTGGCGGCTGGTATCACACTGCTGATATTTACATAAGAACTCAATACTTTAAGTGTTTGCACAAGTCGTTTGTGTTTCCTTTGTGGCATGTGGCACGACTGACGGGTCCACCTTCAATAAACTGACTCACTGACAGCGTGAGTTAATGTTCAAACATGTTCTCTGACATCAATCAGAGGATGTGGAGACGTTTTTCATTCACTACTGTGATCTGCTATTGATCAATGTCCTCTCCTTTTGTATTGAGAGAAATCAGTCTTGTTACGCAATGTTGCATTTTTACTTTTATACAGTGCTGATATGATTTAAAGACATGAATGAGACTCTGATAACAGTTTTATTTGAGCCTGGTTTCTTAGACTCATGAGGTGGGGCTGCTTTAGTTTTCACAGTTATCCTTTTATTTACTGCACCGCCACTTAGTATAAATGAGCAAATCAAATCAAACATTTATAGTGTATATATATTTACACTACTGGTCAAAAGTTTTAGAACACACCAACTTTTCCAGAATTTAATTGAAAATGATGCAGTTTAATGTCTCAGTGTACTCTGAAATTAATGCACATTTGCAACATTTAAAATTCTTTATTGAGCATGATAGTGTTTTGAAAATAAAAAAAAGATTCAAAATCACATTTTATGTTGGACTAAAGGACTAAAACAAGACACAAAATGACCAAAAAAAGACACAAAATGACCAAAAAAAGACACAAAATGACAAAAAAAGAAACAAAATGACAAAAAAAAGACACAAAATGACAAAAAAAAAACACCAAAAGACACAAAATGACTAAAAAAGACACAAAATTACAAAAAAAGACACCAAAAGACACAAAATGACTAAAAAAAGACACTAAAAGTCACAAAATGACCAAAAAAAGACACAAAATGACAAAAAAGACACCAAAAGACACAAAATGACCAAAAAAAGACACAAAATGACAAAAAAAGACATGAAAAGAATTCAAAAATGGACAAAATAGCCCAAGACTCCATAGAGTTAAGTTGTTAACCCATTTCTTGTTCCCTGAAAAAGGCCTACTTGTATAATTCTGAAATGTACATTATTTTTCAGTTTTGGTTAAGCTTACCTTTTTTTATTTACCTCTGGCAGTTCACCACTTACCTTTGGACCCTTTCAAGCTGTTCATTTGACTTGAACTGCTTGAATTTCAATAAAAAACTGGAAAAATTGGGGTGTTCTAAAACTTTTGACCGGTAGTGTATATATATATATAATTGTTTATAATATTTTTGTGTGACTATATTGATTATTCATATATATATGTATATAGATATAGAGACCTGTTAAGGGGTAGGACTAGATACGTTTTTTTACTTCTTCCTACTCCCTTTCGAGCTTGCAGAAAGTGTCTGTTTTCTCAATTTTTTTTTGCTTTTTTGTCTTGTTTTTTATTTATTCATCTATTAATATTTAAACTTGTTTTTTTTTTATTTGCTTGCATGTTCGAAATAAAGACAATCAATCAATCAATCAAAAAAAACATTATCTATATAGCGCTTTTCATACATATAAATGCAACACAAAGTGCTTTGCAAAAAATAAGAATAAAAACAGACAATAAAAATGATTAAACCCACCCCTCCCTTCCCCACATACACATCTGTATGTACACATACACAAACATGCACACACACACACACACTCAGACTCACACACAGCACATATTGATTGACAGTTTAGAGACATTGCAAGGCACCGAGGATCCAGAAAAAAATTATGTTAGTTTAACCCTTTATCAGGCAAAGAACTATATTTGGTAACTTCAGGTAATATTTTGAGAAAAAAGTTGCAAATTTACTAGATTAAAGTGGCAAATCTACAAGACAAAAAGTCGCAGATTTAAGATATTTAAAGTGGCAAATCTGCGCATAAAAAGTTGCAGATTTATAGGGAAAAAAGCAACTTTTTTCTCCCAGATTCACCACTTTAAATCTCATAAATCTGCAATTTTTTTTCTCGTAGATTTGCCACTTTAATCTCGTAAACTTTTTTCTCAAAATATGTTTTTTTTTACACATTCTAGCTGTATGTAATATCCTCCAATATTCTCTAGGGTTGAAATTTGGAATTTGCAAGTATTTCAATGAGTGTCCTTTTAAGGGTTAAAGTGGTGAATCTGGGAGAAAAAAGTTGCTTTTTTCCCACTTTTTTCTCGTAAATCTGCGACTTTTTACGCACAGATTTGCCACTTTATTCTAGTAAATTTGCAACTTTTTTCTCGAAATATTACCTGAAGTTACCAAATATAGTTCTTTGCCTGATAAAGGGTTAATTAGGGCTGCAAAAAGCGTTGGTACATTTCCTGAACTTTTCAAATGTACAAAATCAATAAGGTCTCAGGTATTTTTTTGTGTATTTCAGGGAAATTCGATGAACATTTTAAGGAAGGTTAGGCTCAGGAAATTTGAAAAAATGAAAAATGTAGTTCACTTTTTAATACAGAAATTGTACCTTTTTTAAACCTATTTTGGGGCAAAACACAAATCTTTTTCTATTTCCATCTGTATATAAAAATGTCAAATCCAGCCAGAGAAAATAACCCAAGTCATTCCTGTTAGTTATTTCCTGTTAAATCCCATGAAACTTTTCCAGCTTGAATATTTACACTAGCATGAAGAAAAAAGGAGCACTTAAATTTTGAATGTGCAACCAACTCAAACATCTTTTAATCTGATTGATGACACAAGAACCACTGTGTGTGTTCTCTGTCTGTGTGTCCTTGCAGGCGAAGAGGCTCAGCTGGTTTTCAGCTCTTCTAAAGGAATACGATCCATCAGCATCACAGGCGCCGAGTACAGAACGCCGCCTCCACATCTAGCGGGACCGGGGCCGCTGGCAGCTCTGGCCTCTAACAGGACGCTGTACTGGGCCCCGGGAGGACGAGGCGCCGTGTACAGGTGACATCACACACCGCTCTAGTTCATACATTTGCAACATTTAAAATCTTTATTGAGCATGATAGTGTTTTGAAAGTAAAAAAAAGATTCAAAATCACATTTTATGTTGGCCTAAAGGACTAAAAAAAAGACACAAAATGACCAAAAAAAGACACAAAATGACAAAAAAAGACACAAAATGACCCAAAAAGACACAAAATGACCAAAATGACCAAAAAAGACACAAAAAGACACAAAATGACTTAAAGACACAAAATGACCAAAATAGACACAAAATGACTTAAAAAAGACACAAAATGACCAAGAAAGACACAAAAAGACACAAAATTACTTAAAAAAGACACAAAATGACCAAAAAAACCCACAAAAATACACAAAAAGACACAAAATGACTTAAAAAAGACACAAAATGACCAAAGAAGACACAATAAGACACAAAATGACCAAAAAAGACACAAAAAGACACAAAATGACTTAAAAAAGACACAAAAAGACACAAAATGACCAAAAAAGACACAAAAAGACACAAAATGACTTAAAAAAGACACAAAATGACCAAAAAAGACACAAAATGACTTAAAAAAGACACAAAATGACCAAAAAAGACACAAAATGACTTAAAAAAGACACAAAATGGACCGGGGCCGCTGGCAGCTCTGGCCTCTAACAGGACGCTGTACTGGGCCCCGGGAGGACGAGGCGCCGTGTACAGGTGACATCACACACCGCTCTAGCTCACCTGTCACTCCACTCAAGCATTTCTTTAGCTGCTTTATATTAAGGTCCTTGTAATAACCATTAATTAACAAGTAATAAGGCATTGTTCTCCCTTTAGATCCCTTTAGCTGCAAAAAGCATAGTTAACTTTTAACAAGTGCATAGTTAACTTATAATAGATGAGCAATAAAGTATATTTTAATATCAATAAGCAAACAAAAGATTAATAAAGGCATGGCAAAGACATAATGGGTGGGTCATGGGTGTTTGTAATGCTATTATGAAGAATTATAAGATACTCATGAAAGCCACATTAGCCACAGGTATAAGCTCTCAAATACTTTTTGAATTTCATTAGGGCCTCGGGGCAATCGCACCGCTGTGCTGCACTACTGTTATACTGTAGATTTCTTCTTCTTCCTCTTCCGGACGCAATTTCGTCCCGCTACTAGTCCTGCAACTTGAAGAGTTGCAGGACAAATTATATATCAAAACGTGCGGTTTGATCGGGATCGGTGTGCTATTACTTTTCTCTACAGAATACGAATTTTTCGTGACGAAAGTCGCGAAAAACTGCCCAAAATGTTGCATTGAAATGAATGGGACGGCCGTCAAAAAATGAGCGAAAAAAAGAACAATAATTGGAGATTTTTAAACGTCTACTCCTCCGGCATAATTTCACCTAGAGACTCCATTTAAACTTTAAACAGTAGACACAAGTCTTGTGTATCGGTGTATTAATCCACGTTTCAATAGGTCATATAGTTTTTTATCAATCCCTGTTCAATGACCATGATCATTTTTGGAGAAATTCTGAGATTATAATGGGTGTGTATTGCACGGAATGTTCGTGTCACAGTGTGTGACATCATCGCCAGAGTGTAGAGGGAGAGAAAAAACTGTCAAAAAATAAATTTGAAAACTGCGCTCCAGGCCGCAAATTCCACTCTACAGAAATAATTTATACATAGAAACGTAGGAAAATTAGTCTTCTCACTCACAATCCTCTGGTAAAGCTGTCAGAGTTATAGTTTGGGCGTAGGACGCACAGATGCACCACCAACACCACCAACAGCCTCATTGGCTCCCATATTAAAAACGCAGGAAGATTTCGGAAAAAAGGGAGATGTAACAGTTTTTTTTGATCGCTCTAACAAAGCTATTTTTTCATTTTTCTTTTAAAAAATCACATGTAGACATTCAGGAAGAACTCAGGACACTCAAAGTGAAGTCGGATCAATGATAGGTATTATGGTTTTGCCAAAAATGCTTTCTGTTCGAGGCCAGAAATTTCAGTCTCTCCACCTCTGCTGTCACTGAGCCGGAACAGGTGTCAGTTAATTCTGTTGATTGCTTTGATCTTTGATGTGATTACAGTTACAGATACACACACACACACATGCGCGTAAGCACGCACACTCCTCACACATGCATACACATGCTTCAAACACAAACGCACACACACACACACACACACACACACACAGACACACACACACACACACACACACATACTTTGAGGTTAAAGGGCATAGTTTGAAATCTCTGAAGAAACTCATCATAGTGTACACACACCGGCAGTAGCCCCCATGGCCCTTTCAGAATTTCCCCAGAGGAAATTGTCTAGTTTCTATCTGCTACAGAGGCTGAAAAATCTTCTGTTGAATTTCCAGAAAAACTTCAGGTTTTAGGGGGTTCTTTCAAAGCGGCCCAGAGGTTTAACAGGCAGTTTTTTCCAGGCGTTTTAGGCCTTAATGGGTTAACATAATAAATATGAACACAGTCGTTCAATACACACCAATAGATAAGAATTAAAAAGAAAAGGAATTACTGAGAAGACAACAAGATGGCAGCAGAGAAGACAACTTGTATCTTAATGTTGTCTTGTTGGATTATTAATGAGCTTCAACTGGCCAGTGAAAGAACTGAAAATGAGTTTTTGAGTGCTGCTAGTAAAGTCTATTATATTCCACTTTGTTATGAGGAACGCTGACTGGCTGACAGCACTTCTTGTAAACATCCAGGAAATATTTAAAGCAGATTCCCGAAACACCTCAGCCTCCCCCTAAATTTAAATTTCATTTGATAACAGACCAAAGAATAAAGCCAGTCATCAATCATCTCACCCCTCCCTCTATTATTCCTATTATTATTTCTTCCTTGTCTATGCTGCTGACGTATCAGAAGCTTTCAGATAAGGTTTCAGTCAGATCTTATGAGCTTTTGCAGACAAAGAAACCAACTGCTGCTTCATTGTGTGTTACTGAACTCTTTACATGTGTCTGCTGACTGTTCACTGATAACAGCTGACTAGTTTAATACCTGCAGCAACACTGTGTGCTGCTATCATTTGAATCTACAGACAAAATTTACCTGAAAATACATTTTACTTTCTGTATTTGTAGTTTATAACCAACAGTTTCATTGAATTAAAGGCTACATTACTATGTGTTATACATACATATATATATACATATATATATATATATATATATATATATATATACATATATATATATATATATATATATATATATATATATATATATATATATATATATATATATATATGTATGTATATATGTATGTATACACTACTGGTCAAAAGTTTTAGAACACTCCAACTTTTCCAGAATTTAATTGAAAATGATGCAGTTTAATGTCTCAGTGTACTCTGAAATTAATGCACATTTGCAACATTTAAAATTCTTTATTGAGCATGATAGTGTTTTGAAAGTAAAAAAAAGATTCAAAATCACATTTTATGTTGGACTAAAGGACTAAAAAAAGACACAAAATGATCAAAAAAAGACACAAAATGACAAAAAAGAGACAAAAAGACACAAAATTACTAAAAAAAAGAGACAAAATGACCAAAAAATGACACAAAATTACAAAAAAAGAGACAAAAAGTCACAAAATTACTTAAAAAAGACACAAAATGACAAAAAAAGACACCAAAAAACACAAAATGACCAAAAAAAGACACAAAATGACTTAAAAAAGACACAAATGACCAAAAAAGACACCAAAAGACACAAAATGACCAAAAAAAGACACAAAATGACCAAAAAAGACACAAAATGACTTACAAAGACATGAAAAGAATTAAAAAATGGACAAAATAGCCCAAGACTCCATAGAGTTAAGTTGTTAACCCATTTCTTGTTCCCTGAAAAAGGCCTACTTGTATAATTCTGAAATGTACATTATTTTCCAGTTTTGGTTAAGCTTACCTTTTTTTATTTACCTCTGGCAGTTCACCACTTACCTTTGGACCCTTTCAAGCTGTTCATTTGACTTGAACTGCTTGAATTTCAATAAAAAAATGGAAAAATTGGGCTGTTCTAAAACTTTTGACCGGTAGTATATATATATATATATCATTGTTGTTATATAACTGAATATAGTAAATTAACATAGGGAGAAAGGATTTAATAAGCTTTGACTCCTTTTGAACACAAATACGTGTTGAGTCTTGTTGTTGTTGTTTCACTTTGTGTTGTTGACTTGTATTTATTGTTGTTTGTTTGTTTTTTAATGTTCATCTTTTATTTTGAGTTCAAATAAATTCTCAATCAAATCAAATCAAACAGTTTCATTGAATAAAAGGCCTCAGCAGGAATCTCTGTCAGTGTGTTTCTCCACAGAAAATGATCTGTAATATATCTGTATTGCTTCCTGTAATTTGACCTTTTGTTCTGTGATAAAACAGAACTGAAGTGATGAAGCATAAAATACCCGGAAATTAGGTTGTGACATTATATAATATACAATAATAGTGTGTGATTAAACTAATAGGGAAGTGAAATCCCCTCTTTTTAAAAAATTTTTTTTTTTAAAGGAATTACCCTTACCGCCAGTCTGCTGCTGAGTCATCAGACACAACATTAACACAGGTTTATCATGTTAATATCCAGAGAGTTCAGTTCAGCTTTTATTTGGAATAATCAAAACAAAAACAAAAATAGCAATTGTCAAAACAATTGCTATTTTTTTTGTTTTGTTTTGATTATTCTCATTGGATGTATTTGTTTTTGTGTTTACTTTGTTGTGTTACTCGCACATGTTTGAAATAAAAGCTGAACCGAACTGAACTCTCTAGATATTGACATGATAAATTGAATTAAAATAATACCCTGATAGATTTTAGCATGTGAGCTCTCCTTTTTTTTAAATAAAAAAATGTTTAATTAATTCTCCTTGGCGTTCAGTCCCAGCTAAGCAAGAATCCTTGGCTTTTTCTTTCCATTGTTTCGTGTTGTGTCTTAACACTGTGACTTTACTCTTGCTGTTGTTCTGTGTTGTATTCTGTTTTAAGAGTGTGAAACTTTGTTGTTGCTGTTTGAAAGGCTTGTTTGTTTGTGTTAGATTGTTGTTATTTGTTCCTGCCCAGGGACAACAGAGGAAATTTAGCTCCTAGCTAATAGCCATGCACTGTCCCTGTTAAATAAATGAAATGAATAAAAAGCATGTTTTTGTATCGATCACATGTGTTCTGTGTGTTTCAGGGTCTCGGTGGATGGAAAGCTGCAGGACTCGGTGTTGGTTCTGGAGGTTGCAGGTTCAGTTTCGGGCCTGGCTGTGGACTGGATCCACCATCTCCTCTACTGGACCAGCGTGGAGAACGGTTCTGTTAGCGTCGGCCTGCTGGACGGATCGGCTCATCGTCGGCTCATCACGGGGCTGGATGAACCTTCTGCTGTGGCCGTGGAGCCTCTCCACGGGTAAGAGGCGTTCACTGACCTTCCAATCACAGATAATGGGCCTCATTCACCAAAATCTTCTTAAGAATCTAAGAAGATTCTTAAGAAGATTTCTAAGAAGACCCTATGTCAGATTCATCAACGTGTTCTTAAGCCGCTGAATTGTTCACAGCCGTGTTCTTAAATTGATGAATGCCATCTCCTCGTAAATTGTCTAATTAACATAGGATTAGCATAGGTAACCGCCCATTAACGCCCATAAAAGGGCGCATAAAAAGAGGAAACATCAACAGAACGCCTAAAGCAAAGTGTAAATCTGTTCTAGCACAGGTAAAAAGAAAAAAAAAAAACTTTAGCAGTTCAGAAGTAGAAGTTCTGCTGCAGGAGATCACTTGGAGGAAGAAAATTAAATTTAGCAGCCTTAGTGCAGGTTGCAACAACACAAACAATTTATTTTATATATATAAATATATATATATATTTAAAACGGGTGCCCTGTAAGGCAGAAGTTTACCATAGTGTGTAAGCTCAAAATATGTCTTTAGTATTGGACTGAGGGGTTGCAACCTTGGCTTGATTTTATTTATTTATTTATTTTTATAACATATGAAGCCCTGCAGAGTCCTCCTGCAGCAGCAATATATATGTCATTGTTTTGTAGGTAGGGTGGTATCACTAATGAACGGCATGATTTCCAATTTACTTGATAAAGTGTTTGCACATTTAATTTAATTAAAATGAAAAATGCAAAAAAAAAATGAAATTAATAAATAAATAAATACATAAATATGACCGAAATGTCACTGTAATGTATTTTATTGAACGTAACAAAAGAAGACAACACAACCAGGCCAACATGTCGGCACTGAAATGTGCTTAAGACTCCTGAGTGTTCGTAAAATCTTCGTAAGTAGGACTTAAGAACAAATTTGTTCTTGAGAACGGTTCGTGAATGAGGCCCAGTGTTTGTCTAAAAGCTTTTCTCCATATTTTATGAGCTAACACAGTAGGAGATGGTGAAACACAAGAGAAAGGTCTTAAAAATGTAACTGCATGAAACCTGCAGAAAGCCTGCAGGAAATGAGAAATTACAGATGCATCTTTACAAACAGAATGAAGCAAGTATTTCAGCATTTTTCATCAGCTGCTTCTGTTTCCTCAGACTTCTCTTCTGGGCTCAGCGTGGCGGCTCGCCGAAGATTGAGAGATCGAGACTGGACGGTGGAGACACGAAGACTCTGGTCACTTCCTCTATCCGACACCCCGTGGCTCTCTCTCTGGGTACGTTGTTGATTGGCAGGTGTCGATATCTTGTACATTTCTCTTTAGAGGATTTTAAAGAAGTGGTGAGAACCTCAGCTTCCCCTTTAAAACAGGAAGTGTCTGAGTCTGTTTTCATGTGTCTCTGCGTTCTTTGTAGCAGAACTCACATGGTCAGTGTTGCTCAATGTTGCCTTTTTCTTTCAAAACCATAATTTTATGGGATTTTTCTTTAAAGATATGCCTCGTCAGCTGCTGTACTGGGTGGACGAGGGAACAAGAAGCATCTCCAGAGTAAATTTAGACGGCCGTCAGCGTAAAATTGTGGTGGAGTCTAACGGTTATCTGGACCGGCCCTTCGGACTGGCTGTGTTTGAGGTAAAATAAAACGTTTTTTACAGACCTTTGAAAGAACATAATGAGAACTATGACATCTCTTGGTTTCAAGCTATTCCCCTGATTTAAAAATAGAAAAATGTGAAAAAGAAATCACAATATTATAGTGTCGTAAATAGACATTTTTTGCTGAATGAATGAAAAATAAGGTTAAAGAAATAAACAATATTTCCCCAAACTCTGCTTACATGAATCCCTGTCCTCTCTCAGCACATTAATGTTTGCCACATGGATTATTGCAATAAGACGAAAAAAAAAAAAGGCAGACTGCACTCGGCTGCACAACTTTGCGGTGTTTACACTGTAATATCATTAATGCAATACCTGAAGACGGAACATAAAGTGGCTGCAAGTGGTGCACAATTCATGGTGCTATATGTGGCTTTAACCCAGACCTGGGCATTGGTGAGGTTACCAAGAAATTAGAAATCAATATAACCACAGTGCTTTTATTTTGAAAAAAAAATAGCAAACATTAGCACTAGCTAACAACACTCTTACTATAGTTAAGACAACAAATATAGCCACTAATATATATGACAGAATAAAATAAACTTTAACAAACCTTGTGTCCTGTCAGTCAGCCACTATAGAAGCCTTTTAGATACTTTATATCAACTTTATATGAATTACTACGCACTCGTTATTATTTACTGTTCGTTTTTTCATTTAACCGTTCTACCGGTTATTTCCTGTCACTACCTTTCAAAATGAAAGCACCCGTTTCACACTGGACAGCACTTTTTCCAAAATAAAAGCACCACAACATTGTTAAACACCTTGAAAATGTACAAACATGAAAAACAAGCTATATAATACAAAAACATAAATAGGAAGCTTACTAAAGGACATTTACAGTTGTGTTTAAAATAAATGGAAAAGTGATATAGTGATTGGAGTATTTACTACTTTTTACTGCTATATTTGATTTACTCCACATTAACAGTCTCATCATAACATGTGTTCCTATCAGTAGCAGCTCAAAACCAGATAATTTACTGTATTTTATAAAGCGATTACATTAATATTGAGCAGAATTTAGTTCAGAGTGGAAAATTGGGAAAATTAATTGCCTACCCCTGCTTTAATCCATTCTTTGGGAATTCCCCTGGAGTATAAACGCACCTGGTCCCCACAGCGCACAGGGCCTGACACTTAACCTTCAACTTATAATAAAAGTATTGCTGCAATTCCTGCAGGAAGACCGAGGTTCTGCTAACTGGCTCTGTTCTTCTTCAGGGTTTTGTATATTGGAGTGAAGAAGTGACGCGCTCCGTCTGTCGAGCCAGCAAACACGACGGCAACAACCTCCAGATCCTGCTGTCCAACGTCTCCTCCCCAGGTGGAGTGGTCGTCCTCCAGCCGGTTCTCCAACCAGACGGTGAGACCAGTCAGATGATTTAAACATGTTCTTTATGTATCAAAGATCTGCCCTGTACAACCACATCTATTGACGTCTGTCCGTCCTGGAGATGAATGAATGAGTTTATTTAAAGGACAGCATGTAATACCATAAATCAGCGGTTCCCAAACTTTTTTAGCCGTGCACCCCCTTCTATGTCCCAACTGTGTTGACACACCCCCAATCCCCCACACCTTCAAAAAAAAAAAAAAAAATGCAATAAGCTTTTTTTACATTTTTTTTAATCTTTGATAGGACAGAGTGAAGGGGGAGACAGAGGGGAAGACATGCGGGAAAGGGCTCCGAGTCGGATTCGAACCCGGGAACACCCGCAATAAGCTTTTTTTATCACCATATTAAAGGCGGCATGTTTAATCATGCTCAAATGAGAACACACATAGATTAAAATAATCACCATCACAACAATGCGGTCTCGCATTTGAATTAATCTGTAACACAGTTTCAATATAATGCAACAAAGTTATGAACAAGCTTCCACTTTTAAGAGCAAAGAGGATGATGACAGGCTCAGGATCAGAGGCAGAAAGAAGAGAAGTTGGGGAATTCATATTATATATATAATTCATATTTTGAGCCGCGTTGAACAAAAATTGCAGCAAGTTTAAATGAGCGTGGAGCTAAACAACCCGTCATCATAACAGGCTGGAAACATGAAGAAGAGAACTTCTTCTACGCTTCATTTTAAGATGAAGAGCATTTTAAATAGCCTGCATTTATTAATTAGTTTTTGATTTTACATTTTTCAAAGGAAATGTTTATTTACACGTCTTTATTGTAATCATGTAATTATCAGACCGCCATTACATTTTTCATCTCGCGCACCCCCTAGCGGCAGCTCGTGCACCACCAGGGGTCCACGCACCACACTTTGGGAATCCCTGCCATAAATCATTGTCACTCCATGAACAACAACAACAAGATGGTTACATCAGATTTAGCAGTGGTGCTATTTTCCATCCGTAGTCCTTCATTGGGGGATGGTAACATCCTAGAATATTTTTTTCAAGGATAAAACTTTTAAGAGCATTAATAAAATCATGGTGAGTCCTACAAGGGTAAAACTTTTCCTAATTAAAATTAAAATCATGGCGCACATCTGCTCGTAGGTGCATTTTTGTTTAGTTAAGAGCCTGCTGAGAACGATAAGCACGTCTGAATGTAGGTGTTTTTGTTCAATTAAAAGCCTAATTATGAAAACCTAGCTATCAGTGAGTGCAGGTCTGTTTAGATAGTAGGTACATTGTAGTTTGTTTAGTGAACTCTTTGATGTTAGTGTGTTGGGGGAATTCATTCCATTCTTTTATAGCTATATATGAGAAGCAGTTTTGTGCGAAAGCGGTTTTTCTTTTAGGGATGGTGCAGTTGGATGGAGATGGATCCTCCTCTGTCTCTCCCTGAGGTTTCTTCTTCTTTTTCCCTGCTAAAAGGGTTTTTTAAGGAGATTTCCCTGGCTGATGTGAGGCTCTAAGGACAGAGGATGTGGTCCCATGTACAGTCTGTGAAGCCCTTTGAGGCAAATCTGTGATTTGTGATTTTGGGCTATATAAATAAAATTGACTTGACTTGAAGTTCATGGTGCCATAGGGCAGCTGTTCTCAACCTTGGGGTCGCGAGATGATTTCTGGGGGTCGCCAAATCATTTTGGAAGTCAGCTCTGTCTCCACTGTGTTAAAGTGTTCATGTGTTAATGTGTTTTAGTCTTTTTGGTCACTTAATGTCTTTTTTTTTTTGGTCATTTTGTGTGTTTTTTTTTGTCATTTTGTGTGTTATTTGGTCATTTTGTTTCCTTTTTTTGGTCTTTTTGTGTTGTTGTTTTTTGTCCTTTTGTGTCTTTTTGGTCATTTTGTGTTGTTGTTTTTTGTCGTTTTGTGTCTTTTTGGTCATTTTGTGTCTTTTTTGGTCATTTTGTGTCTTTTTTGATCATTTTGTTTCCTTTTTTTGGTCTTTTTGTGTTGTTGTTTTTTGTCGTTTTGTGTCTTTTTGGTCATTTTGTGTTGTTGTTTTTTGTCGTTTTGTGTCTTTTTGGTCATTTTGTTTCTTTTTTGGTCATTTTGTGTCTTTTGGTCATTTTGTGTCTTTTTTGATCATTTTGTGGTCATTTTGTGTCTTTTTTGGTCATTTTGTTTCCTTTTTTTGGTCATTTTGTGTCTTTTTTGGTCATTTTGTTTCCTTTTTTTGGTCATTTTGTTTCTTTTTTGGGTGATCTAAACTGTGCGTGTGAGATTGTGTTCAGTGAGCGGGGGTCGCGGACAACATGCATGTTAAATTGGGGGTCGCGACCCAAAAAGGTTGAGAACTACTGCCCTAGAGGGTGTAAAGGTTTTGGGTTTGATTCAAGTACAGATTGAGAAAAATGGACACCTTGCAGTCATAGATTCCTCCCAACTGAGCGTTTCTTTACCTGTTTTTAGGGCCGACTGTATGCGGACACAGCAGGACGCCGTGCAATCACAAGTGCGTTGTCGACCTCCTCTCTGAGAGTCCACAGTTCAGCTGCACTCCTCCAGAAAAAGGACAAAGCAAACCTGAAGAAATCCCTTCCATATCTCGCACAGTTCCTGCACCATCTTTACCTGACCCGACATTTGCCGGAATCCTCTCTCTGATCAGTAAGAAACGTTTTATCCTCTCCAAAAAGCTGTAAAAACTCCTGAAATAACCACTTTCCTGTCACACAGATGTTGTGTTCACCAAATGAAATGGGGAAACAGAAACGTAGGGGCACTGAGGGGTTTGTTATTGGGGCATTTTTACTGTAACAATGAGTCAAAATCAAATATTTACTTTCAAATATAAATACTGATGCAATTTGGCCCATTAGATTGTTTCCCAGCTGTAGGAGTTTGAGGTCAATTTTTCCACTGTGGAAAAAAAAAAGGACATAAATATGACGTGAACACGGTCACTCCCTGCTGACTCACTCACATGCAGCAGTCTGCATCTCCTTCGCACTGCTGAGTCCACATACACATTTGTTAAGAACTTTAAGAATATGTTTGCTTAAAGCTATAAAGATACAAAGAAATGTGAAGGTTGCTATTTACCAGCTTGCTCTATAAAAACGTTATTTACATTCGACACACAGGGAGTGGTTGTGATTTTGAGCTCCGTCTTTGTGTCTTCAGCAGTGGTGGAACAAGTATTCAGATCCTTTACTTAAGTAAAAGTACTAATACCACACTGTGAAATTACTCCACTACAAGTAAAAGTCCTGCATTCAAAACTTACTGAAGTAAAAGTACAAAAGTATCAGCATCAAAATGTACTTAAAGTATCAAAAGTAAAAGTACTCGTTATGCAGCACGCCCCCACTCATTGTAATGTATTATCTAATATATTATTAGATTATTTGTATTGATGCATTTATGCAAGTAGTGCTTTAATTTTTTTTTTTTTAATGGGGCTGATTTTAACCACTTAATATACTGTTGTGAGGTTTAACTTAAAAAAAATGTCTCATGACTTTAAATTTTTTACGTTTTTATGTTAAATTTCGACCTGAAAAGTAACTAAAGCTGTCAGCTAAATGTAGTGGAGTAAAAAGTACAATATTTGCCTAAAAATGTAGTGGAGTAGAAGTATAAAGTCACATAAAATAGAAATACTCAAGTAATGTAAAAGTACCTCAAAATTGCACTTAAGTACAGTACTTGAGTAAATGTACTTAGTTACTTTCCACCACTGGTCTTCAGGGTCTTTTAGTGTAGAATTACCTCCTTGGTTGTAAGCTACATGTATAATTCTACTCCTCAAAGAATTGTCAATAGCACTTATTGATGCACTAATAGCTCTTATTGCACTATACCTTGATTGTTTGTTTTTATTCTTCCTGTAAGTCGCTTTGGATAAAATCGTCTGCTGAATGACTGAGGCCCCGTTTACACCAGGACGCTCGCGGGTAAAAACGACAAAATATTTTATGTGAAGTGCCTTTCGTTTAGACGGTGACGTCGTTTTTGGGGCTTAAAGACGCAAAAATCTGAAACCACCCTCCAAAGTGTAAAAGTGTAATCCTCTCCTCCGTAGCGTGTCGTCTACACTGACAAGACACAAAACTCTGATCTGATCTGCTCACGTCACGTATGTGTTTACGTCACATACATGCTCCAGGACAGGAAATAAAGAAACGTGGGATTATTTCCATGGTGGGACCTTCAAGCTGCTCTGGCAGCTCTAATAAACTTACAGGAGTCTTTCCACCAAATGTCCAGGATATGTACAGATAGTATTAGTGAACAGAGAAGGATCTGGAATTACCTCCATCACATTCTGGATGCAGCGATTGGTGGGAGGAGCCAGACGGCTGTGAACGAGACCTGGGAGATCTAGTGATGGAGGAGAACTTTGTGGAAGGAGTAGCTGATGAAAATGTGTGGCGTGAAAACTTCTGCATGCCCAAAGATGCTCTTATGGCTTTAAGTGATGCCGCCTGGCTGCATACAATCACATTTCACACACTTTTGAGTCACCGTATGCAGCAGATTTCCTCCTGAAAACGCTCGTCTAGACGAGGAATAAAAAGTGAAGACGCGACGCCACTTTTGCGTCTTCTGTTCAGACCGTCCTCGTGTAAACGTAGCCTGAATGTAAATGTAAATATTTACTTACCTAGTTTATCATCTAAAAACCTCTTTACATATTTAGACAAGCACTCTACAAATAAAGCATATTTTTATCTATATGTATTAATGCTGTGTGTTCAATGTTGCAGCTTTATTTAGTCATCACAGCCTCCTGTGTGTTTGTCCACTCAGAGGAGGTGATGCAGAAACGTGATGAGTTCAGACGCCCTCCGTCATGTCTGCAGAGGCTCCACACAGTAATTGGATGCTTGTGTGTGTGTGTGTGTGTGTGTGTGTGTGTGTGTGTGTGTGTGTGTGTGTGTGTGTGTGTGTGTGTGTGTGTGTGTGTTTCCCAGTGTTTCTCAGTGTGCTGCTGGTGGGCGTGGCTCTGTGGTGGTGGAGGGAGGAGTTCAGGCCGTCCAGGTCTCTCACCGAGCAGAGCTTCTCTCTCAAAGAGTCCCAGGACCCGCTCATCGTCCAGGGTCCACACACATGTCCCGTTAAGGCAAGACAAGTTTGTGCACACACACACACACACACACACACATTCTTGTACTTCTATCTTTGTGAGGACCCTCATTGGAACAGTGAATTCCCTTGCAAGGTTATAATAGTTTTGGATTTTTCATTAGTTTTAGTTTTAATTTTGTTGTGAATTTTTGTTTTCAGTTTTTAGAGTGAGTTTGCTAGTTTTAGTTTAGTTTTTATTAGTTGTTAGTGTTTTGTAATGGGGTATTTGTTGGGTGGGAGATGAAAAGAGGTCACAGTAAATTTTGCCTTTATTTCCTTTGTCTGATCCATCTTCATTATTAATGAAAAAAGTTGACAAAGACGAAAACGAAGGACATTTTCACTATAATTTTAGTTAGTTTTGTAACCACACAATACAGTTTCAGTTAGTTGTAACCTTTGACCCTAAAACAAAGTGTGAAACCTGAAAAAAAGCCTTTAAAGAAGTGAGGACCGGCCAAAATGTCCTCACTTTGTAAAAATGTCCTCACTCTGTTGGTTAAAAACGTGTTCCGGTCCTCACTATGTAGGAAGCACAAGAACACACACACACACGTTTAAAAAAAAAAAAAGCAGACACAGGCACCTTCATTCACCTTCAGAGAGGAGATACCATTCATTCATTCATTCAGCTGCACATGTGTACACATGAGATATATATAACTGTTTTAGAGGTGTTGATTTTCCACTTCATGGTTATTTTGGAGGCTGCGTTTATGAGGTGTCTTAAACGAAAGACATATTTAACGATGAGAGAAGTGAATCATGATGTCTCCACAACATCTGAGGCCTTTCCAGTGGCGGTTCTACACGGGGTTAGGGTTAGGGTAATAATGCTATCTGATCAGATTTCAACCAAATCAGACAAAGTCATGCAGGTTCTCCAGAAGCTCTGTTGGCTCAGACTCTAACGGGGCTTCTGGCAGGAACCAGCCCGCCATCCACAGACCCAGACCTGTAGTCAGAGACCTCCAGAAGATGATGGAGACTTTCACACCGCTAGTTGGATTATTTGGTCCGCACCAGGCAGTAAAATAGTTCCATTGTAGCATACAGACTGCGTGTGGTCCACGTTCACACATGCAAACGAACCACATTGGTCTGAATGACGTTTCGTCATCTTCCAGTGGAAATAAGCTCCAATTTCAACTTTCACAATGGAGCGACACGTTCGCTGGTCCTTGCTTTTTATATCGTCAACATTACCCATTTCCTGCAAAATATCCAGTTGATGATATGACTGATATTGACTACTTGCAGTCTTTTGCTTTGTGAAAACATTTTTTTTGTATTTTGATTTCATGATTTCATAGGTTAAAACATGTAAACGTGTGTGTTCGCAAGCTGTGCGCCAGTAAAACACAACACAGCTGATCAATTAACTACGGAAGCGTATTGCTGCCACGCTTATAAAAAATATCCTCCATTTATCTCGTTATAATGAGATACTATCACGTTATTTCGAGATAATGACAGTTTCTCGTTATAACGAGATAGACCTGAGTTGGTCCAGGTTCACGTTCTCACCAGAGGGCACCCTAAGACGAAATAAAAAAAATAGCTGACAATATGAACACAAATGCCACTCTTTCTTTGTGCCTCGCTGCTGAATAGACAGCAGCTGCTCCTGTAGTCACAGGATCCACAGGTGTTTCCTCCTCAGGAAGTCAAGCTTTTCCCAGAGTTTTGGGTCAGTGGCTTCATCGCTGTCAGCACGCTGAAAATAAAACATCCTACTCAAAATAAATCACCCCAAACACACCAGAAGTTAAATTAATTTTGGGACCCAAACCCGTACCGAATAAGACTGCAGCCACGCTAACAGTTAACATTTGCTTATTAGCACTTAACCCAAAGTTATTCCACTATAAAAGTTATGAGAAACTCTCCTGAGGGGCTTCAAAGTGTGCAGCAAATGCCATTAAACCCACAGCTGTTGAGATAATTCACTCTCAAATCATCATGGTGGCGCTAGAGGAAAAGTCAGAGTATCTACAAAGTCTGTAGGATTCACTCACTGGGCACAATCAGTGTTAAAAATTCATAGCAATCCATCCCAGAAAAAACAACAACTTATTATTAACCTGTCGATCACCAGAGTCAGTACAAAAAGAAAAGTTGGGTGAACTCAAAATTTCAAGGTAACAAAATTTTAAGTTGGACAATTAAACTAAATATTTTAAGTTTTGTTTTTGAGTTTGCTCAACTCTGAATTTCTCTGGCACAATTGTAGCGCCGCTATGAACGTCAGCTAATGTTGCGACCACAATTTTGAGTTAGCATTGATACGCTAATGGCTACTCTTGTAGCTGTAACAAGCAGCGCCGCTAGCATCAGTTAGCCGCTAGCATCAGTTAGCCGCTTGCATCAGTTTGCAGCTAGCATCAGTTAGCCGCTTGCATCAGTTAGCCGCTTGCATCAGTTAGCCGCTTGCATCAGTTAGCAGCTTGCATAAGTTAGCCACTTGCATCAGTTAGCCGCTAGCATCAGTTAGCCGCTAATTTTTCGCTAATGACCGCTAGCATCAGTTTGCAGCTAGCATCAGTTAGCCGCTTGCATCAGTTAGCAGCTTGCATCAGTTAGCCACTTGCATCAGTTAGCCACTTGCATCAGTTAGCCGCTAGCATCAGTTAGCCGCTTGCATCAGTTAGCCGCTTGCATCAGTTAGCAGCTTGCATAAGTTAGCCACTTGCATCAGTTAGCCGCTAGCATCAGTTAGCCGCTAATTTTTCGCTAATGACCGCTAGCATCAGTTTGCAGCTAGCATCAGTTAGCCGCTTGCATCAGTTAGCAGCTTGCATCAGTTAGCCACTTGCATCAGTTAGCCACTTGCATCAGTTAGCCGCTAGCATCAGTTAGCCGCTTGCATCAGTTAGCCGCTTGCATAAGTTAGCCACTTGCATCAGTTAGCCACTTGCATCAGTTAGCCGCTAGCATCAGTTAGCCGCTAGCTTTCGCTAATGACCGAATTTCACAACAAAGAAATAAGAGTTATCAGAACTATTGTCCCTTGTTTTGAACAACAACTTAAAGATATAAGTAACAACAACTCACCAACTTGTTTTTGAGCAGACAACTGGCTTCCTTTGTTGTGCTAACTTACATTATTGCCCTAAATGTCAATAATTTATATTTCCAAGTTTTACCAAATTAAATCGCTGTTTTAGGCCAAAAAATACAATTTGACTTTTTTGCAGTGTAGGATTTATCCATTGGGGGTCATGAATGTCTTCAAAATTTCCACAATTACTTGTTGAGGAATATCATACTAAAGTTGCAGCACAAAAGACAGATATGCGACCTGTCGAGCCACTAACGGGGCTAAAATGTCTGTATTTTTGGAGTGAATCGCTTCAGTAGAACCAGTTAGAATACATTAGTGCAGCCAGCGACTCCTACTTTTCCTCTCTTCCTCTCCTCTTTCACCACATTTCCTGCCTTTGTCTCTTGGAGGGAAGTTATTGACAGGATGGAGGAGGGGAGAAAACCTTTGGAGATACACCAGCTGTGTCCTGGCTTTTAGAAAATAAATTCATGGCTCTAATAAATGTGTTTTATTTAGGCATATTTCATTATGTTTTTAAAACATTGGCCAAGCCGATATTACTAGCTGAAGTGTTCATGTCGGCCAAAGTTGTAGTTAAAAAATGTCACAAAGTATCACAAAATCCCTAAAAGGTGAAATTTTACCATTTTTATTATATGTACTTTGGTAGCAAAATTAATATTATTGAGTTTTGGACCGGTAGCTGGACAAAATAAATGTTTTAAGATATCACTCCTGGAAATTGTGATGAGCAGTAAGAAAAATGATTGTTAATAACCAGTATATGTATTAATAATTAAAAAATAAATTATATTTTATGGTCATTATACAGGTTCGCCAACACTTCATTTAATTTGAATAATTTACTTTTGTTCAATTAAAGAAAATAGTTTGTTTTATAGTCTTTTATACAATATTGCAGATTTTTCAATAAAAAATTTTGCACTATTTTTTACAACATCTATTTTAATTTCCAGTGTAGCTGACTGTAGAAATGTACAGTAAAATGTCCTGCTAGTGTTATATTTTGATCTTTTCATTTTAAAATGTTCACCTCTTTAATTTTCCAGGATGATATGTAGTGACCAGGTTTTTTAACTTGCAAATATAATAAATCCAGTATCAGTCTGCTCTGCAAAAAAAGAAAAATTTCAAGGCAACAAACTTCTTAAAATTTTAGGTTGGACAATTAAACTAAATATTTTAAGTTTTGTTTTTGAGTTTGCTCAACTCTGAATTCAGATTTTTGTCAACTCAACTGTAAGTTGTACTAACTAATAATTTTACATTGTAATAACTTTTAATCCTTACTTCTGCTAACTTCTGCAATGTGCTGAATTGGCACGATTGTAACGCCGCTATGAAATGTCAGCTAATGTTGTGACCACAATTTTGAGTTAGCATTGATACGCTAATGGCTACTCTTGTAGCTGTAACAAGCAGCGCCGCTAGCATCAGTTAGCCGCTAGCATCAGTTAGCGGCTAGCTTTCGCTAATGACCGAATTTCACCACTTTCCTGCATTTCACAACAAAGAAATAAGAGTTATCAGAACTATTGTCCCTTGTTGTGAACCCCAACTTAAAGATATAAGTAACAACAACTCACCAACTTGTTTTTGAGCAGACAACTGGCTTCCTTTGTTGTGCTAACTTACATTATTGCCCTAAATGTCAATAATTTATATTTCCAAGTTTTACCAACTTAAATCACTGTTTAAGGCCAAAAAATACTTGGCTTTTTTGCAGTGTGATATTAAAGTAACTGTCTTATTATAGTTTGTTTTTACATTTTTGCAAATTTGTATTGTTTCAGTGGAAACAGGGTGCACCTGGCGAAAGGCTTGGAATACTTATGTACAAGTACTTTTTTTTCTCCGTTTTTTATTTTTAATACATTTGCAGATATTCCAAACAAACGTTTTTCACATTGTTATTTTGGGGAATTGTGTGTAGAATTTTGAGGCGAAAAATGAATTTAATCCATCCAAGTTGGCTTTTTTGCAGTGTGAGCTTCTTGTAATTGAAATGTTCAGTTTTTTTTGTTTGTTTTTAAGGGAACTCTTCCTAGATAAACACAACATGACCTGCTGGAGCAGGTTAAAGGCTTATTGTGGTGCAGTATGTCGACTAAGCTGCATGTTTGTCTCCGCCAGGAAACTCTGCTTAAGCTGGACTTGGAAGGTGAATGAAGAAGAGCGACACAGACGGCCGGCTGATGACCTGCTTCACCTGCTGCTGGCTCAGATCACTGAAACATGACCTGCTGGTAAATATCACAGCTCAGACGGGAAAAGGATTTCAAACAATAACTTCTGCTTTCAGCCCCCGTGGCTCCAGAATCCTTCTTTGTTGTTGATGATGATGTTTGTTTATATTGTTTTAACCCTTTGAAGCCTGGAAAGCAGATACGTCGTTTTTTGCAGTATTTGTATAAGCTCTCAAATACTTTTTGAATTTCATTTCTAAAAAAAAAATCGGTAACACTTTACAATAACCAACTAAATAATGTTTATAGATGGTTTATAAACCAGTTATTAACCATTTACAAAGTGCTTTACATATTTCATCGTTAAATGTTTTCAACCAATTTATTAAAGGTATATGAATCATTTCAAAATCATTAACATACTTAATATGGAGTTAAAAATATTAAAATGGGTGCAACTAAAACTATTTATAAACAATTAATTATAATTTAATTGTTTGTTAATGGTAAAGTAACTATAAACGTACATTAATAGACATGTTTATAAATAAATATACATCTATTTGCCATTTACACATGGTTAAGTTAGTTAAACATTAATAAATTATGTATTTACCATTCTAAATGGTCTATAAACAGTTTATAAATGATGATTAAACATTAATAAACTATCTGTTTACCGTTTATAAATGATGGTTATTGTAAAGTGTTACCAAAAAATCTATTATTTAGTAGAAGCGTTGACACTTCTGTTGGATTTCCAGAAAAACTTTCTTTCAGGTTTTAGGGGCTTATTTTAAAATCCCCCAGAGGTTTTACAGGTAGTTTTTACAGGTGTTTTAGGCTTCAATGGGTTAAACAAACATACATCAAAGTTTTTGTGTTTTGAATATCCGCACGGTTATTTTGCCTTCATTTTCAAACCCTGCTATACGGCGTTTTCCTCAGTGGAAATGTGATCTGTTTAGATTAGAGCTCAAACAATTAGTTGATTAAAAGCTTAGTCGATCAACAGAAAATTAATTTGACTAGATTTTGATAGTTGATTTATTATTTTGGTTAAATGCCAAATATTTGCAGGTTCAAGCCTCTGCGTTTCTTTCTTTTTGTCGGTCATAGTAAACTAAATTTATTTGGGTATCTGACTGTTGAGACAAAACATGCCGAACATTCGAGCAGGTAGGAAAAAAACTAAACATTTTCATTATGCACTTCTTCTCAAGAATAAAGTTTTGAGTTTGGTAAAGAAGATACAAGATACAACCTGACCTTAATATGTCTAATATATGTCTAAAACATTCACATAAATGACAAAAAAAACAGATTTTCCCAGAACAATAGTTTTAGTGGCCTATTGCCAAGAATAGCTCATTTATGTGTAGATGGATTTTAGTGCTATTACACTTAAAAATTGTGGTTAATGCTCATTTTTTCCTTGCAGTCTGGTCGGATAGACGCCATTTCTCTAAACAATGTTCCTCTCATGACTAATTCACACGGGAACAACCAATCTGTGACTATCTTTCCAAATTTACCGGACACAAAAGTTGACTTTTTTTTTTCACGACATTTCAACTTTTGTCTCGAACTGCATAATGAAAAAAAAATGTCCCCCTCATTATTTTTGTTTCTCCTACCTGGCCCTAATCCTCTTCCATAACAACAAGCACTTAAAGCCTCTATTTTCTAAGATTTTACAGATCAAATTTTTAATTTATTGATTACAAGTAATAGCTTCTTTCCATATGATGTCATACATCAGTGCACTCTCTAGATGGAGGGAAGCAGCTGGAGGCTTCTGCAACAAAAACTGCACAAACGCTTATAATTTGTGCAGTTTACAGCAGTTTCAATCAATAAAATTTGGGGAAAATATCAGCTTCTTTGAGGCCTGTATAATGGAAATACATAAAGGGGACAAATAAAAAAAAATGGCATGGACACGGATCAAAAACCTCCATGTTAAGACTGTCATTACATTAAACATGTTGGTATTTCCATGCATTTACAATGTGCACGGACACTAGTCTAGACGGAATTGTCCAAAAAGTGAAAGTGAGGAGCATTTATGGGTACAAGTCAGGAACCGGCCTACTTTACTTATTTCAAGGGTGCTGAATCCCCAAAGAAATGGTTCCCAAGCGAAATTTTGAGTTTTTGACCTTCTCATTTGCATATCAATATTTTTTTTATCAAACAATTTTTTGTAAGTAGGAAATCAAAGATGAGGAAATTAAGTTTCTAGATCTATAGTCTAGATTCTCAGTGTCTTTTTTATGTATATTTATATATATGCAAAATACCATCTTTTAAGGTGAAATTAAGCATTATTTGTGTGTTTTTTTTTAAGGCCGACATAAATATTCAATCAATATCACTTTTAAATGTTCCAGTTGGTATTTTGCATATATATATATACATAAAAAAGACACTGAGCCTCCACTATATCCTTGCTCTGACTCTAGACTATAGATCCAGAAACTTAATTTCCTCATCTTTGATTGCCTACTTACAAAAAAACTAAGGGGAAATGGTCCAATGACTGAGCAAGATGGGCAATTGGCCATTTGATACAAATTAGAAGGTCAAAAACTCAAAATTTCGCTTGGGAACCATTTTTTTTGGACTCAGCACCCTTGAGATATGTAAGGTAGGCCGGTTCCTGACTTGTACCCATAAATGCTCCTCACTTCTTATAGGAGGCCTTTATTCTGAAATCCATCTAGACTACAGGTGGTTTAGATCTGAAGTTAGATCTAAAGTTAGCCACTGAAGTACATCCATGTAGCCTATATGAGTTAAACACTACTATACAATAACTGGAGGTCGAGGTCATTTGTAAAAGCTAATTTTTCCTCATTTTTTCCTGCTGACCTGCTGTGTGCAGGTTCATGCAGCACTGTTCTTTTGTCATTTTTCTCTATTTAAAAACAGTGGATGGATTCATCACATCTGGATTTTGCAAACATCCTACTGTTAGTTTCACTCCGACTGTAGATTCTTGTTTTGTTGTTTTTATTTGCACTTTCTCTCTCGACGTTTATTTCATCCTATTGCAATCAAAACGGTACTCTTGCAATATTGTGGATGTTTTACTTTCCAGCATCAAAGAGAAGTATTAATATCGTGAGTTTCTTTCTTTAGAGAACTGTTTTCCACTGGTTTGTTGTTGGCCTTCAGGATTTTCACGCTCTTGGTTTGTCAGTCAGAGAGATGCATTATTGTGAATGTTGCCATGTTCAATGAACAGTGTGATGAAATGCACCTTTTCTTGCCAAGAGTTCTCATATTTCTGTCCAGTAAATATGAGAATTTATTCAGCTTGGAGTCTCGCTGATTACCTGGAAACCTCACAGAGTTTTTTCACTTTGTACACTTTTTGTACAGATTAAACCTGAACCCTTTATCAGGCGAAGAACTATATTTGGTAACTTCAGTGGATATCAAAATGGGGTCGAGAAAAAAGTTGCAAATTTACTAGATTAAAGTGGCAAATCTACAAGAAAAAAATTTGCAGATTTAAGAGATTTAAAGTGGCAAATCTGCACGAAAAAAGTCGCAGATTTACGAGATTAAAGTGGCAAATCTACAAGAATTTTTTTTTTGCAGATTTAAGAGATTTAAAGTGGCAAATCTGTGCGAAAAAAGTCGCAGATTTATGAGATTTAAAGTGGCAAATCTACAAGAAAAAAAGTTGCAGATTTAAGAGATTTAAAGTGGTGAATCTGCGCGAAAAAAGTCGCGGATTTACGAGATTTAAAGTGGCAAATCTACAAGAAAAAAGTTGCAGATTTACGAGATTTAAAGTGGCAAATCTGCACGAAAAAAGTCACAGATTTAAGAGATTTAAAGTGGTGAATCTGCGAGAAAAAAAGTTGCTTTTTTTCCCACTTTTTCCTCGAAAATCTGTGACTTTTTTCCACGCAGATTTGCCACTTTAAATCTCTTAAATCTGCAACCTTTTTTCTTGTAGATTTGCCACTTTAAATCTCGTAAATTTGCAACTTTTTTCTCGAAATATTACCTGAAGTTACCAAATACGGTTCTTCTCCTGATAAAGGGTTAAAGAGCTTCATAGGTGCTGCTGGGTGATGGTGTTGTTATGCTAACTGGCTCCTGTTTCATATTTATTGTACAGATATCAGAACTCTTCCTGTGTTTCCTAAGATGTTTGATTATTCCGTTAATGCTCCCAAAACTTAATTGGTCTGAAATAGGCCAATGTTTTGACCCTAAAATTTGATTTGGCCATCACCTTTTTTCAGACCAGTTAATTTTGGGGAGCTTTAATTTAGCATTCTTTTTATTTTTCCTTAATTTCCAACTTATTATGCTGTTGTTGCCAACAATAAGGAAAAAAGGACAGGATGTTTATACATGCTATCTGTAACATGTAATGGGTCACGCTTTATATTAAGGTCCTTGTAATAACCATTAATTAACAAGTAATAAGGCCCTTGTAAGTCCGTACAAGATGCTTATTAACATTATTGTGTGTTTATAAGCTTATATAAGTGTTAATAATGGCATTACAAACACCCATGACCCACCCATTATGTCTTTGCCATGCCTTTATTAATCTTATTTTGTTTGCTTATTGATATTAAAATATACTTTATTGCTCATCTATTATAAGTTAACTATAAGTTAACTATGCTTTTTGCAACTACCGGATCTAAAGCGAGAACAATGCCTTATTACTTGTTAATTAATGGTTATTAAGGACCTTATTATAAAGCGTTACTAATGTAATGTATTATCAAAAGTTTAAAAAAAACTGTCTGTTATGATTAATGCCGCTTGATGCACAAATTCCAAGTGTCTTTTTGTAGTCGAAGTTAATTTTAAATGGCCTTTTGAGTTAATAGATCAATGCTGTCGGGTTGTTTTTTGTTTTTTACATGGGACATAAAATCATCAAATAACTAACAAGATGTTTAACTCGCACTTTTGACTGGATATGAATTAGAAGAAAGGCTTCAGAAATATGTGTTTGTCCTCTTTATTTTGTCTTTGAATGTAGAAGAAATGATCCGGTGCTACGATGGGAACAAATGTGTGTTTTGTGTTTTTGTCTCCTGGAGGTTTGGTTCATGCTTGAGTGTTTGTTTGCCTTTTTCTTTCCTTTTTTTTGTCATTTTAGTCTCAAAGAAAGTCTGTTGGACCGATGTAAATCCGTCGGCATTAATTGAGACATCGTTCTGTAAATGTGCTTCAAACTGCTGAGTTGTGTGGTTGGTATTTATTTTGCAAGGAGGAATTTTATTTATTGTTTTGGGCAGAATTACAGACATTGTAGTATTTGCACCATGGATAAAACTGTAAAATGCTGTAAATGAATCAAATAAAGTATTTTATGTTCTTTCTTTAAGTCATTGTTGCCTGAGAGACTATAAAACGTGCGTCACACTGACAGAACCAGCAGTCAGTCGTTGATTAACCGCTGTGTAAACATAATTACCTGGGTGATATCTGAATGCCAAAGCAAACACGTCACCTAATGAGCCGCAGCACCGCAAACTATCACCATCTTTTAAGACTTGCCGCTGAGATTGTCACTGATGTATCACTGTTTATTTTGCAATTTAACAGGTAAAACAATAACGAAAGGTTGTGATAAGAAGAATGAATCATCTTACACTCCTCTATTCCACCATCAAGCATAAAATACAAATCAACCATTTACTTTAAGCTGTATCTAAACATTTAATTCATGGTTTATTACAGCCTAATATTAATATTAACATATAATATTAGATATAGCAGATATTCGTGTTTATAAAGTTATTTTTAACTAAAAAAAAAACAAAGAAATAGAAAAATGAGAAGCTAAAATCTGACTGTTGTCACTTCTTAATGCTCAAAAACTGAACAGGAACAGATCTAAAGTGTTTCTAATGTGGTACAGAAGATGACTGTAGAGCAGGGGTCTCAAACTCAAATTACCTGGGGGCCGCTGGAGGCAGTATCAAAATGACCAAAAAAGGACACAAAATTACAAAAAAAGACACAAAATGATCATAAAAGACACAAAATGGCCAAAAAAGACACAAAATTACAAAAAAAAGACACAAAATGACTGAAAAAAACACAAAATTACTTTAAAAAAGACACAAAATGACCAAAAAATGCACAGAATTACCAAAAAAAGACACAAAATTATTTTAAAAAGACACAAAATGACCCAAAAAAAATATTTTAAAAAGACACAAAATGACCAAAAAAATACACAAAATTACTAAAAAAGGAACAAAATTATTTTTAAAAGACACAAATTTACCAAAAAAAGACAAAATTACTAAAAAAAAAAGACACTAAATTATTAAAAAAGACACTCAATTATTTAAAAAATACACAAAATTAACAAAAAAAATTAATTAAAGGGACATTCCACACACAACATGGTAAAGTGCCATTCATATAAAACTCACATTAAACTTTCAGGTGGGGGCCACAAAATATCGTCACGAGGGCCACATTTGGCCCGCGGGCCGCGAGTTTGAGACCCCTGCTGTAGAGCAACACTGTTGATAAGAAGAAGAGGACAGGTTAGGCCATCAGAACATCAAATTCAATTTGTTTTCAACAACAAATTATAATCAGACAGTTACTTTAATAGCAGACTGCATTCAGAGCAGGTCTGATGTATAATCTGTATTATTCTTCTGGTGTCTAGCAGCTCACAGTTGAATTACATCTATGCTAGCTGCACAATTAATCAAAAAATAGAGATACAGTGCATCCGGTAAGTATTCACAGAGCTTTACTTTACAGTAAAATACTTTTTTTTACAGTTCCTCTACTTTTATTTAGTTGACAGAATGTTACTGTGATAAAACCACATAGTGAATTACAGTAAAATCCTGCATTTTATTGATTTTTACAGTAGACTAAAACACAGTATAGTGCTGAAGCTAGTTGCAATATTGTTGCAGTATACAATGCAGTCATTTTTTGTAAATAGAGAATATTACTACGAATTAAGCGCTGTCTTCACTGTAACCTCAGTAATTTTAATATACCATATACTGAATGAGTTAGTTAAGTAAAATACAGCCATTAAAAAGTGTACAAGAAGAGACTTAGAAAATATCATACCGGTCAAAAGTTTTAGAACACCCCAACTTTTCCAGAATTTAATTGAAAATGATGCAGTTTAATGTCTCAGTCTACTCTGAAATTAATGCACATTTGCAACATTTAAAATTCTTTATTGAGCATGATAGTGTTTTGTAAGTAAAAAAAAGATTCAAAATCACATTTTATGTTGGACTAAATGACTAAAAAAAGACACAAAATGACACAAAAAGACGAAATGACTTACAAAGACATGAAAAGATTTTAAAAAATGGACAAAATAGCCCAAGACTCCATAGAGTTAAGTTGTTAACCCATTTCTTGTTCCCTGAAAAAGGCCTACTTGTATAATTCTGAAATGTACATTATTTTTCAGTTTTGGTTCAGCTTACCTTTTTTTATTTACCTCTGGCAGTTCACCACTTACCTTTGGACCCTTTCAAGCTGTTCATTTGACTTGAACTGCTTGAATTTCAATAAAAAATGGAAAAATTGGGGTGTTCTAAAACTTTTGACCAGTCGTGTATATATAATATATATATTTTATGGGAAACTGCAAGCTACCTACAAATACTGCCCAGAATGCATAGTTTTCCACAGTCTAATACCTTTTTAATCAAAAACAGTATGTTACTGTCACAATTTAGCTGTTTTCTTACAGCAATCTGTTACAGTGTAGTTTTATTGGTTTATAGTTTGGATTGTAAAGCATCTTTTGATCTGCTGCTGCTTGTGTTTGCAGGCTGCATTAACGTGTTCTCTGTGTTGTTTTTAATTGCTCGTCCTCCATTAGATCTAGCCGGCCCTTGTGTCTCTGACCGTTGTAATCTGATGATTAGTTGTGAAGTTGGTCAAGTCCATTAGCAGGAGAGGATCACAGTCAGTCGATTAAGCTGAGAGGAATCACCTTCAAATGATTTCTGGCCATGAAAAGAATCAGAGCACTTCCTGTTGCAGTCTGAGGCTTCGTCCCAACAATAACAAACCTTTCTGATGCTTCTCCTCTGTGCTGCTTCATTCATAAGCTGCCATGAAGGAGAAATCACGATTAAAGGGGTTATTAAGAGCTGTTAAACCTTTTGGCTGGTTCATTTGTTTACTAAAAGGTGGATCCTCTTGGTTCTAAAGACTCTGTTTACTCACAATGACCTGGGTTAAAGGTGTGAGTTGCATGGCACCAAGGGAAAAATACAGAGCTTTTTTAAGTTATGGGGACAATTTATTGAATACCTTGAAAGTCACCGATCAAGATGTTGAACACTTGAAAAGGACAATGAAGTGTATATGTGTGCATAAAGAAAATGTAATATTCAACACAGCAGCTACATGGGAAATACAGGGTTGTAATTTTTATTATTATCATTATTATTATTTTTGTATCTATTGGTTTTTTGTTTTACTTTGTTTTGTTTTAGTGGTAATTTGTCTTGTCTGTTTTGTTTTGTTTTTATCTAAGAATGTGGGTATGTAAACCCTCATTAATGTATGTGTCATGTTAATTCTAAAAACCCAATAAATATAATTTTCAAAAAAAAAAAAAAAAAAAAGGTGTAAATTGCTGCAGTCGCAAAATTATAAATTGAATGCCAGATAATCTGATTACTTAAAATCTCCATGTGTCGTCTCATTGATCCATTGCTTTGGACGGCTCTTTGTTATCTAATGCCACTGTTTTGTTGTTTAAATGTGCTGTATATATTGTTTTTAGGATTATATGTTTTATAAGTGAATTAGTGTTGTTCTTAATTGTATAATTGCATTTCTGTTTTTTTTTTCTTTCTGTTTTGCTCCATATCTTGCCCATACTTTTAATCTTTCTTAATTTAATCTTTAATCTCTTCCTGGTTAAATAAGAGTTAAAATTAAATACAATTTTGGAAAAAGGCTAAAATACAAGCAACCCATAAAAAATTGTCTTGACTTGGTTTTTGTTTTAGCATTTGATGACTTACTGTAGCTTTATGTGACATTACAAAATGTTTATAAACACATTTTCCATTTTAATTTAACCCTAACCCTAAAATATACAGTATGTAAGTTGTAGGCTATGACCATATTAAACAAAACAGACATTCAGGTGCTACAATCACGTCTAAAAAACCTCTCAGATAAATATTAAAATCCACTTGGTTTCAGTGTGATGATAACAATAAATGGCATCATCAGTCGTTCGGTCCAGACTGAAATATCTCAAGAACTTTTGGTTAATTTGCCCAAAACTTTGCATCATGACAGGCAAAAAATGAAAAGCTTATATGCAGTCTCACCTGTAAAACTACACTGGCCGTGAGTTGAACAGTGCTACAAAAAGGTTTGTTGATATACTGCCATGTAGTTTATTAATAGTTTAAATTTTTAATATGGGAAACCAGGAAGCAACTATCTGACTAAGTGTTTTCTGTGGAGGAGTGAGTAGGTTATGCTTCCTCTTTATCTAGACTAAATCTATTCATTGAGAAAATGGTGTATATAAAGTTGAGACTTATGAAAGTAGAATGAGGAAATGAAAGAAGACAAGAATGAAAAAAATATGATGAAGTAAAAACAGCCGACTCAGAAACAGCCTCAGTCGGCCCTTTGTCATGTCATGTTAAAATCCTTAAATCAACTTTGTTTTCTAATTCCACCTCCCCCCTCTAGGCCTATTTACAACTTCTTAAGGAAACTTGGAAGGGCACCAATGAGATTAAATGGATGAAATGCTTTGCTGCTCGTCCTTGGATCAGATGCCTGTGTGTTGTCTGCTCTGTAACAGCCTTAGAGGGGATCTCTTCCTCTCTCTGACTCTGGACTACAATCTGAGCCTCAACTTTGTCAGAAAAAAACAGGAAGAGCTGCTTTTCACTGGGATATCAGTTCCTGCAGGACCAGACACAATCATTGTGATGATTCAGCAAGATACCATGTGTTGCTAGGATTCTCTAGGAGTATTTCCTGTTATGCTTTTTTTCTGTTTCACTGGCTTCCTGCCTTGAGCGACAGCCACCATGACTTCAGGGAATAGTAAACTAAGATGTTTGCAAAACCGCCGCTCGACCATCAACTGTCTGTCAAAGGGTGTCGAGGACAACAAGACATTCCCGTTTTCTCAGGATAAAACAGTGAAAGCATGGACGTCTCTGGAGAACCTGGACAGTCCTGGCATTAAAACAGGGGAAAGACTCAATGAGCAACAGAATATTAATGTTAATGTTGGTGGCAAAGTGTTTCATATCCCCATTAAATGTGCCATTAAATATCCTCAAACTCGCATCGGCTCGTTGGCCGTCTGCACGGACCGCGTGAAGCTCCTCACGCTGTGCGACGACTACTCCGTGACCAAGAACGAGTTCTTCTTCGACCGCGACCCGGCCTTCTTCCACCACATCTCTCATTTCTACAAGAGCGGCGTGCTGTGGGTCATACGGGAAATGTGCCCCATCCAGTTTGAGGAGGACATCGCGTACTGGGGCCTGAGCCTGAAGGACACCCAGCGCTGCTGCTTGATCATGTTCGAGGAGAAGGTGGACGAGGTGAAGGACTACCTGAAGGTGGAGAAGGAGCTGATGGCCGAGATCGAGGTGAAGTATGATAACGAGTGTTTCAAGAGCATGGTGTTTGGGAATGTGAGGAGGACTCTGTGGGACCTGGTGGAGAACCCGTACTCTTCTATCCTGGCGAAAGCTTTCACGGTGCTCTCCAACCTGCTGGTGCTCTTCTCCATCGTTGCCATGTGTCTCAACACCGTCCAGGAGCTTCAGGAGTATAAAATCAACGGCAAAACGCACATGGAGTGGGTGGAGATCATCACCATCGTGTTCTTCACTTTTGAGTATTTAATTCGCCTTTTCACCACTCCCAACATCAGAATGTTTCTGATGAGTGGACTGAACTTCGTGGACATGGTGGCGGTCATGCCTTATTTCTTCCAGCTCACCTTCACGCTCTTCACTGGCGGCGAGGACGCCAACGCACAGGATGACCTCACGGCCATCGCCCGGGTCAGCAAGCTCAGCCACGTCCTCAAAGTCATCAAACTGCTGCGGATCTTTAGGATCTTGAAGCTGGCTCGACACTCCACCGGCATGAGGGCGTTTGGCTTCACGCTGCGCCAGTGTTACCAGCAGGCCTCCTGCATCTTCCTCTTCATCGCCATGGGGATCTTCACTTTCTCTGCTCTCCTTCATTCAGCCGAGAGGGAAACTGAGGGATCTCCTATCAGCAGTATCCCATACGCCTGGTGGTGGGCCGCGGTGAGTAGCACAACCTACACTACCGGTCAAAAGCTTTAGAACACCACAATTTCAAGTCAAATGAACAGCTTGAAAGGGTCCAAAGGTAAGTGTTGAGCTGCCAGAGGTAAATAAAAAAAGGTAAGCTTAACCAAAACTGGAAAATAATGATGTACATTTCAGAATTATACAAAAAGGCCTTTTTCAGGGAACAAGAAATGGGTTAACAACTTAAAGCAGTTCTGCAGCAACACTGCAAAAAAGACAACTTGTGTTTTTTGGCCTAAAACAGTGATTTAAGTTGGTAAAACTTGGAAATATAAATTATTGACATTTAGGGCAATAATGTAAGTTAGCACAACAAAGGAAGCCAGTTGTCTGCTCAAAAACAAGTTGGTGAGTTGTTGTTACTTATATCTTTAAGTTGGGGTTCACAACAAGGGACAATAGTTCTGATAACTCTTATTTCTTTGTTGGGAAATTAGGTCATTAGCGAAAGCTAACGGCTAACTGATGCTAGCGGCTAACTGATGCTAGCGGCGCTGCTTGTTACAGCTACAAGAGTAGCCATTAGCGTATCAATGCTAACTCAAAATTGTGGTCACAACATTAGCTGACATTCATAGCAGCGTTACAATCGTGCCAGAGAAATTCAGAGTTGAGCAAACTCAAAAACAAAACTTAAAATATTTAGTTTAATTGTCCAACTTAAAATTTTATCGAAGTTTGTTGCCTTGAAATTTGGAGTTCACCCAACTTTTCTTCTTTTGCAGTGCAGGTGAAACTGATGATTTTAACAATGGCTCAGTTCCATTAAATGTCCCAGTAAACCAGCCACCTTAGCAAGCAAAATAATATATTTGATAGAACCTTTCAAAACAAAGTTACAAGGTGCCTGACAATAAAACAAAATGCAACTAAGAACACATAAATAAAACAATTAAACAATTAATAAAACAATGTAAAAGAAGGAAAAGGTACAATATTGATTCCCCTTAGTGGAATGCAGCCATCATTAATGTTATTAAAAATACATGTGCTCTTCCTGCTGTGACATGATAAAATGTCTGATAAAAAGGCCTTTTTCAGGGAACAAGAAATGGGTTAAAAACTTAAAGCAGTTCTGCAGCAACGGAGGTTGATCAAGCCTTGAAAGTTGCCAAGTTGCTACCAATTCCTACAGGTGTCCCAACTTTTCTTGATCACTTACAACCTACAAGTTGCTCCACATTTAAGGGAACTTCTGCAACAGAGTTGGGAAGAACTTTCTGAAGAATATTTGATTTCCATTGAGTGTGTTCAGCTGTTCTATCTGTTAAGGTGATAAGGTGATTTTCCTTTCTAAATTGATTCTATTATTATTATTATTTTTTAACTTCAATTGTTTATTTGTTATATGCATTAATTTCAGAGTACACTGAGACATTAAACTGCATCATTTTCAATAAAATTCTGGAAAAGTTGGGGTGTTATAAAACTTTTGACCAGTAGTGTACATAACTTCACATTTTGTTTGTTTGTTTGCTCCTCAACCTGCCACACAAGACAAATGTGTGATGTAGTCAGCTGTGGTAGCACTAAGGAAACTCACCAGGAAGTAACAGTTTCCATTGTTTCTATTTGTTTCAGTGGTTACAATCTATTTTAGTTCCACTTTGCTGCAGAAACTATTTGGTTAAGTGGAAACCTGCAGCTTCTACCACAAAATAAATGTTTTAGCTGAAGGAAGATCCACAAAACTCTCAGCAACTACATTATATACAACCCCTAATTCTAAATAAGTTGGGACTCAATGTAAATAAAACAAAATGTAACATATATTTGGTTGAAAACTGTACATAGACTATATATATATATATATATATATATATATATATATATATATATAAACTACGCACAAAAAGTAAGCCAATTTGTGTTGGGTAGATTATTTTGTTATTGTATTATTATTATTATTATTGGACGTTATTAATGCTTTTTGGCAATAAATCTTATACCGTTGGAAAGTCTGAAGTCTCCCCTTTTAAATGGCACCACATTTGTAAGGAACATGCATTTGTGGGATAAGTAGCAGAGTTGAGTATGTAGGCTGTGCCCAAGAAAAATGTGCAACAAAATAATCTACCAAACACAAATTGCCTTACTTTTTGTGTGTGCAACTAAGAACACATAAATAAAACAATTAAACAATTTATAAAACAATGTAAAAGAAGGAAAAGGTACAATATTGGTTCCCCTTAATGGAATGCAGCCATCATTAATGTTATTAAAAATACATGTGCTCTTCCTGCTGTGACATGATAAAATGTCTGCTGTGAAAAAGGTCTGAGGTTTTTTTTTTGTCCAGTTTATCTGGCACTTTTACTGTCAGACATGACGATAAAGTTCTTTATTATGTTACACACACACTCTCAATCACATAATCAATACATGCCAAATAGCAAATAAATCTGTGGATAGTGTGTATATGTCTTATTTTTTTTATATTCTTATTCTGTTTTTTATACGTGTCTGCATCTTGAGCTGCTGTGACGGCTAAATTTCCCCACTGCGGGATAAATAGAGTCATATCTTATCTTTTCTTATGACTACAAATAAAACTCAGCACCTGGACACGATAGATTCAAATCAGGAATAGACATGAAAATATAATCATTCATCTACACCAACACTACGATAGTCTCATTTAGAGAAAAATTTAGAGAAAAATAGATTATTATCAGTGGTGGAAAGTAACTAAGTACATTTACTCAAGTACTGTACTTAAGTACAGTTTTGAGGAACTTGTACTTTACTTAAGTATTTCCATTTTATGTTACTTTTTACTTCTACTTCATTTCATTTTTAGGCAACTATTGTACTTTTTACTCCACTACATTTAGCTGCCAGCTTTAGTTACTTTAGTTACTTTTCAGGTCGAGATTTAACATAAAACATAATAGATTTAAAATGTGTACTAATTAAACCACACAAAAGTATATTAAGTAGTTAAAATGAGCCCTATGTTGACAACAGTAAATTCAAAGCTAACATAAATGCATCAAAAATAATAATACAATAATATATTTGGACAATCTGAGTGAATCCATTATGCATTGCGAATACTTTTACTTTTGATACTTTAAGTACATTTTGATGCTGATACTTTTGTACTTTTACTTAAGTAAGTTTTGAATGCAGGACTTTTACTTGTAGTGGAGTCATTTCACAGTGTGGTATTAGTACTTTTACTTGAGTAAGGGATCTGAATACTTCTTCCACCACTGGTTATTATTTTATCTCTTTTCTTATCCTGCAGTATCTTATTTTATCTTATTTATATTTTTATTTCTATTTCCCTGTTTTAATTGACTGTTTTTACTGTTTTCAACTGTGTCTTGCTGTTTTAATGTGTATGTAAAGCACTTTGAATTACTTTGTGTTGAATTGTGCTATACAAATAAACTTGCCTTGTCTAAAGCAGGGTTTGCTTTAGGGTGTGACGCTCTGAGAAGCCTGCGGTTCATTTAGAAGAGTGATTGTCCTTTTCTCTCTGGTGGAGAATTAAAAGCTTTCTACCCAATGATTAGCACTAATCCAAACCAGTCTTTACATGTGGCTGCCTGCTACAGTATACATTCTACTTTTCCTCGGGGAAAAAACTTGAAGCTGCATGAATCACAAGCTTGGATTTAACTCCCCAGTGATGAAATTTGTGTCAATAACTCTGGTTTGGTCAATAAAAAAATATTTGAATGTTTCACATAAACAGCTGTTGTACATTGAAGGAATCCCCCCTGCTTTGCAAACATGATCAAATATGTTCAGAACAGAACTTGATTTGCTTCCCTACAGCAGCTATTCTCAACCTTGGGGTCGGGACCCCAGTTGGGGTCATGAGATGATTTCTGGGGGTCGCCAAATCAATTTGGAAGTCAGCTCTGTCTCCACTGTGTTAAAGTGTTCATGTGTTTTAGTTTTTTTGGTCATTTTGTGTCTTTTTTGGTCATTTTGTGTCTTTTTTGGTCATTTTGTGTCTTTTTTTGGGTCATTTTGTGTCCTTTTTTGGTCATTTTGTGTCTTTTTTTAGTCATTTTATGTCTTTTTTTTATCATTTTGTGGTCAATTTGTGTCTTTTTTTGTTATTTTGGTAAATGTGTGTCTTTTTTGGTCATTTATGTCTTTTTTTGGTCATTTTCTGTCTTTTTTGGTCAATTTGTGTCCTTTTTTGGTCATTTTGTGTCTTTTTTTAGTCATTTTGTGTCTTTTTTTAAATCATTTTGTGGTCAATTTGTGTCTTTTTTGTTATTTTGGTAAATTTGTGTCTTTTTTGGTCATTTATGTCTTTCTTGGTCATTTTGTGTCTTTTTTCGGTCATTTTGTGTCTTTTTTGATCACTTTGTTTCTTTTTTTAGTAATTTTGTGTCTTTTTTTGGTCACTTTGTGTCTTTTTTTGATCACTTTGTTTCTTTTTTTAGTCATTTTGTGTCTTTTTTTGGTCATTTTGTGTCTTTTTTTGATCACTTTGTTTCTTTTTTTAGTCATTTTGTGTCTTTTTTTGGTCATTTTGTGTCTTTCTTTGGTCATTTTGTTTCTTTTTTGGTGATCTGAACTGTGTGTGTGAGATTGTGTTCAGTGAGCGGGGGTCACGGACAACATGCATGTTAAATTGGGGGTCGCGACTCAAAAAAGTTGAGAACTACTGCCCTACAGTAACAAAAACTGATGACATCCTTCCAGTTACGTCAGTTTAACAGTATTTCACCTGGAAAGTGACGACAATAAAGATAAGAAATCTGTTGTTCACCCATAGGGACCTGACCCCAGAGGTGTTTTTCATATCTGATAGCTGCTTTATTGTATCACTCCAACTTGTGATGACTTTTGGTCAATTTGTCTAATTGTTTTCTGTTTTAATAAGTGCTTTTTTAAAATGTATTGGGGTCAAAAGTATCCAACTGCCTGTGCAACGTAAAGATAAAACTGAATAAATAGATACATTTTTGCCATTGGTCGTAATTAACAGTATGACTCACTATGAAAGGAGGAGGGAAACTCTGTTAGTCATTTTGAAAGAGACAAACATAGACTTCCTCTAGTGCTCTATTTTTGTTTTACGCAAATGCAAAGCTGCCACTTCCCTAAAATGATAATGAGTTTTTCTTCAGATGACAATCGTTATGACCTTATGCTCATATGGTTCATTGTTTTATCCCTTGCAGTCCCTGGTGCAGGAGTTCCTCCCTCCCAGAGGAGGTGCTGCTGATCGTACAGCTGATCGAACAGCTTTAAAGGACGGCTGCTGAGGAGGCCTCCCCCTCTTGGCCCTTTGATTTAATTCAATTCAATTCAATTCAATTCAATTGGCTTTATTGGCATGACGTAACAATGTATATATTGCCAAAGCAAGCATCAGAAAAAAAGATAACAAGATAAGGAAAGCAATATTTACAATAAATTATTATATTTAAAAGAAAAGAAATACTAATAACAATAAAAGAAAGCAACATTTACAATCATTGAATTACAGTCAACATATATATACCTTTGTCTGACTCCCAGCCAGATGACTTTGTGGGAAATGTTTGTTGACTGTGGTCAGTCGTGGTTATTCTTTGTTCTCTGTTGTATTATTTATTAACAATAAAGTTAATTTTAGGTAGGGGTGGGTAGGCTTTTTGTTGAATCACTGTTTTTTCCTGTTTTTGTATCGGGAGGTCAGGTAAGAAACCTGTATTTTATTTTAAACATCTTTATTTTCAGGTCAGTAAGATTTAAAATGAGGAATGTTTTGTTTGTTGTTTTGGCTGTTGCTCACCCTGAAGCAAAATATTTATTGTTGTGAACAATAAATCATTTGGACTGCTTATCGGTTCTCTGGGAGTTGGGGAGGGGGCAGAGAGCATTTCTGCTGCACACTGGTTTCTCTAAGGCCAGGGCACAACACAATTACATAACTGATAACGTTTTGAAAATAAGTTTTGTTTTATTAAAGGATCCCCATTAGCTTGTGCCGTGGCAGTTGGCTAGTCTTCCTGGGGTCAAAACATTCCAACAAGTAATACTCAACAGTGCTACAACAACGTTAACAGTAAAAATACATTCCAAAATACATTAGAAAAGTGCAGCACAAAAGTTCATTACAAAATGCAGCACAAATTTAAAAGACAGTTTTTAGAATCAAACCATTGAATTATAGCCATTTGGATTAAATGTTTAGGAATAATTGGTCAAATGCATTTGATCAGAAAACAAATAAAATACACAAAAAAACAAAAACAATACAGCTTTAACCAGTATCATTGGTTGTAATCCTGGACATCATGAATCCAGGCAAACATTGCTTCTATAAAGAGTAGCGTCCTTTCAACCAAAATAAACGAAAAAAATGTAAATAAACCCCCCCAAAAAATATAATAAGCCCAACACCTAACATTAACCACTGACAAAGTACATCTTTAATTTCTTTTTGAAGGATATTTTGCTTTTTTCTTGCTCTATAAAGCACTGTTCTTTTCAGAGAATTAGTTCTTGGATGAGCTTGCACAATATCACCCTTGTCCGCCTTCCTGGTGTTATGTTTAAGTAAACATTTTGCTGTGATGTGTATTATCTTGTGTGTTAAATATGCTCAGAGTGAAACTAATTTAACTTTCCTCTTTTACAGGTCAGCATCTCCACTGTGGGCTACGGGGACGTGGTCCCTGTAACGGTCATGGGCCGCTTCGTGGCCTTTGGCTGCATCTCATTTGGCATCATCCTCAACGGCATGCCCATCTCTTTGCTCTTTAACAAGTTTTCTGACTACTACGCCCAGCTGAAGGCTCAGGAGTACAACACCAAGCTGGTGCAGCGGCGCTTTCATCTGAAGAAGCGCCTCCGACACAAACTGGACACATGTTTTCATCACTCGGAGGAGGAAAGTGGTGCAGACAGCCACTGCGAGAGCCCACACTGATGATCATTTATGCAGCGTGAGTTGAGCGGAAACCAGTTGCTTGCTAAGCATGAAACTGCTCAGGTTTCACCATGCATGAAGGTATTCGGCTCAGATCAAATATGCTGACAGTGAAAGAAAAAGTGAAAGGCGGTGTGGGCAGGAAGAGGACTCGAAAAAAGAAGTTGAGGTTTCCTGCACAGATGCAGTCTCGCCTCCTCTCCTTCGCATTGTCCATGATGTGTGACCGACGACAAAAAGTTAAAAACCAGAGGAGAAAAGAGGAAGAACTGAAGATGATTTCAAGTCAGGCGGTTGATTGTGAGGAATAGGGCCTCAATTTTGTAATACACAAACAGAAGACTTTGTGAACAACGAGTGCCTGTAAATGAATAGAAACTCTTCACCAAAGTGAATGTTTCATGTGCTTTAGTTTTAAAACTGTACGATGTGATAACTGTAGACTCATGTTTCCTATCAGTGATCACTTTCTGTCACATGAATTATTAAAACCGTGATGACTTGCAACTGTCAGTGTGTGTGTGTGAGGGCTCTTCATGCAAAATTAGGAATAAAGATACAGACAGAATGACTTTTAACATAAAATTAACTTAACATTAAAGTCAGTGCTTACACACCTGACTCCAAAGAAGTTGATATGCAAAAACATAAATGAAAAAGAATGCATCAAATTCAGAGTTTCTATTTCCAAAACAAAACTATCAATATTAACCTCTTAAAATCTGGTTAGGTTAAGGGTCATACTGGTTTCATCATATGAAAAAAATATATATTTTTCATTATTTTTCATTACCAAATTGTGCCAAATTGAGTCTTAAAAAGATATTTTTATTTTTAGATTTTTAAATAAATAATAAATCCTAAATTAAATATTAAAACCTTTCTCTAGGCCGTTAAAAAAAAATTTCTTGGTTTGTTTACCACTGAAATATTGTCTGGTATATATGATTTTTCTTTCTGAGGCTCTCCATGTTGCATGTGATGAGAATTTCGTTTACACACAGTCATTTGATCCATTGTAATCTATATAAATATTTGTTATAGCAGCTTTTAAGACCCTTTCAATTGATACAAAGTCCACGAGCAGGAGTCAAACCTCCACAGAGGATAAGTGGAGTGATGCAGATACACTTCCACAGCACTGCAAAAAAAGCCAACTTGTATTTTTTGCCTAAAACTGAAAACTTGGAAATATAAATTATCGACATTTAGGGCAATAATGTAAGTTAGCACAACAAAGGAAGCCAGTTGTCTGCTCAAAAACAATTTGGTGAGTTGTTGTTACTTATATCTTTAAGTTGGGGTTCACAACAAGGGACAATAGTTCTGATAACTCTTATTTCTTTGTTGGGAAATGCGGGAAAGCGGTGAAATTCGGTCATTAGCGAAAGCTAGCGGCTAACTGACGCTATCGGCTAACTGACGCTAGCGGCACTGCTTGTTACAGCTACAAGAGTAGCCATTAGCGTATCATGTCAATTCAGCACATTGCAGAAGTTAGCAGAAGTACGGATTAAAAGTTATTACAATGTAAAATTATAAGTTCAAAAATCTGAATTCAGAGTTGAGCAAACTCAAAAACAAAACTTAAAATATTTAGTTTAATTGTCCAACTTAAAATTTTATCGAAGTTTGTTGCCTTGAAATTTTGAGTTCACCCAACTTTTCTTTTTTTGCAGTGAGGTTTTTCTGAGTACTGGTGAATTTCTGTATTGAGCCACACCTCATTTGTAGTCAACTTTGTTGACATTAGCATCTTTTCTTCCCTCAGAATATTGCTCATTTTATTCATATAAAGTAAATATTGAATTATGATGCAATGACCAATATCAGATAATTATTTTCCAGTTACTGATAACTTCAACCTGCTTCGTTTGGCTTTGTTTTCCATCCAGGAGTTGAGTTTATCAGTAAGAATTTGTCTGATTTAATTTATAGATACATTTTTATTTCTATATAAAGAAGATAAGATATTGGAGACAAATTTCACATGAACTGAAGTGGGAGTATTTGTGATACAAATGAGTCAGCACTGCGACTGCATTTACAATCAGGGCGAACCGTTGAGGTTGTGGTTTTGTTTTGTCTCGGGTACTTCCTCCCAAACTTTGACGCGTGGCCCTCCCTGTCAAAGAGGATTTCATGATCAGGTTCATTGTATCTTAGGGTTCTAATGAAACATGTTTACATGTTCTAGTGTTCAAAAAACACACTATTTTTCTCATCCTCGGTCTGAAATGCTCCATTTTAGCATCTGTCTCTTTAAGCCCCCTTCACTAAAATGCCCAGTCTGCTCTGATTGGTCAGTGTTTCTCTGATCTTGCTGTTTATTCCAGTACCCATTCTATTATGCTATTTAGTATGTCCCAATACATAGTACGTTGAATGCAGAATGCTCGGATGTCCTGTTACATTGGGTCAAATTTTGCAGTATGCAAGCCAGCATGCTTTCTGCTATTCTGACCCTGAATTCATTGTGCAACATATGCAAAGCAGAGGGTCCAAGTTCAAGGCAAGGCAATAAATTAAATAGCCCTTTTTAAATAATTGTGTCCTGAAAAGTTGTAAAAGTTCAATAATTGACGAATCCAGGGTCACTGTCTGTCCTCCATTTGTCATTCTGGAGCTAATGGGAGCCTGGTTGAAAGGAGTTTATTTCTATTGGCCCATATATGCAGAAAATCAAAGTAATGTTGTACTTGGATGTTGAACTTTTTTGTCTTCATGTGCTACTGAGCCATCTTCATATGAATGAACCAGGCCCCTCGTTCCCAGCTGTGTCCAGTTCTCTCTATACAGTAGTGTTCAATACTAGAAAATTTCCTCTGGGGAAATTCTGAAAGGGCCACGGGGGCTACTGCCGGTGTGTGTACACTATGATGAGATTCTTCAGAGATTTCAAACTATGCCCTTTAACCTCAAAATGTGTGTGTGTGTGTGTGTGTGTGTGTGTGTGTGTGTAATTAAAATCACATAAAGTTACTGTGTGTGTGTGTGAGGAGTGTGCGTGCTTACGCACATGTGTGTGTGTGTGTGTGTGTATCTGTAACTGTAATCACATCAAAGATCAAAGGCAATCAGATCAAAGCAATCAACAGAATTAACTGACACCTGTTAATGTCCCGGAACATTGACAGGTGGAATTTCTGGCCTCGAACAGAAAGCATTTTTGGCAAAACCATAATACCTATCATTGATCCGACTTCACTTTGAGCGTCCTGAGTTCTTCCTGAACGTCTACATATGATTTTTTTTTAGGAAAAATTAAAAAATAGCTTTGTTAGAGCGATCTAAAAAAACTGTTCCATCTTCCTTTTTTCCAAAATCTTCCTGCGTTTTTAATATGGGAGCCAATGAGGCTGTTGGTGGTTTTGGTGGCGCATATGTGCGTCGTACGCCCAAACTATAACTCTGACAGCTTTACCAGAGGATTGTGAGTGAGAAGACTAATTTTCCTACATTTCTATGTATAAATTATTTCTGTAGAGTGGAATTTGCGGCCTGGAGCGCAGTTTTCAAATTTATTTTTTGACAGTTTTTTCTCTCCCTCTACACTCTGAGCGATGATGTCACACACTGTGGCACGAACATTCCGTGCAATACACACCCATTATAATCTCAGAATTTCTCCAAAAATGATCATGGTCATTGAACAGGGATTGATAAAAAACTATATGACCTATCGAAACGTGGATTAATACACCGATACACAAGACTTGTGTCTACTGTTTAAAGTTTAAATGGAGTCTCTAGGTGAAATCATGCCGGAGAAGTAGACGTTTAAAAATCTCCAATTATTGTTCTTTTTTGCTCATTTTTTGTCGGCCGTCCCATTCATTTCAATGCAAAATTTTGGGCTGTTTTTATTAATATACTAAAAACCTGGATTAATCTGGTTAGTCACATTGGACTGCTATTATATTGAACACTACTGTATATCCATGGGCTCTGCATCATCATTGCAGCCAGGGAATGATTGTAACAGCACTGGAGTAGCACTTTCTACCACTATATAATACAGCTGTGACATCACAACCATAAGCCAGCAGTGTTTTTATTTTTATGCCCTCTTTAATTCCTCCAAAAATGCTAAAAGTGCAGGATAATTTTACCGTTTGATAGCATGCATGGCACAAAAGCAATCACCTGAGAACCAAGAATAATAATAATAATAATAATACATTTTATTTGTAAAGCACTTTTCATACAGAAATATCAAAGTGCTACAGAAACCAGAAACAAGAAAGAGAAAACTCATTAAAATCAGCAGTAGATTAAAAAAAAAAGACACGGGTAATAAAGTACATTATGCAGAGACAAAATAAAAACATCTAGGGACAACCTAAAAATGCCTCCCTGAACAGAAAAGTTTTAAGCCCTTTTTAAAGGTGCCCAGGCTTCTTTGTATAGCTCCAATCAAATACAGTTAATTGTCTCAAGCAGCGTGACTCTAGGATCAGCGCACTAATTGTTCCAGACCCAGATCAACCTCACAGGAAGTCACATTACAGCCCATTTATCGGGTTTGGCTCCTGGCCTCGTGGCCACGCTGCTCGGCTCCTGTCCTGCTGTCTCCAAGCAACACAACTGCATCTGATTAACTCTGCTCCGGCTCAGATATGTCTGACTTCTCAAATATTTGTGAGGCATTGTGCCACAATAGACAAGGACATTTCAGCAGTTTATAACACATCCAATTTTTGTTTTATCTGTATTTTATTAAAGTGAAATGCAGTCAAAAATGTTCAGCTTTAGTTGTTTTTTTTTTTTTTTCTTGCTCTTGCGTATACTCTGTGACTGCTCTTTCTCACACGGCATGCTGCAAGGCCAGAAAACAAAAACATGAGAAGCTGATGTGTATTTGGTGCATATCAGGTCTGGTTCTGCTGCCCAGCTGTGAATTTTCATCAGTGAATGGGAAGTGGCTTCATAGGAAAAGGGAAGGTGATGATGGGATGGGAAGCTAAAAAAAAACAGCTGTGTCAATAGCTGTGATGGTGAAAATGTCATCTTACAGTTTATACATTTGCAGCCAGTAGAGATTCTTGTGTCCTTTTTTTTGGTCATTTTGTGTCTTTTTTGGTCAATTTGTTTCCTTTTTTTGGTCATTTTGTGTCTTTTTTGGTAATTTTGTTTCTTTTTGGGGTCATTTTGTGTCTTTGTTGGTCATTTTGTGTCTTTTTTGGTAATTTTGTGTCTTTTTTTGATCATTTTTTGATCAATTTGTGTCCTTTTTGGTAATTTTGTTTCTTTTTGGGGTCATTTTGTGTCTTTGTTGGTAATTTTGTGTCTTTTTTGGTAATTTTGTGTCTTTTTTGGTCATTTAAAAGGGTCGCAGACAACATGCATGTTAAATTGGGGGTCGCGACTCAAAAAGGTTGAGAACTACTCCTTTAGAGAATATTCTCTTTAGCTGCTTTAGTTTCAGGTTCTATGTGTCGTGCAATCTGCCTCACTGTCACTCTGGTGTTATTATGGATCCACTGCAGCTCAGAACCAGTCACGCCCTGCTGCGATTGGTCAGTGCAGCGCCTTACGTCCTGGGTGTCTTAGTGTCATTTTGCCACATTGGGTCTTCTTGTCACCATTGGTAGAATCTAGCCAAACACAGCCATAGCATTCATTAGAAGCTGTTTATTAACTGTGATTAAACCTACATGAGACCTAGCGTAATTATGAGTTAACCCTTAACAGGACACTCATTGAAATACTTGCAGATTTCAAATTTCAACCCTAGAGAATATTGGAGGATATTACATACTGCCAGAATGTGGACTGTGGAATGTGTAAAAAAAACAAAACATATGGACCCGGGGGAGGGGGGTAATACTTTGAGAAAAAAAGTTACAAATTTGTGAGAAAAAAATCTCAAATTAACGGTAAAAAAAAAAAATGTGTGAGAAAAAAATCTCAAATTAACGGTAAAAAAAATACAAATTTGTGAGAAAAAAATCTCAAATTAATGGTAAAAAAATACAAATTTGTGAGAAAAAAATCTCAAATTAACGGTAAAAAAATATAAATTTGTGAGAAAAAAAATCTCAAATTAACGGTAAAAAAATACAAATTTGTGAGAAAAAAAATCTCAAATTAACGGTAAAAAAAATACAAATTTGTGAGAAAAAAATCTCAAATTAACAGTGAAAAAAATACAAATTTGTGAGAAAAAAATCTCAAATCAACGGTAAAAAACAAAACAAATTGGTAAGAAAAAAATCTCAAATTTGAGACCAAAAAATCTCAAATTAGTGGTAAAAAAGTTGGCGAGATTAAAGTGGCAAATCTACGAGGAAAAAAAGCACATTTATGAGATTTAAAGTGGTGAATCTGCTAGAAAACAGAGAGACATGGAGACACCATTCTGATATCCACTGAAGTTACCAAATATAGTTCTTCACCAGATAAAGGGTTAACCCTAACCCTAAAGTTACCATCACTTGATAGATGTTAGTTTTGCTAACTAACCAACTACCACGGTCCAGGTTTGATATCCCTGTGAGCTAACCAGCCAGTGTAGGAAACATCCCTCCATGGACTTTTTAACACTTTTTAAGCCACGAGGACGTTAAGTCAGACGGACGTTAGGCACATCCCCGACGAATAGCGTCACAAAACAGAGACTTGTAATTGTAATTTGTGTGGATGTTCAGTAAGGCATGATGTGCTCGTTGTGTTTGAGGTGGAAGCTGTAATCAAACTGTAATCATCAATCATCATCAATCATCAAATGTGCATTGTCACAATGATATTTCATCAGGAACACAAAATATCTGTTGACACAATGAGCCGGGCAGAGGAAGATAGACAGTTGAGTCATATTTAGACAAACATGCTGTCTAGACGGACAGATAGATAGATAGATAGATAGATAGACAGACAGACAGACAGACAGACAGACAGACAGATAGATAGATAGATAGATAGATAGATAGATAGATAGATAGATAGATAGATAGACAGACAGACAGACAGACAGACAGACAGACAGACAGACAGACAGATAGATAGATAGATAGATAGATAGATAGATAGACATGTCGATCTGTCTATCTAATATATATATATGTATATATATATATATATATATATAGATAGATAGATAGATAGACAGACAGACAGACAGACAGACAGACAGATAGATAGATAGATAGATAGACAGATAGATAGATAGATAGATAGATAATAGATAGATATATAGATAGACAGACAGATAAACAGATAGATAGATAGATGGATAGATAGATAGATAGATAGATAGATATCTATATATATAGATAGATATATAGATAGATAGATAGATAGATAGATAGATATCTATATATATAGATAGATATATAGATAGATAGATAGATAGATAGATAGATAGATAGATAGATAGATAGATAGATAGATAGATAGATAGATATATGGCTGGTGTGTGAGCAGTAACAGGCGCCGCCCAGCAGTCTCAGTATAGAGTCATGCTGCTGCCTCTCTGACTGGTCTCATCAATACTCTGTGTCGCTGTTCGCTCACTAGAGGAACTATCTCATTTCACGGTAAGTCCAGTTTATTATAGGAACAACTTCATATCTTACATTATACTGTCTGTCCTGCAGCTGCTGGTTATCTGGGGAATGAAAGGACCGGGAGGGAGTTTCCGTTTTTAAAGTAACGGGAAATATTTCCGATAACTGTTATTCTCGTCGAGGCTTAATCGATTACATGATCGCATCTAATTGAATAAAATAACACATAATCATATGACAGATCGGATGTAACAACGCCTCAGGCAAAAATGTTTTTAATATGTATTGTTTTGGTAAGTGCGTTTACTTTATTTGCTGTCTTTCAGCACGACAGCCGAAATATGCTGATACATGATGCCACTATATGCAATCTGTGCAAAATAATATATGATATAATGATAATATCGAATGACTGCGTGCCAATACAGTGTGTAGCCTGTATTGTATAGTTATATAATGACTTTATTGTCATAAAGGAAATGGTTTATTACACCACATGATGTTAGTACGCATGGTTCTTATGTTTGCTTATGTTAAAGTATAAATACAACAAAGCAAAAATACTCGATTATAAGTCAACGTTTTGCATTAAAAATTCCCTTAAGTAAATGTAAAGTAAAAGTACTCCTTCTGCAGTAAAATGCTCATTATTAGCCGACTATAAATGACATTAGCCCACTAGAGCAGATTAATGGGAGAGGAGAGAAGGGGAAGAAAAGTTCTGCTACTAAACTGATTTCATTTTATCTGTTTGTTTAGAAAAATAGAACTATTGGATAATTGTTGAGAAGAGGCTAAGTAGCTTATTATGTGTGTTTTTTTAAATTAACTATCTGTCAGATAAATGTAGTGGAGTAAATGTATAAAGTGGCATATAATGGAGATATTCATGTAAAGCAGAAGTACATTAAACTTGACTAAAGTACAGTGTTTCAGTCATTTCCCCTCAGTATTTCTAATGACTGAAAGGCAGATTTTTGTTTCCACTCTCTTGTGTGGGTGATGCAAACTCTTAGTGCAGCAGGTTACTACAGTTAATATCCTCTAATGACATTATTAATCCCATGATGATGACGACAGCATAAATACAGGAATATAAACTGAAATTTAAGTCTCAATTGAAGTCTATACCTATATTATTACTGATCAAAAAATGTATTTTAAGGTCATTTAGATGTGAAAAAAGAAACCTTTTATATGAAAAATAGACTTTCAGTTTGGGAAAAGTACTGAAAGCAAAAGAAAATCAACACCATCTCACAGGAATTGTGAGGTTATACAGCAGAGGTTGTTATGTGCTTTAATCACAAAAATAAGAAGTAAAGTCAAAATAGACTGTGGTAGAGAAATTCATATTTGTTGTATGGACATTTTGGCTACTGATGCTTACATCATACACAATATTGCATACAATATTAAACAGTATTTAATAACAATAGTATAAAATAATTTGATTATTTTCTTACTTAATAACATAATCACACTTTAAAATCAGGACAGAAAATTACCTTAATGACATTAAAATACTAAAAATAAAAATACTAATAATACTAATAATAGTATTAATCATATATATATATATATATATATATATATATACATATACTTAAATATATATATTTAAATTGTCTCCGTATCTCAAAGTTCTCAGGCTGTATTAGTATTTGTTTTAAAATTAGATTATTATTATTGGTGATGCAATGCAATGTTGTAGCTGGTTTAATGTTTTTGTTCAGTGTTTGTCAGCTGAACCTATAGTAATGCATTCATTTTATAAACCAATTATACATTTTGTATGTAAAATACTAACCTCCTAGCTGTCAGTGGCCATTTTCACAACACATGTTAAGGCTGAAAGCAGCTCATAACTTGCTGATTTAGGAGAAACTTAATGGGGAAAGTTTTGGTCAAGAGTATTTCACAAAGTATTGAAGAGCTAAAGTAGCTTCTAAATCTATGAAAAGTCGCTAAGAGCAAATTTCACACAGTCCTAAAATGGCATCAAAGTTTTGCAGACAAAGATAAGAAGTTTGTTTTATTTACTCTCAATTTATATATGTATATATATATATATATATATATATATATATATATATATATATATATATATATATATATATATAATATTATATTTTAGCTTCTGCTTTAGCTGTTTTTTATTATCGTTTTTTTCTCTCTTTAATTTTTATTTAACTGAAATTTGAATGTGCCTTTTTCTGCCCGTTGTCATGATGCTTTTGATGTCTTATGTAATCACTTTGAATTGCCTTGTTGCTGATGTGTGCTATATAACTAAACTTGCATAGAATGGAAATAAAGGGGAGGCTAATATTTGCCATTATTAAATTCACGTATAAGTGGACGCAGTGTAAGAGTTCCCCCAATTCCTTGGTAAAAGTTGGTCTCAGCAGCTTTGTGAAAAGATTTTAATGGCAAACACTTAGCTAGCTAGGAACTTTTGGTCCCAGTGGTGAAAACAATGACATGCAAGCTATATAATGAAATAAGGGGAGATGTTAGCAGCATAAGAAATTGAATTGCCCAAAATTTTGCATTGAAATGAATGGGACGGCCGACAAAAAATGAGCGAAAAAGAACAATAATTGCAGATTTTTAAACGTCAACTTCTCCGGCATAATTTCACCTAGCAGTAGACACAAGTCTTGTGTATCTGTGTATTAATCCACGTTTCGATAGGTCATATAGTTTTTTATCAATCCCTGTTCAATGACCATGATCATTTTTGGAGAAATTCTGAGATTATAATGGGTGTGTATTGCACGGAATGTTCGTGTCACAGTGTGTGACATCATCGCCGGAGTGTAGAGGGAGAGAAGAAATTGTCAAAAAATAAATTTTAAAACTGCGCTCCAGGCCGCAAATTCCACTCTACAAAAATAATTTATACATAGAAACGTAGGAAAATTAGTCTTCTCACTCACAATCCTCTGGTAAAGCTGTCAGAGTTATAGTTTGGGCGTAGGACGCACAGATGATCCACCAACACCACCAACAGCCTCATTGGCTCCCATATTAAAGACGCAGGAAGATTTCGGAAAAAAGGAAGATGGAACAGTTTTTTTAGATTGCTCTAACAAAGCTATTTTTTAATTTTTCTTAAAAAAAAACATATGTAGACGTTCAGGAAGAACTCAGGACACTCAAAGTGAAGTCGGATCAATGATAGGTATTATGGTTTTGCCAAAAATGCTTTCTGTTCGAGGCCAGAAATTCCACCTGTCAATGTTCCGGGACATTAACAGGTGTCAGTTAATTCTGTTGATTGCTTTGATCTGATTGCCTTTGATCTTTGATGTGATTACAGTTACAGATACACACACACACACACACACACATTTTGAGGTTAAAGGGCATAGTTTGAAATCTCTGAAGAATCTCATCATAGTGTACACACACCGGCAGTAGCCCCCCGTGGCCCTTTCAAAATTTCCCCAGGGGAAATTTTCTAGTTTTATAGTCTTTCACACTATTATCAGCATATTAGATAACATAAGCCCAATAATGAAGAGTGTAGTGTGTACATAGAGTGAATAATCACACTTAAGGCACTCCCAGACCTTATTGACCCTCATGTGGTAGATTCAAAGTTTTCACTCAGTCAGTTTTTTTTTTTTTTAACATGTTGAGTAAGAGGGTGAGGCTTCTGTTACTGTTAGGCGTGTCTTTTGACATTTGAGTTGTTAGACATTAATGTTTAGTTGGCTGCTTCCCTCTCTGCATGTTTCTCTGGATGAGTATTTAGTCAGTTCTAATGCTTTAACCCTTTGATGCACAACATGGGTCTAAAGTGACCCTATTTCGTGAAAGTTGCGTTTTTCCAATGGAAATTATTATTTGGTGGCTCTAATAAGTCTCAAATGTTAAAATATGTGATTTTCCAACAACTATTTTAAAGTTAAACCTTAAAAAGAAGACAAAAATTGTTACACATATACTCAAATTGTTAATTTAGTGTATCACTTTTTGTATCACTACGCTTCTAATGCACAAGGTAATTTTTGACCCATGTGTGTAAACTTGATGTAAAAAAAAGTCACAAATTGACCCCAAAAAAGATAGAAAGAAGACACAAAATGACCAAAAAACACACAAATTGACCACAAAATGATCAAAAAAAGACACAAAATGACTAAAAAAAGACACAAAATGACCAAAAAAGAAAAAAAAATACCAAAAAAGTCACAAATTGACCACAAAATGATCAAAAAAAGACACAAAATTAGCAAAAAACACACAAATTGACCACAAAATTATAAAAAAGACACAAAATTACCAAAAAACACACAAATTGACCACAAAATGATCAAAAAAAGACATAATTTTTGAAAAAAGAGGTCATTTTTGACCCATGTGTGTAAACAAAAAAAAACAAAAAAACTGTTTTTCTTTATAAAGTACGAAAGGACACATAGCCAGCATGAAATAACAGCATGAAAATGTGAAATGGATGCGGGGTTTTTTTGCCTTATGTTGTGCATTAGAAGGTGTTTATATGTTGTGCATCAAAGGGTTAATGTCTGACATCATCTATAAGTGACATATTCCACCCGTTGTGAGGAGCCATGACAGCATGGGGCTGGTTATAGTGTAACAGTGCAGCATGTGAGGATTCTGCAGCCAGACGCCCAGTCACCTCATGTCTGCTGGCTCCCGTTGGCCTCTGCTTGTTGTCCAGAGCATTCGTAAGCTCAAAGTAAAAATGTTGTCTCATTAGTCCAGAAGAACCTCTTTCAGCTCTAATGGTTTTGGCACAGGATGGTTTCTTCCTTCTATTTTGCTTTAACGGTTCTTTTTCCAGACAGGCAGGTCGATACAATTTCCCCTCAACAGCTGATTCAAAAGTCTTTCTTCTGCTTCTTCTATTGCCAAATTTAATTTAGCCTATATTTTGGAGGTATACAATGAAGTGTAATTCCATGGTTTAATCTCATACATGAGGTGTTTTGCACTTACATTCGATATTGTACATAATTATTAATATTATACATACATTCATATTAATATAATTATAAATTAATTATTAATTTATAAATATGCTTAAAGTTGCACAAAATACAATGGAAAAAGAAGTCAAATGTACATATTTTCAGTTTTTTTTCATTATTTTTGTTATGGTTATCAAAGGTAAAATTCAAAATGCCTCCACATCTGAAAATCTTTCATTCTGAAGGTGCACTGGTAGAGATTTCATGCTTTCTCCACAACATGCACAACAGGTTGGCTTATCTCCTGCACTATGCATCCAACTCTGAAAAGATATTTTGGATAAATTTAAAACCACCTCCAGACTTCCTGTTGCAGATTCTACTGATGCTAACGTGTTTTGTTTGGACATCGTGGTGCATTTGTAGTTCTATGAGCGTTTGCACATCTGTACATGAAAATGCACTTGATGACAGTTAGTTATTGATGTATTGAGTATATTAACTGTATATTACTGTAATTTATTCTATATCTTGCCAGATTATGGTGATTCTGGGGTCTTGATGATGGGGCCCCTGAATATTGTTGCCCAGGGTACAGCAGAGTGTTAATCTGGCCTGTTAGCACATACACACTGTACTGCTACAGAGCTAACTGTTAGCCTCTTAGCACATACACACTGTACTGCTACAGAGCTAACTGTTAGCCTGTTAGCACATACACACTGTACTGCTACCGAGCTAACTGTTGGCTGTTAGCACATACACACTGTACTGCTACAGAGCTAACTGTTAGCCTGTTAGCACATACACACTGTACTGCTACAGAGCTAACTGTTAGCCTGTTAGCACATACACACTGTACTGCTACAGAGCTAACTGTTAGCCTCTTAGCACATACACACTGTAGTGCTACAGAGCTAACTGTTAGCACATACACACTGTACTGCTACCGAGCTAACTGTTGGCCTGTTAGCACATACACACTGTAGTGCTACCGAGCTAACTGTTGGCTGTTAGCACATACACACTGTACTGCTACAGAGCTAACTGTTAGCCTGTTAGCACATACACACTGTACTGCTACAGAGCTAACTGTTAGCCTGTTAGCACATACACACTGTACTGCTACAGAGCTAACTGTTGGCTGTTAGCACATACACACTGTACTGCTACAGAGCTAACTGTTAGCCTGTTAGCACATACACACTGTACTGCTACAGAGCTAACTGTTAGCCTGTTAGCACATATACACTGTAGTGCTACAGAGCTAACTGTAGCTAACTGCTGCTTCTTAACGAGCCGGCCTCCGGCTCGTTAGCAGCTTGTTACAAAGAGTCAGAAGGAGTCGCTGGATTTGTCTCCTGTTGCTTTCTTGAAAAATAGTTGCTAAGGAGGTCTGAAAAGTTACTAAATTTAGCAACAAAGTTGGGAGCGCTGCTTGGCCTGTGGGGGGTTATTATTGAGGCAGATAAGATCAGTTTGACGTAAAAGAATCAGCCGATCCCGCAAAATTAAGGAAATCATTGCCGATCTATCGGCTGGCTGATCGAATAGTTTGTTGGTTGAAATGTTGCTTCACTCAGCTGCAGAATGAACATGATGTTTGATTCTCAAATGGATTCTGTTATCTTTTGCTCATTTGTTTAGTCTTTTGTCTCGAACCGGAACCAGGGAAATGCAGTTTTGTCCCTCTATCTACTGCGCTGTATATAGATAGATGACAATAAAGTCTCTCTTATCTTGCACAGCAGCTGCTTTACTTAAACAAAACTGATGGTTGTTCTCACTGGTGAACTCCGGGACGGGACAGGGGATGCACCTATGTTAGATATTACATGAAAAACCCTCTAGTGTGCCTTTACAGTGAAGGAAATGAGATGCAATGCACTAATGGGTGTCATTTAAATGATGAAATGTGATGCAGTGCCCTAGAGGGCCTCCTTACTAGAAAGCTTTCTGCAAACTGTTGTATTAATCAATTCATTAATTAAAATGATTCAAGCTTACCGGGGTTTAGAACATTATAATAGGAGTAAATAATGGTCGTTCCCATGCTCAATTATGTCTCATAAGTTGTTGCAGCAATTAAGGCTTCATCCCATTCGTATTAACACATTTGGTGCTAAATTTAACTTTTTCTTTATTTGAGAATGGACAAAAATGGTCTAAATCCCTCCAAAATATCACATTAAGACACCAAAACCTTAGGGAACACCATTTGCTGTCAAAAAATTGTAACATTTCTGCATAAATTGCATTTTTGGGCGATTAGATGGCAAGCACTTCTGTTGGGGAATCTTCTGAGAAACCCTCTTATTATCATTATCCCTAGTAAAACCAGAGATCCATAGAATGCCCCAGGTCTCTAGTTTGTGTTGGTAAAGTTTCATGAGGCTGTGATTATCATTTTATACAGTCAGCTCAAGATTCAAGAAATGCTCATACTACAATGAAATGCCCCCCAAACTAAAAAGAGGGACAGAATGTCAAGGGTTTATTAACTAATAAGTCTTGTTACTTGTTACTATTAGTCTAGATGGGTTTCAGAATAAAGGCCTCCTATAAGAAGTGAGGAACATTTATGGGTACAAGTCAGGAACCGGCCTACCTTACAGATCTCAAGGGTGCTGAGTCCAAAGAAAATGGTTCCCAAGCGAAATTTTGAGTTTTTGACCTTCTAATTTGTATCAAATGGCCACCAAATTGCCCATCTTGCACATTCAGTCATTGGACCATTTTCCCCTAGTTTTTTTGTAAGTAGGCAATCAAAGATGAGGAAATTAAGTTTCTGGATCTATAGTCTAGGGTCAGAGCAAGGATATAGTGGAGGCTCTGTCTTTTTTATGCATATATATATATATGCAAAATACCAACTGGAACATTTAAAAGTGATATTGATTGAATATTTATGTCGGCCTTAAAAAACTGACACAAATAATGCTTAATTTCACCTTAAAAGTTGGTATTTTGCATATATATACATACATACATAAAAAAAGACACTGAGCCTCCACTATATCCTTGCTCTGACCCTACAATATAGATCTTGAAACTTAATTTCCTCATCTTTGATTGCCTACTTACAAAAAAACTAAGGGGAAATGGTCCAACGACCAACGGCCGCCATATTGATATGCAAATGAGAAGATCAAAAACTCAAAATTTCGCTTGGGAACCATTTTTTTTGGGATTCAGCACCCTTGAAATAAGTAAAGTAGGCCGGTTCCCGACTTGTACCCATAAATGCTCCTCACTTTCACTTTTTGGACAATTCCGTCTAGACTATATGTCATACTTCGATGTTTTGATAATAAAACTGTTCTTTGTTTTGTCACTTCAGAGAATCAATGATGAGGAACATCAGGGCAAGAAGGTTCTTGTTGGCGGGAGCTCTCGGTCTGCTGGTCCTCCATCTCTGTAAAGATTTTATTGACCACAAAAACATCAGCCAGCATGTAAAAGAGGATGAAATTGTGACAAGGCAACACACCACCAAGAGCTCCTATATATACTCCTGGCCAAGCTGTCAGAAAAACATGAGTGTTGCCAACATCACAGGCTTGAGCTCTCTTTCTGGCGACATCATCGACTTCCTGTACTATCGACACTGTCGTCATTTCCCCATGCTGCTGGACCTTCCTGACAAATGTGGAGGAGCTGATAGATCTGCAGAAGTCTTCCTGCTGCTGGTCATTAAAAGCTCCCCAACCAACTACGATCGCAGGGAGGTGCTCCGTAAAACCTGGGCTAAAGAGAGGTTGCACAACGGCGCGTGGATTCGAAGGATCTTCATCTCAGGAACGATGGATAAAGGTTTTGAGAAACAGCGTCTGAACAAACTGCTGGAACTGGAGCAGCGAGAGTACCACGACATCATCCAGTGGGACTTTAAAGACTCCTTCTACAACCTCACCCTGAAGCAGATCCTCTTCCTGGAGTGGATGGAAAGAAACTGTCCAAACGCTCGCTTCCTGTTAAACGGTGATGATGACGTCTTTGCCAACACTGACAACATGGTGGAGTATCTCCAAGGCCTCAAGGACAACGACGGCAGCAAGCACCTCTTCACTGGCCATCTGATCCAGAATGTGGGGCCCATTAGACAATCATGGAGCAAGTATTTCATCCCAGTTCAGGTACAGGCGTCGAACTCATACCCCCCATACTGTGGAGGTGGGGGATTCCTATTATCTGGCCACACAGCTTTGGTTATATACAATATGTCCAAGTCCATTTCCATTCTCCCCATCGATGACGTGTACATGGGGATGTGTCTGGCCAAAGCAGGACTTTCTCCTGCGTCTCATATGGGGGTGAAGACAGCAGGACTGCAGATTCCCTCCAGCAAACTAGATGGATACGACCCCTGTTATTATAAAGAAGTCTTACTGGTACACAGATTCCTTCCTGCTCACATGTATCTGATGTGGCAAAGAATCCGAGATCCCAATCTGATATGTGGACCTTCAAAGAAAAGCAGCAAACTGTAGCTGACAGGACGTGTTGACGCTCAGTGTCCAGCTCCAACATGGTCTCACAGGAATCCGTGGAATAGCCACGGATTCGCTCAAATTTCTGTGAAACTGACACGAATTTCCTTATAATGCAAGTTAACCCATTGAGGCCTGAAAAACCGCTGGGCGATTTTAAAATAAGCCTCTAATTTTCTGGAAATTCTGGAAAAATTCTGGAAAAAAAAGTGTGAACTCTTCTACTAAATAATAGATTTTTCAGCCTCTGTAGCAGATAGAAATTAAATTCAAAAAGTATTTGAGAGCTTATACAAATACTACAAAACGACGTAAACGCTTTCCAGGCTTCAATGGGTTAATGCCAGTCATATCCCGTGGCTATTCCAACATACAAAGTGATTATGTACATTCACTGAGTGAATATTTAGAAAATAAAACATATATTTCTCGCTAGAAATGTGATCAAAATCCATTTTTATGCAGAAACTAAGTCAAAATATTGATTTTTCACTAAAAATGAGAGAACTGTCCGCCATGTTTTTTGTTCTGACCGCTGGGACCTTGAAAGTCACGTGACTTGGAACAAACCAATAGGAACAAATATCCATGGAATAGCCACGGGATATGACTGTCCTTAACTTGCATTGTAGCAAAATCCGTGTCAGTTTCACGGAAATTTGAGCGAATCCGTGGCTATTCCAAGGATTTTGAGTTAAGCGAAATCCGTGGCTATTTCACGGATTCCTGTGAGACCAGGTTGCCAGCTCTCAGGGATGTGAGAGCAGCTGTTAACTTCTTCTTCATGGGAAAAGGTTTGGACTGTTTCTCTGCCGTTGTTCAGCTGCAGGCTGCGGCACAGTTCACTGAAACGATTTTTATTTTTATGTCACCAACGTGGGCGAGCAGTGAGCCTGACTCAAATGAGCTTGCTGGTAGGTAGTGTGTTTTTTTCCTGTCCACATACTGTGTGGGTGAGCAGCTTTCACTGGAATTTAAAATGTTTTTTTTAATGAGGCTTCATTGTTGGTTACATGTGAACTGACAGGTACATTGCTTTGATGAATGATTACCAAACACATTAGTTGTGGCTGGTACAGAGTCAGTCCACCTGAGGTTTGGGGTAAATATTTTGACCAATCAGAGGTGTTAGAGACTTTTTTTTTTACCATGCATCAAGCTATTTGGAATTTGAATATTTTTAACAGTTTTGCTGATAATTCAAAACAAAGGCTGTGTAAATAACTGACGATGTGTCTCCACACTGAGGCCTAAATATCTGCAGGACTGCACGGTGGTGTAGTGGTTAGCACTGTTAGCACGCCAAGAGGGTTTGCATGTTTGCATTGTACTCCGGCTTCCTCTCGCAGTCCAAAAACATGCACTGAGGTTTAATTGGTGACTCTAAATTGAGTGTGATTGTCTCTATGTGTCATCCCTGTGATAGTCTGGACCAGTTTTAATGTGGGGGCCAAGCAGGGACCAGTGTTTAATCAGAGGGGCACTTTAAAAAATGGCAAAGATGATATTTAAGCATTCAAAACCTTTATTTTAGCTTATTTAAAAATCTCATTTAAGTATATTTGGAAGATACAAATACATTGATTGAAACAATGAGACTTACCAACAATAACAACTATTTTTGTACGACAATGACATTTCCCATTTTTGTGCACAATTAGTTTTTATTTTATTTTGAAAGTGCAGTACAGTGAGAATTATCTTTTTTTATATTTACACAAGCTTTTATTGCACAATTAAACTATTATAGAATGTACACATTCTGGGTTCCTTTTGTGTACAATGAGATATTGTTTGAACAAAAAATTGGTAAGAATTGTGCCGTCGTTCATTATAAATTGATCATTTAATTATTAATTAACAAACAACCTGTCCGACCAATCACAAGTCAATGACAGCTGTCAATCATGTGGTCAAAAACCTTTTTTTTTAAACTTCGAATAACTAATTAAAATAACTTATTAGAAAAACTAACACTTGAACAAACATCAGCGTGATAAGAATTACCAAAATTTACAGAAATCTTTTTTGCAAAACATTTATTTGCCCTTTGCTTTGAGTTTTTAGTTGGAGGGGGGCAGGGTTTATAAGCTATACTGCACAGTGGTGGAACAAGTATTCAGATCCTTTACTTAAGTAAAAGTACTAATACCACACTGTGAAATTACTCCACTACAAGTAAAAGTCCTGCATTCAAAACTTACTGAAGTAAAAGTACAAAAGTATCAGCATCAAAATGTACTTAAAGTATCAAAAGTAAAAGTACTCATTATGCAGCACGCCCCCACTCATTGTAATGTATTATCTAATATATTATTAGATTATTTGTATTGATGCATTTATGCAAGTAGTGCTTTAATTTTTTTTTTAAATGGGGCTGATTTTAACCACTTAATATACTGTTGTGAGGTTTAACTTAAAAAAAAATGTCTCATGACTTTAAATTTTTTAAGTTTTTATGTTAAATTTCGACCTGTAAAGTAACTAAAGCTGTCAGCTAAATGTAGTGGAGTAAAAAGTACAATATTTGCCTAAAAATGTAGTGGAGTAGAAGTATAAAGTCACATAAAATAGAAATACTCAAGTAATGTAAAAGTACCTCAAAATTGCACTTAAGTACAGTACTTGAGTAAATGTACCAACCTGGTCTCACAGAAATACGTGAAATAGCCATGGATTTCGCTTAACTCAAAATCCGTGGAATAGCCACGGAATCGCTCAAATTTCCGTGAAACTGACACGGATTTCGCTACAATGCAAGTTAATGCCAGTCATATCCCGTGGCTATTCCAACATACAGAGTGATTATGTACATTCACTGAGTGAATATTTAGAAAATAAAACATATATTTCTCGCTAGAAATGTGATCAAAATCCATTTTTATGCAGAAACTAAGTCAAAATATTGATTTTTCACTAAAAATGAGAGAACTGTCCGCCATGTTTTTTGTTCTGATTGCTGGGACCTTGAAAGTCACGTGACTTGGAACAAACCAATAGCCACGGGATATGACTGTCATTAACTTGCATTGTAGCGAAATCCGTGTCAGTTTCACGGAAATTTGAGCGATTCCGTGGCTATTCCACGGATTTTGAGTTAAGCGAAATCCGTGGCTATTTCACGGATTTCTGTGAGACCAGGTTGAAATGTACTTAGTTACTTTCCACCACTGATACTGCAGCATGCCACTAGGGGGCGATCAGGATGTTTTGGCCTCCATTGTGAAGATCTGTCATGTTGTTTATCCGTCAGAATTCTTATTGTCAGTGAAATTGTTATTTTTAACATCCCCGCTGCATCATTAGCATGCAGCTAGCTAGTGTATTAATATGACAGCTCCTCCGGCTGCTGTTGCTCTGTTTTCTGTCTCCAGGGCTGCAGACCTGTCACAGGTTAATCAGCCGCATGAGCCACACCTGGGCCCGGTGTGTCTCAGGCAGGTAACTCAGAGAGCCTTGTGGGAAGATCACCTCTCCCATCACACCTCACACTCTCTTGTGTTTCTTCTCATTTATTTGGCACTAAATGTTCCTTAGTCAGTCATATTTTTGGGCCTCATGCAAAAACATTTTCCCTTCATATTATGTGGTTTTTCAAGCTCAATATCACTTCAAAGTCTTGAAATATTCAATCCGTTAGTGGAAAACTGCCCATGAGTTCTACAACAGGTCTGTAGCACTCGTAAACTAGCTTTGTAAATACGAGAAAATTAAAAGAAAGTTCTCCTAACACTAGCCACTTAACCCTTTATCAGGCATAGAACTCTATTTGGTAACTTGAGGTAATATTTCGAGAAAAAAGTTGCAAATTTACTAGATTAAAGTGGCAAATCTACAAGAAAAAAGTCACAGATTTAAGAGATTTAAAGTGGCAAATCTGTAAGAAAAAAGTCGCAGATTTATGAGAAAAAAGTGGGAAAAAAGCAACTTTTTTCTCCCAGATTCACCACTTTAACCCTTAATAGGGCACTCATTGAAATACTTGCAAATTCCAATTTTCAACCCTAGAGAATATTACATACTGTTAGAATGTGTGGAAAAAAAACATACGTAAATAATATTTTGAGAAAAAAGTTTACTAGATAAAAGTGGCAAATCTACGAGAAAAAAATGCGTAGATTTATGAGATTTAAAGTGGTGAATCTGGGAGAAAAAAATTGCTTTTTCCCCACTTTTTTCTCGTGAATCTGCAACTTTTTTTCTTGTAGGTTTGCCACTTTAATCTAGTAAATTTGCACCTTTTTTCTCGAAATATTACCTGACTCTAACTACCAAATATAGTTATTTGCCTGATAAAGGGTTAAGAATAAATCCGTTCGTACGAGTGGTTCTTGCAAGAGGCCCATTATTAAGATCATCCTTTTATGTTCATGTGAACGTATAAATCATAGAAGTATTTATTCTGTATTTAAGCAAACTTCTTGTTCACCGGTATTGAAGAGATACGCAGCAGGTGTGAGCGATGTAGAGCGATAAGGTAAACTGTGGTGTCCACAGTCTTATCATTAAAAATACTCAGGTTTTCTTAAAACTAATGATATAAATTACATGATGAGTTTACAGTTTTTATTATTTAAAGATTGTTTTCAGTATGTGCCTGTATGATTGTGTTCAGAAAGGGACTAATGTGTGTTTCTGTGCCTTACAACAATGGTAAAAGATGTTTTCTGTGAATGAATGCATTTATGTGCTATCAAATACTCTTTATATTTATAAAAGAAGAGTTGGTAATAACCCTTGCAAGGTGTTTCTGATAGGGTAAGTAAAGTCTGTGTATGCTTTTAGGACTGAAAAGGGGTTGACTGCCATGTCTTCAGCATTAATCTATTGAAAAAATATTCAAATCTATTTTATTTTTACTGCTGCTAAGAAGATGTTCTATATTGTGTTATTTAATAATAAATGGCTTTGAGAATAAATTGAGTACTGCATATCCAACATGTATTAATATAAAAACAAAGAACAGAATACCTCATGTTTCTACTCCTCACTGTAAAAAATAATCTGTTAAATTTACGGTAAATTACCGGCAGCTGTGGTTGCCAGAACTTCACCGTAAAAAAATACAGTGAGGGGGTTTTCTCCTGTAAATTTAAATATCAGCAAAAACTAATTTAGACTGAATATTCTCGTTATTTTTAAGGTAATTGTGTCATTCATTCACACATCATAGCAAATCTCCATTAACTTTACATGAAAATGTTATATTTTTACAGCAAAACTGTGCGTTTCCTACAGTTCATGACAGTAAAAGTAAAAATTGTGCTATTCCTTGATTTACGCTAATTAAAAGTGCCTACTACGGTGATACACAATTTTTAATTTTACGCCCCATTCCTGATGCAATTTGACAGTGTTTTACTGTAATTTCTACAAACATTTTTTACAGTGCTCTTGGAGGGAACACCTGATGTGTACATATGTTTTGACACATATAGGTGAATTGTACAGCTGGATACTGTACATTCCAACACCTTACAGACAGTTTTTGCAAGTGAGCTCAAATGAAAACAATTGAATGTGCAGCAAGGATTAAGAACATGAAACCTCTTTGCCATTACACTGCTGAAATTCCTGTTTGACCGCAACAAGGTGATTATCAGCCAGAGAATAAAAACAACGATTTTCTCTGTAAACCAGCCAGAAACTCACTATAACAAAAGGAGCTGTGTTTTGTTTGTTTTTTACTTCCCAGGCTCTTCGCAAAAGCCTCCACTGCACTCTCACAAGACCATTAGACCAGTAGTTCTCAACCTTTTTGAGTCGCGACCCCCAATTTAACATGCATGTTGTCGGCGACCCCCACTCACTGAACACAATCTCACAGTTCAGATCAGACAAACTCAGTTGATACAACGAATTTTGGACAAATAATGAAGCAGACAACGACTAAAACATCTCTCTCTCTCTGTGCATTTATATATTTTTTGTAACAGTCAGCTTCAAGCCAGAGACTCCTTGTAAAGTATTAACTTGCTAATTTGGGATTTGTCAGAAAAGACACAAAATTACCCCAAAAAAGAATCAAATTGACCAAAAAATTACATAAAATTAAGCAAAAAAGGACTCAAATTGACCACAAAATGACAAAAAATGACCAGAAAAAGACACAAAATAACCAAAAAGGCACACATTGACCACAAAATGACCAAAAGACAAAATTACTAAAAAAAAAATAAAAAAAAAAACCCACACAAAATGGGCAAAAAAAGACACAAAATGACCAGAAAAAGACAAAAAATGACCAAAAAAAGACACAAAATTACTGAAAAAAACCCCACACAAAATGACCAAAAAGACATTAAATGACCAAAAAGACTAAAACACATTAACACATGAACACTTTAACACAGTGGCGACCCCCAGAAATCATCTCGCGACCCCAATTGGGGTCCCGACCCCAAGGTTGAGAATAGCTGCATTAGATGACTGAAGCTAGTTATATATGTGAGATTTTTTCCTCTTTACATTATCACCCATCACATCTGCTTTCTGCTTTCCGCTCCTCTTCTGCTTTAGTATATTTAGGTGTAACTGTCTGCCAAAATGTGTGCAGAAGATGTGAAACGCCCACCTGCTTCCTGATGTGGTTAAGTCTTCACTGTTTCAGATGTTTTTCTGAACTTCTACCCATTTTATGCACCAACAGGGTTTTTTTTAGGGGGAGATAGCTGGTCAACAGTACATCGACAACCTCAACAGTATATGCCATATAGAAGTGGTATACATGATTTTCAAGCTGTGAACCTGAAGATTGATTTGAGTTCTTCTGGTCACAAATATGTGATAAACATTGTGTTTTGGTAAGGCACCTACACTGTGAAAAAGCCAACTTGTAGGCTATTTTTTGGCCTAAAACAGTGATTTAAGTTGGTAAAACTTGGAAATATAAATTACTGATATTTAGGGCAATAACGTAAGTTAGCACAACAAAGGAAGCCAGTTGTCTGCTCAAAAACAAGTTGGTGAGTTGTTGTTACTTATATCTTTAAGTTGGGGTTCACAACAAGGGACAATAGTTCTGATAACTCTTATTTCTTTGTTGGGAAATGCAGGAAAGCGGTGAAATTCTGTCATTAGCAAGAGCTAGCGGCTAACTGATGCTAGCGGCTAACTGATGCTAGCGGCGCTGCATGTTACAGCTACAAGAGTAGCCATTAGCGTATCAATGCTAACTCAAAATTGTAGTCGCAACATTAGCCGACATTTCATAGCAGCGTTACAATCGTGCCAATTCAGCACATTGCAGAAGTTAGCAGAAGTAAGTATTAAAAGATATTAAAATGTAAAATTATAAGTTAGTACAACTTACAGTTGAGTTGACAAAAATCTGAATTCAGAGTTGAGCAACCTCAAAAACAAAACTTAAAATATTTAGTTTAATTGTCCAACTCAAAATTTTATCGAAGTTTGTTGCCTTGAAATTTTGAGTTCACCCAACTTTTCTTTTTTTGCAGTGTGTACATGATTTTCAAGCTGTGAACCTGAAGATTGATTTGAGTTCTTCTGGTCACAAATATGTGATCAACATTGTGTTTTGGTAAGGCGCCTACTTTAATGTCGAAAGTGTTTAAAATGCAATCCATTGCAATGATTTACTATATCTCATAAGTTGCTGCAGCAATTACCATTTCATACAGAGATTAGATGCTAGAAATAACCATTGATAAAATGGTAAAAAAAAAATAAAAAAAAATACCACATTAAGACACTAAGGGACCGCTTTGAAAATAACAATAATGAGAATTTTTTCATAAAAACCTTGGAGCATGATTTATCCTCTGAAAGACAGGAAGCCAGCCAAGGATACTGGCTAACTGGTTAAAGTTCTGCAGTCTCACATTCTGAGACAAGGTCGTGTTCAGAGTTGGACGACTTCATCTGCTTCCAAGGGCAACGAAATAAGGAACAAAATCTGAGGGTGACCCTGAAGGCAACACGCCAAAATACTGTGACACCAAACACTGCTGCATGTACAAACATGATGAAATATTCTGCACATGCTCAGATTGATCCCTCCGACTAAAACAACAGGCTAAGCTTATTTAATTCAGATAAAACATGAGCGAAAACCCAAGGTGAAGCATGTGAGGGCTTGTTTACTGCTATTATTTCTTTGTAATTTAGTAAATATGATCACCTTTTACAGTTTTTTCTGTCAGAGTGATAAAACAGAACAGGTAGGATGTGGATAAAGTTTGCTATGATTGTGGCTTGTAAAGGGAATATTAAACTGTGGCGTCCTCTCGTATCCAAAATATGTTACTACAGTACTAAACAGCTTTAAAAACCTCCAACAGATAATTCACATGCAACTTAGAATACAGACCTAATTCTGTTATTTCCACTTTTACTCAGGAATAGCAATTCACTAATGGAAGTAACAGAAGATGGATTTTTAAATGTGTTATGTCATTGTTTGCCAACAGTGATGGTCTAGATTTGTTTATTGTGTAATTGTACATGTATTGTACCCCCTCTTGTGGACAAAGAGTTTAACTACAGAAAAATATTCCAAGACAAATATAAAAAACAAACAGGATTGAATTGTGGCATACTCACATTTGTGCATTTCAATGTATCATTAAGAAATTATCTCTCTTCTGAAATGTTGCTTCTCATGTTTAAGTTTCAAGACTCAGCTTTATTGTCATGCAGTTGCATGCAATGCAGTAGCCTCATACACGCTACAAAACTCACCAAATGTACAAATAAACATGTTAATGATTTAAATTAGACCAGAATAGAACAATACAATAAGCAATCCAGTAAAATAAAGTAAGTTGCATTAAAGGGAGAAATGAAAACGAGGAAAACAGGGAAATAGTTTAAAGGTAAAAGATAAAGTGGTGATGGATGCAAATGATGTGTTATTGTCTATTTAGGGTTGCTGTGGGAAAGAGACTATAATAAATATAATAATAATAATGACTCAATTGACCTCGATTTGCAATATAAGAATGAAACATTTTGCAAAAAATCTTGTAATATCCTCCAATATCACTTCAGGGTCGATATTTTCAATTTCCAGGAGTCCCCTATAAAGGATTAAAATCAGTATTCAGATCCTTTACTTAAGTAAAAGTACTAATACCACACTGTGAAATTACTCCACTACAAGTAAAAGTCCTGCATTCAAAACTTACTGAAGTAAAAGTACAAAAGTATCAGGATCAAAATGTACTTAAAGTATCAAAAGTAAAAGTACTCGTTATGCAGCACGCCCCCACTCATTGTAATGTATTATCTAATATATTATTAGATTATTTGTATTGATGCATTTATGCAAGTAGTGCTTTAATTTTTTTTAAAAATAGGGCTGATTTTAACCACTTAATATACTGTTGTGAGGTTTAACTTAAAAAAAATGTCTCATGACTTAAATTTTTTAAGTTTTTATGTTAAATTTCAACCTGAAAAGTAACTAAAGCTGTCAGCTAAATGTAGTGGAGTAAAAAGTACAATATTTGCCTAAAAATGTAGTGGAGTAGAAGTATAAAGTCACATAAAATAGAAATACTCAAGTAATGTAAAAGTACCTCAAAATTGCACTTAAGTACAGTACTTGAGTAAATGTACTTAGTTACTTTCCACCACTGGTTAAAATAGATGTGTTTTTTCTAGTATAGCAGCTCATGAGTTAACAAACTGTTATTATAGAATAAGGTGTTTTTAATATCTAAAAAGTCTGTTATGAAAAAACCCATCTTGCCCCCTAGAGGCCACTGCCTAACAATAAACTTAAGAATGCTTCCGCGGTCGTTGGGGACACGGGGTCCTGCTCAGATGATTTATTGGCAGCACAGAATCCAATTTTTCAATTAAACCGGCCAGGCTGACACATGAAATAATGATGATGATAGGCTGAAAACAAAAACCTTTCACTTCAAAACAAAGAAGGCCACAAAAAGGAGACAATAACACTTGAGGCTTCATGCAAAAAGTTTATTTTCACACACACACACACACATCACTAATTGTGTGTGCCATGCTGGGTCCCATTCAAGCATCCTTGAAAACAATGGGAGCAGGGCTCTGTTTGTTTTTTGTCTTTTCAGAGTCAAATAAGGACAAACAACCAACATGTTCTGTTCTCTTCTCAGAACATTTGCAATCAGACACGGTGGTTTTCAGTAATTTATTTCAGAAAGGATACCACTATTTCTATTTGTTTTGTAATCTAACCAGCTATTGTGTTTTCTATCATACACTGCAAAAAAGAGAAAAATTGGGTGAACTCAAAATTTCAAGGCAACAAACTTCGATAAAATTTTAAGTTGGACAATTAAACTAAATATTTTAAGTTTTGTTTTTGAGTTTGCTCAAAATTCAGATTTTTGTCAACTCAACTGTAAGTTGTACTAATTTATAATTTTACATTGTAATAACTTTTAATCCTTACTTCTGCTAACTTCTGCAATGTGCTGAATTGGCACGATTGTAACGCCGCTATGAAATGTCAGCTAATGTTGCGACCACAATGTTGAGTTAGCATTGATACGCTAATGGCTACTCTTGTAGCTGTAACAAGCAGCGCCGCTAGCATCAGTTAGCCGATAGCATCAGTTAGCCGCTAGCTTTCGCTAATGACCGAATTTCACCGATTTCCCACATTTCCCAACAAAGAAATAAGAGTTATCAGAACTATTGTCCCTTGTTGTGAACCCCAACTTAAAGATATAAGTAACAACAACTCACCAACTTGTTTTTGAGCAGACAACTGGCTTCTTTGTTGTGCTAACTTACATTATTGACCTTAATGTCAATAATTTATATTTCCAAGTTTTACCAACTTAAATCACTGTTTTAGGCCAAAAAATACAAGTTGGCTTTTTTGCAGTGTACCTGCTGCAAATTCATAAGGGAAAATGTGTTTCATTATGTCCTGACATTTAACTCTGGTGGGAGAATTGTGCAACATATGACAGAATGAGGAGACAGACTGGTAGACATTTGTCTCTGACTCATATCCAGATTGCACCTTGAGCTGAAATTGGCAGACGATATCCTCCACTGAATTTAAAATACACTCCTGTTACGCTCCGAAATGTCTCATAAATGCAATTCCAAAGCATGGTGAAAGCTAATGATAACCAGCAGCAGATCATTGCCTCATTGTGCAAGAACTCCAAACTATTTTTCATTTTAAATAAAAACAGACAGCGTGGCATTTTCAATTGACCCCTTGTATTGTTCGCAGCTCTTTTATAATTATTATCAACAATGGACTTGGTACACGGGAAACTTTTTCTCAGAAAAATATCTGGCATTTTCTACGTCCCCCACACGATCAGCAGTCCAGTTACAGTATATCTGGAATATCCGTAAAAATGCAAAGTACTGGAAACAAACACGAAAAATATATATTAATAATAAATGCCAAATACCAGAAATGTATGTATAATGTATTGAATGTATGTATATGTCTAATTTTTTTATATTCTTTATTCTTTCTTCTATATCTTTGTTCCTACATCTTGGGCTGCCGTGACAACTAAATGTCTCCAATGCAGGATAAATAAAGTCTTATCTTATCTTATCTTATCTTATCTTATCTTATCTTATCTTATCTTATCTTATCTTATCTTATCTTATCTTATTGATCCACTGTTAACAGCTGTTATATGAAGGATCACTTTCAGACTGAATCTAAAGGATATAACAGATGTTATCTGGGATATAACAACTGTAAATCACATAAAGGGCTGTTTGATGGCTGAAATTAATTAAACCTTTTTATTAAGTGAGGACACATGATGACTTCAGGAAGCTGCAGAGATGAACAAACCCTGACTGATGAAATTAATGAAAAAATTGGGAGACAAGAGAGGGGCGCCCTCATCTGGTCATTTTGCTTAATTGCATTTACAAATATACAGTCCTGACTCAAAAGTTTTATTATATGTGGCCGAGTGTTTATGAGAAGCAGTAACAGCTTAGGATATTGTCAGGTTTCATACTAATAATAATGATATGCCTCTTATAAAAATATGAAACTTGGGGCTGATTACTGACACCAGGACATTTGTAACAGGTGAACTTTAAGGGCAAATTACATAAGAATAAATGTAGCAAGCCTCTCCTAAACACCGCCCACTATATTATACTGAAGTACTGCTTCACTTATTTTATCTCAATGATTACTTAACGCCACAGATGGATTATAAGCCCCTAAACATATAACATATTCTAGATGGGACCAAGACTTTGTGGTGGTTTTGTCTCTTGTTGTAGTTTCAACCCTGATTCCAAAAAAAGTTGTCTAGAATGTAAACAGAATGTGATCATTTGAAAATCCTCTCCAACAAAGATTGAGTTGAAAACAGCACAGACAATATATTTAATATTAATTTTGTTTATATACACTCCCGGTCAAAAGTTTTAGAACACCCCAATGTTTCCAGTTTTTTATTGAAATTCAAGCAGTTCAAGTCAAATGAACAGCTTGAAAGGGTCCAAAGGTAAGTGGTGAACTGCCAGAGGTAAATAAAAAAAGGTAAGCTTAACCAAAACTGAAAAATAATGTACATTTCAGAATTATACAAGTAGGCCTTTTTCAGGGAACAAGAAATGGGTTAACAACTTAACTCTATGGAGTCTTGGGCTATTTTGTCCATTTTTGAATTCTTTTCATGTCTTTGTAAGTCATTTTGTGTCTTTTTAAGTCATTTTGTGTCTTTTGGTGTCTTTTTTTGTCATTTTGTGTCTTTTTTTGGTCATTTTGTGTCTTTTTTTAGTCCTTTAGTCCAACATAAAATGTGATTTTGAATCTTTTTTTTACTTTCAAAACACTATCATGCTCAATAAAGAATTTTAAATGTTGCAAATGTGCATGACCGGTAGTGTATATATATATGTGTGTGTGTGTGTGTGTGTGTGTGTGTATATATATATATATATATACAGTATATTCTCCAAGAGAGCACCATTGCACTGAATATTGATCGAAATTGTTAGTAATGGAGTTATTAATGAATATAAACAATGTCTATTGGGATTTTTTAAATTATTATTATCGGGAGTTTCTGACACTTTTGGATAATTCAGCACGCCCGGGGTGAAACTGACCCATGAACATCACTGCTGCTCCTGAGAAAGGAACACAACAGGAAGGTTAAATAGAGAAAAAACAAACCCTGCCCCCCTCCTCCACTAGATGGCAGTGGTGTTTTTTGCCTTTTCTCTTTTATTACCATACACATGTACAGTATGACAGAGTGAGCTCCACACCTGCCCAGTGGAGATGCACTCACTCTATCCCACATTAGACACAGTCCACCATGAGCTTCTTCAATTTCATGCTCCCCCTCAGAGCACTTGAAAGAGACCAATATTTCTCAAGGATGGGACTCAGTAAGCTGCCCCCTAATAAAGATCATACATTAGTGGGTGCTCCACAGTCCCCACCATGCTGTATTAATTTGTATGGCTCGGCAGTGAAGATCCAAACCATATGAGGAGCTGAGTGGATCTGCAGAGACCCGGTGCAGAGGCAGGCCACCCACAGCCGCCGCTCGCTGCTCTCTCTCCGTCTTTCCTCCCCTCCCAGGTCAGGCAGCATTCCTGCAGTGCCCTGGGGAACTCCGCTGAAGAAGGCAACATCATTCAGATACTACAGAAGCATATGCTACCTTCATTTCCCCCCCTCCAACCATCAAAAGGGAACATAAAAAAAGCCCCAGTGACAGACAGATGGGCAGACTCACATTACTTTGGCATTAGTGCATACCTCTCAGTGTCAGGAGGTGAACGAGTGCAGGAGCAGAGAGGAGCAGAGAGGAGCAGAGAGGAGCAGTGCAGATGTTCTTATCAAGCAGGATGCTAATGCAGATTAGCCCGTTAGCTCGTCACCTTTCTGATGGCTGGATGCTGTCTGGGCCGCAGATACTCTATATCAGAGGTGTCAAACTCTGGCCTATAGTATAATTATATTTGGCCTGCAAGGCAATACCAAATTATTATTATACAGCGCAAATAATACTACAAATCCCAGAATGCTCTGCTCGTGTTTTTTTTTTTTTAAACATATGTTTATTGCACATTTTGTTAATTTTCAAACGGTGAACAACATAGAACAAGAAGGCACATACAAGAAAAAATAATAACAATAATGATAGCAATAATTATGATTAAAATAAATAAATAAATAAATAAATAAAATAAATAAAAATAAATAAATAAATAACTGGGGGAAAAAGGGGGGGGGGGGCTTTATAACCACAAAATAAAAATAAATGAAAAAATAAGTAAATAAATATATACATACTTATATCTATACACACACTCAGATACATATACATGTATATGTATCTGTGTGTATATCTGCTCGTGTTTTGGCTTGAACACAGTAGATCAGTGTGGAGCAAACTCAGCAACAATTAAAGTTGTCTTTATGCACTTTTTCTTGCTACACTGTAAAAAATGTTTGTAGAAATTACAGTAAAACACTGTCAAATTGCATCAGAAATAGGTCGTAAAATTAAACATTGTACATCACCGTAGTAGATACTTTTAATTACTGTAAATCAAAGAATAGCATAAAACTTTAAATTCTACTGTCATAAACTGTAAAAACACACAGTTTTGCTGTAAAAATGTAACATTTTCATGTCAAATTAATGGAGAAATACCACGATTACACAATTATCCAAAAAGGAATGGGATTATCCAGTATAAATTACAGCTTTTGCTGATATTTACATTTACATACGCTCACTGGAATTTTTACGGTGAAGTTCTGGCAACCACAGCTGCCGGAATTTTACCGTAAATTAAACAGATTTTTTTTTACAGTGTAGTCCAAGGCATGGGCTTGAATGGTTGCACATTCATTGAAGGATATTATTATTAGTCATTTGGTTTATTATTGTTATTTTATTCTTCCATTTATTTTTAGCCTGTGGAAAAAGATTACTGTTAAATTTAAATTTAAAGAAGGCTGCATATAAAATAAAGGGACGTAAGATTTTTATTTAAATTTTATTTAAGAAATGAATGCCGTTGATGTGTTTGTTTGTTTTATTTGATATTCGATTTTGCATGTTTGCAATATTAAGTTATATCAAGCTTTAGTTTGAACTTGTTTAGGTCCATTTTTTCAATAAATATCAATGTTGGCCCGCGACTTTGTCCAAGTTTTACATTTTGTCCCACTGTGTATTAGAGTTTGACACCCCTGCTGTATATATATCCACAGTGTTTCAGTGTTTTCAGTCTCGCTGGCTGTGGTTGTCTGTGTCTGATCATCATAAGTGGGCTTGAGAAGCTCCAACTTACTCGTGTTTATTGAACTTGATATATTGCTCAAGGGCAGACCACCTTCACACCCACTCCCCCTCATCTCTCACTATTATTCCAACCGCAGCTGTAGAGTGAAATATCAGCATTCATTGATAAACCCAGACAGTCAACAAAATGAGGTCAGGCATTGGTTAGAGAGACAGATGACTTCATTTATCCAATAGCTGTCATTATGGATGTTTTTGGCACTTTATATTCATTTGATCAGTGATGGAAAAAGTATTCAGATGCTTTACTTAAGTAAAAGTACTAAAATCACACTGTGAAATTACTCCACTACAAGTAAAAGTCCTGCTTTCAAAACTTACTGAAGTAAAAGTACAGAAGTATCAGCATCAAAATGTACTTAAAGTATCAAAAGTAAAAGTACTCGTTATGCAGCACGCCCCCACTCATTGTAATGTATTATCTAATATATTATTAGATTATTTGTATTGATGCATTTATGCAAGTAGTGCTTTAATATTTTTTTTAAATGGGGCTGATTTTAACCACTTAATATACTGTTGTGAGGTTTAACTTTTAAAAAAATGTCTCTATACTTTAAATTTTTTAGGTTTTTATGTTAAATTTCGACCTGAAAAGTAACTAAAGCTGTCAGCTAAATGTAGTGGAGTAAAAAGTACAATATTTGCCTCAAAATGTAGTGGAGTAGAAGTATAAAGTCACATAAAATAGAAATACTCAAGTAATGTAAAAGTACCTCAAAATTGCACTTAAGTACAGTACTTGAGTAAATGTACTTAGTTACTTTCCACCACTGACTACAAGTAAAAGTCCTGCATTTAAAAGTTACTTAAGTAAAAGTACAAAAGTATCAACATCAGAAAATACTTAAAGTATCAAAAGTACTTGTTGCTGAATGCCCCCACTCAGGTTGTTTTATATATTCAAAAAATATATATTACTGGATTATTATTATTGATGCATTCATGTAAGCAGCATTTTACTGACAGGTATGTGTACTTTTTTGTGGTTTAATTTATAAAAGTGTGTAATCATTTTAAATGTATCATGTTTTTTATGTTGAATTTTGACCTGAAAAGTAACTAAAGCTGGCAGCTAACTGTAGTGGAGTAAAAAGTATGATATTTGCCTCAAATATGTAGTGGAGTAGAAGCAGTGGTGAAAAGTAACTAAGTACTTTTACTCAAGTACTGTACTTAAGTACAATTTTGAGGTACTTGTACTTTACTTGAGTATTTCCATTTTATGTCACTTTATACTTCTACTTCACTACATTTTGAGGCAAATATTGTACTTTTTACTCCACTACATTTAGCTGACAGCTTCAGTTACTTTTCAGGTCGAGGTTTAACATAAAAAACAGAATAAATTTAGGTGATTAGACACTTTTTAAAATAAACCTCATAACAGTGTATTAAGTAGTCAATAAAGCCCTACCTTGAGAAAATTAAAACGCTGTATACATAAATGCATCAATAATAATAATCTTATATAATATCTGGAATATATAAAACAATCTGAGCGGCTCCATTCTGCATAACGAGTACTTTTACTTTTGATACTTTAAGTACATTTTGATGCTGATACTTTTGTACTTTCACTTAAGTACATTTTGAATGCAGGACTTTTACTTGTAGTGGAGTCATTTCACAGTGTGGTATTAGTACTTTTACTGAAGTAAGAGATCTGAATACTTTTTCCACCTCTGAGTAGAAGTATAAAGTTACATGAGTGAATATATTCAAGTAAAGTACAAGTGCCTGAAAAGTAAATGTACTTAGTTACATCCCACCACTGAATGTGGTTTAGTAAAATATTGCCAGAAACCTTTTTAGAATACGCTTAGAAGTTAGTATCCACTTTCCTGTGGTGGTCTTCACTTTCCTCTGCATTTACATTACAAAGAAGCACAATTTAAGGTCAGTTCTGGATCAAAACACTTCAAAAAGACTCATGTCTGAACAGAATAATGAGATAAGAAATAAGTTTGCCATTTCCAAAAACCCCACGGAGCAGCTCATTGACAGAAGGACAGTGATCAAACAGTTTGTGATCTGTTAGGAGAATAAATTCCTCTGAGCTTTGCCACATTAAAGAAAAGGGATTAGACAATAGTGAACAAAACATCCGGGAGCCACCGGACAAATAAAAAAAACATGAACTTCTTCCTAAAAGGTCACATTCAGAGGTGATTATGCAACAAAGAATTTCCCCCAAATACCTGAACAGCTAATTAGTCAACTCAAAAAGTAAAGTGCAATAAAAAAAAGTTGAATAATGAAAAAAAAATCCATCCAAAGCCGAGGACTTAATGAGTCTTTAATGAGTCTAATATGGTGTGAAAATGTTTTGTGAGGTCATGTAAGTGCCCAGCGTCTGGCGCTGGAGGGCATGGATCATTTCCCGACTCTGGAAATTGAGTCAGAGTCAAACTGTGTCCTGCCCTGGCTTATTACTGGCTGAGAGGATCGCCCATCCCAGCAGCATAATTCCATCTGGGCTAAATATTTATACAGAGGGGGAACGACATCACTTATCCACAACACATTCATTCACATAAGAGTGAGCTACTTCCAGATCCCAGTCAGACTGAGCCGCTGTGTTTTCCAGAGGAACATCACTGCTTTTTGCTGATATTTGCAGAGACAGAAAAGCTTTCAGAAAGAAGAAAAAAAAGATTTTGTACTGACAAGAGTACACAATGAGCTTTTTTATCCCTGTGTTTGGTTTGATTCTTACTTTGTATCAGATTGGGAGGAATCCTGCCAGTGGTGAGTGGACTTTTTTCTCTCTTTTTTTCTATCTTAAACTCATATTTATGTACTGTTATATACTTTTTTTTTTATTTTATCATGGTGCTGCCTTCTTGGCCAGGTCATTCTTGAAAAAGAGATTTTAATCTCAATGAATTTGACCTGGTTAAATAAAGGATATTGATTGATTGATTGACTTTACCTCAGCCTTTTGAAAAAACAGAGCATTAGAGAAGTTATCTCTCTGTATATATATACTTATTAAAGAATATAAACACATTCCTGCAGCACACAGGTGCTACATATTAGCCATTATAGTAATCAAATTTTAAATTATACATTAATTAAGTCCAACTGGCAGTAATTCAGAATGATATAAGACACTTTTAATGTATTTTTTAACTCGTTTTTGTGTGTTAAAGTTGTATTTGTGCTCATATATTCCCCAGCTGGGATGTGCTGGCTGCAGCAGAGTCAAGACCAGAGGTGTGACATGGTGCTGATGCGAGGGGTGACCAGGGAGGAGTGCTGTGCCGGGGGACGCCTGGACACAGCGTGGTCCAACACCAGCCTGCCCATGAATGAGGTCAGCCTGCTGGGCTTCCTGGGAATTGTCTCCTGTAAACCATGCAAAGGTAAACAATCCTTAAAAAAACAACTAATTAGCTGAATCTGCCAAGTAGAAGGAATCTATTACTCGTGTATTTGCTTTGTTTATCACTGCGGGGGCTGGGATTAGTCACTGCATGGAGCCCAGAAGTTACCAGAGTGCTTCAAAACCCTGATTAGATTATTTTTAGTCACATTGTGAGTAAACATGATCCGACTGGCAGTTTAAATTGCTGCTTAGATACCATTTACAGCCTCAAAAACAGAGTTTCTGTCTTAAATGCACTACCGGTGAAAAGTTTTAGAACACACCAACTTTTCCAGAATTTAATTGAAAATGATGCAGTTTAATGTCTCAGTGTACTCTGAAATTAATGCACATTTGCAACATTTAAAATTCTTTATTGAGCATGATAGTGTTTTGAAAGTAAAAAAAAGATTCAAAATCACATTTTATGTTGGACTAAAGGACTAAAAAAAGACACAAAATGACCAAAAAAAGACACAAAATGACAAAAAGACTCCAAAAGCCACAAAATGACTTAAAAAGACACAAAATGACCAAAAAAGACACAACATGACTTACAAAGACATGAAAAGAATTAAAAAATGGACAAAATAGCCCAAGACTCCATAGAGTTAAGTTGTTAACCCATTTCTTGTTCCCTGAAAAAGGCCTACTTGTATAATTCTGAAATGTACATTATTTTCCAGTTTTGGTTAAGCTTACCTTTTTTTATTTACCTCTGGCAGTTCACCACTTACCTTTGGACCCTTTCAAGCTGTTCATTTGACTTGAACTGCTTGAATTTCAATAAAAAACTGGAAAAACTGGGGTGTTCTAAAACTTTTGACCGGTAGTGTATGACAGGCACAAAATTGGCTTCTCTGTTACACTAAATGACTCCAGCCTTCTTGGAGAGTTAGTGAAAGTTAATTAAAACCACGCCATTTATGAATCAAGATATTTACACAATGAGTGCATGACTCCTGGTGTGATTTTCTAACAAAATGCAGACGTGGATCGAGAAGAGGCGTTCCACATAACTCCACCCAGCTGTCCGGAGTCGCTTCTCCTCCTTGGAATCTATGCAAGGTTCATTCAGGTTCACTTGCAGATACGTTCTGTTTTCACAAGCAGTACTCATTGGCCAAAATATGTGAATTACTCCATGCTGATAAGGCTCAGTAAAAACTGACCTATTGGCTTTTTTATGGAGAACACACCCATACACACCCTAGGGTTTTCTGGCTTTGTCACATGGATTAGAGGGACGGGGGTTCTGTATTTAGATGAACCTGAAATAAGCAGAAAGAGCTCAGGGAAAGGTAGCTCCAGCTTTGTAAAAAAAACAAAAAAAACCCTCTCACTGAAGGTAAACAACTGCCACATGGAAAGTGAATGAAGATGTAGAATCACAACCTCTATCCTTCTCATTTCCTTCTTCCATCATGTGTTCACATTTTCTAAAAGCTAGTTAAAAAGAAGCTCTGTTTGCTTCCACGAGCAAAATAAAAAAAATAAATTCCTGCAGGCTGAAATAAATGCCTGCCACATGCCCAGATGTCTGGGACTCATAATGTGCTTCACTATCTTGATTATTTGGAATTCTGTGGGAGGAAAACATCACTTCAGTGGAAGTTTAACAGGGGCTCAATTCAAAATAAGTCACCTAGATCATCACAAGACTATAGTTTGTTAGTCTAGTGTCTATAGGACTGTATGACGACGACGAAATGAGGAAAAAAAAGACATAAAATAACTAAAACAGACACAAAAAAGACACATAAATGACAGAATGAGAAGACGGAATAACAATCTAACATCTATAAAGGTCCTGGGAAGTCAACATTAGACCTGTGTGCATTGTCTAATGTTGCCTCTGCACTGTGTCGGATCACAGTTGCGCCTGTGCTTTGACATTATGGGGTGTCAGAGCAGCCCGGGGCTCCCTCACTTCTCAGCCTGTAAACTTCTCTGACAGCTATTTGAACTCCATCTACCTCGGAGCCGATCCGTCCCTCTGCAGGAGCTTAGCCCAGTCTGTGTGCAGCCGTACACATAGATCTGTTATGAAAACACGCCAGCCTCACATTCCACCAGGCGAGACACCCCTGTGTGTAACGGTCAATAAAGAGATGTGATTATTGTAAATATTGTGCAAGGTGAAAATTGTGTTATGGTCTGGGAAAACCCCAGATCTTGAAGCTTGTTTTGTATGAAAATGCCTGCAGATCACCTGATGTCTGCAGACTTGTTAATACAGTAACATTAAACTGACTCTCACGCTCACATGAAACCGCTCGCTGTGCTTTTGTAGAGACGTGCGAGGGAGTCAAATGTAGTCCCGGGAAGGTTTGCAAAATGAAGACAGGAAGGCCTCAGTGTGTGTGCTCTCCAGACTGCTCTCATATTACCCGGAAGCACGCTGTGTGCGGCAGCGACGGGAACTCTTATAAGGACGAGTGTTCTCTGCTGATGGCGCGCTGCATGGGACACCCCGACCTGGAGGTCATGTACCAGGGAGACTGCAAAAGTAAGCAAGATTTATCCAACTTGTCCTACTTTCAAGGCGAGCCGTTACGTGCAAAAACAACAAATCACATATTTTTCTTGTCTCTTTTCTTTCAGAGTCGTGCTCCAACGTGGTGTGTCCAGGTACCCACACCTGTGTGACCGACCAGACCAACAGCGCCCACTGTGTCATGTGCCGCACCACGCCCTGCCCCATCCCCATGCCGTCTGAGCAGCCCATATGCGGCAATGACAACATCACTTACCCCAGCGCCTGCCACCTCCGCCGGGCCACCTGCTTCCTCGGCCGCTCCATAGGCGTCCGCCACTACGGCAACTGCAACAGTACGGCCTCTCTTTGTGTTGTTCTTACTTGTCTGTAACAATGAGGATTCTACGGCTTCACATTTTGACTTTCTTTTTGTGCAGGCCCTCCTCGGAAATCTCCAGATTTCGACGGCAGTGAGGAAAACGCCGTCTAACTCCTGAAATAGTCGATTGGTCGACAAACTTTCCAAGTGTCACACCACTAGCTTCCCATGATGACCTCTTTTTTTTTTGACAATCACTCCCCCCCCCTTCCCTTTGTGCACAGAATGACAATACATTCGGAAGACCTCTGTTGGTCTAACTGCCTTAACCCATTGAAGCCTGGAAAGCGGATACGTCGTTTTGTAGTATTTGTATAAGCTCTCAAATACTTTTTGAATTTCATTTCTATCTGCTACAGAGGCTGAAAAATCTATTATTTAGTAGAAGCGTTGACACTTCTGTTGAATTTCCAGAAAAAATTCAGATTTTAGGGGCTTATTTTAAAATCGCCCAGAGGTTTTACAGGCGTTTCAGGCCTCAATGGGTTAAAATGAGCTACAAAACCCTGCCAGCAATTTGTATTAACCTTGTGTTAGTTTGGGAAATAGAGGCAGATGTGTCTCGAGATCGAAAAATCTCATTGGCTCTTTGGGAAATGTGTGCATATTGTAAATAGAATACCACTACTATTTATTGGAGAAGGTATCAAACTCTATTTATGTTTTTATCCTAGTAGCAAATTCATATATCCTTGGGAAAGCTGATGCATAAAATGTATTTATTGTGTTTTGTTTATTGTGTATGTACAATAGCAGCCACTGGCATTGGCATTTTACAACTTTGTACATTCTCCATTCCCCAGAATACAAACAGTTTTCCCCCCACAAGGCTGATGGTAGGCATCGCTCACATGCTTGGAAAGCTGATACCACTTTATAGGCTGCAGTGTGGTTCCAATTCACCACAAACAAGAACAAGACTGCTACAAATTGCGCTGTAAGCTTTAGTCGTGAGGTGAGGAAGGGGCTCAGCCTAAACAAACCTGTATATTCTGCCCCCCACACACATGTTTACTGCCTGATCCTAACTCTCAGCCACCCGCTGATTACTAAAATTAACAGTTTGGTGTGTTTGTAGGAGTCTCAGAAGACTGAACCAAGCTCTCTCCAAAATACCTCCTCTGTTGACTGTCTGGCTTTTGTTTTTTAAATGCATTTTTTGTAGTTTGTTTTAGCTCATTCCATTGCTGTTTTGCTGCTTTGATTTGATTTTGGAGACTTCATGAACAGACAAATGTAATCAGCATTATCTTATCGAATGGAGAATTCGATTTGTCTGAGAATGGACCAAACAGAACAAACCTGATGTGTTTACCTTCTGGTAAACCTGGTGGATATCCACACAAATGGTCAAAGTGATCCAACTGAAAGCTCAAAGCAGAAATACTTTTAATAATCCTGTATTATGGAACATCTCAATGACTCTCCTGTAAATAACAGTCTCATGTGTACCTTCCTGTGTACCTACTGTGAAAATTGAATGACAAATGCATCAACATATTTTTGTATTTTTGTACTGCCATTTCAAAACAACATAAAGTTTAATATTTGTCACAATGTGTCCTATTTCTCTCTTTACAACCTGCTTTATATTAAGGTCCTTGTAATAACCATTTATTAACAAGTAATAAGGCATTGTTCTCCCTTTAGATCCCTTTAGCTGCAAAAAGCATAGTTAACTGTTAACAAGTGCATAGTTAACTTGTAATAGATGAGCAATAAAGTATATTTTAATATCAATAAGCAAACAAAAGATTAATAAAGGCATGGCAAAGACATAATGGGTGGGTCATGGGTGTTTGTAATGCTATTATGAAGAATTATAAGATACTCATGAGGCTTTTATTAATGTTCTTATTATACACCTCTTATAGCCTGCTATTAGCTGTATTATAATGCCATTATTAACACTTATGTAGGCTTTGATTAATTGTTTCGGGACTGCTATGGTTGTTTAAATTGCTTTTAAAACTTGTATGTACATTTTTATGTTATTTATTGTTTGATTTTTATGTGAAGCACTTTGTGACTTCTGTCTGTGAACGGTGCTATATAAATAAAGTTTACTTACTTACTTACTTACTTATAAACACACAATAATGTTAATAAGCATCTTGTAAGGACTTACAAGGGCCTTATTACTTGTTAATTAATGGTTATTACAAGGACCTTAAAGGAACACTCCACCGTTTTTTCATATTAAAACATGTTATTCGGGTGAGTAAGACGAGTTGATACAGACCTCTTGCGTCTCAATGCGTGCACTCAATCGCCCTGGCGCGCGGCGCCACTTGGCTAGCACTTAGCTTAGCCCAGTTCATTCATTAGGATCCAAACAGATGGACAGTTAGAAGCGACCAAACTCCTCCACGTTTTCCCTATTTAAATACAGCTACACGAGTAGTTAAACGACCAAGTATGGCCACACAAAATAAAACGTGGCGCTTTTCTAAGCGGATAAAAAGGATAACTTCGACTTCGACTTCGACTCGGCGCAGTAATATCATCACTCCTGAAAAATCTTCTCCCCTCAGGAGTGATGATATTACTGCGCCGAGTCGAAGTGCTCCCAAGTGCTATTCCGCCATACATTATAGTTATCCTTTTTATCCGCTTAGAAAAGCGTCACGTTTTATTTTGTGTCGCCATACTTGGTCGTTTAACTACTCGTGTAGCTGTATTTAAATAGGGAAAACGTGGAGGAGTTTGGTCGCTTCTAACTGTCCATCTGTTTGGATCCTAATGAATGAACTGGGCTAAGCTAAGTGCTAGCCAAGTGGCGCCGCACGCCAGGGCGATTGAGTGCACGCATTGAGACGCAAGAGGTCTGTATCAACTCGTCTTACTTGACCGAATAACATGTTTTAATATGAAAAAACGGTGGAGTGTTCCTTTAATATAAAGCGTTACCTGCTTTTCCTTTTTATTTTTATTTTTACCTCAACGTATCGTCTGCATAGAAACATAATGCATAAAAAACAATATACACACTCTTCAGCTGTGAAACATTGTGTAACCTGCATTTTACAAAATTTGGATTTTTCCAAACTGTGTCACAGTCTTAATCATATCCAGTTTCAGCCAAATGAGGTCATACTTGCACCCTTTAGGAAACTGGACTGCTGTTTAGAGTGGTGGGTCCGGCTCCAGCCACTCAGATTATTCGTATTCTCCTGAGTCGCCTCTCTGAGAATCAAATCCAGGCCGGGCAGCTCGTCTCCCGTCTCCTCAGGGATATCCCTGCTCTGGGTTGGTGGGTGGGTCAGGCGGATGGAGGGCGATGGAGCTGAGGAATGAGTGTTTTGAAGTTTCGAGGCCTGGTACTGACTCACTTCCCTGTGTTAAGTACCTCCCTTGTTTTTTTGCCTTTCTCTCTCCTTCCTCTGGATCCTGCGCTACGCCATGCAGCAGCATCTGGTTCGACTTTAGGGAGATGTTTATATTCCTGTCCAAGTACCCTTTTATTACACTGGGAATGGAATTAGATGTTTTGTTAGTTCGAACAGCGCAAATAACAATGCCACCGAGGGGCCCAAACATAAAACACCCCAAACTAGCTTTTTCGGAAATGTGTAAAATGACATATGAGTGATTAATATGAAGATCCACACAGACATATTGGTGAGATTTAGTCATCAGGCATGCAGACGTGACCTCAGTATAGTCCACTGGACTTCTGTCTAATGAGGCCTCTAAAGATCTTTAGAAATAACATATACACTACCGGTCAAAAGTTTTAGAACACCCCAATTTTTCCAGTTTTTTATTGAAATTCAAGCAGTTCAAGTCAAATGAACAGCTTGGAAGGGTCCAAAGGTAAGTGGTGAACTGCCAGAGGTAAATAAAAAAAGGTAAGCTTAACCAAAACTGAAAAATAATGTACATTTCAGAATTATACAAGTAGGCCTTTTTCAGGGAACAAGAAATGGGTTAACAACTTAACTCTATGGAGTCTTGGGCTATTTTGTCCATTTTTGAATTCTTTTCATGTCTTTTTTTGTCATTTTGTGTCTTTTTTTGTCATTTTGTGTCTTTTTTTAGTCATTTTGTGTCTTTTTTGTCATTTTGTGTCTTTTTTTGGTCATTTTGTGTCTTTTTTTAGTCCTTTAGTCCAACATAAAATGTGATTTTGAATTTTTTTTTTACTTTCAAAACACTATCATGCTCAATGAAGAATTTTAAATGTTGCAAATGTGCATTAATTTCAGAGTACACTGAGACATTGAACTGCATCATTTTTAATTAAATTCTGGAAAACTTGGTGTGTTCTAAAACTTTTGACCAGTAGTGTACAAACTTATTACAGATCTAAAATTTAACAGCTTCATTGACCCCTCATTATGTAAGATGCAATGCCCACCTTAATTTCTTCCCACCCCGTACTTCTGGCGCCCTCGCTCGGACCAAACCCATCAAACTCGGCCTTTATTTGGATCTTAACGACACATTGTGTCTGCATCTTTCATATTGTGGTGACAAAATCTTAGACTGAAAATCCAGACTAACCGACTGACAGATCCATTAACACCTGGCACTCAAAAGCATTCAAAACCACTTTTGCGGTCGTTCCTGTCACAGTAGGTTTATCTAGGATCAAACACACACACACATGCACACATGCACGCACACAAAGTGCGAGATATCTACTGATGTTTTTTTTGTCATTTTGTGTCTTTTTTGGTAATTTTGTGTCTTTTTTGGTCATTTTGTGGTCAATTTGTGTATTTTTTGGTCATTTTGTTTCCTTTTTTTAGTCATTTAGTGTCTTTTTTTAGTCATTTTGTGTCTTTTTTGGTCATTTTGTGTCTTTTTTTGTCAATTTGTGTCTTTTTTTGTCATTTTGTGTCTTTTTTGGTCATTTTGTGTCTTTTTTAGTCAATTTGTGTCTTTTTTTGGTCATTTTGTGTCTTTTTTTGGTCATTTGCGTCTACACTGTGTTAAAGTGTTCATGTGTTAATGTGTTTTAGCCTTTTTGGTCATTTCATGTCTTTTTTGGTCATTTTGTGTCTTTTTTGGTCATTTTGTTTCCTTTTTTTGGTCACTTTGTGTCTTTTTTAGTCATTTGGTGTCTTTTTTGGTCATTTTGTGTCTTTTTTGGTCAATTTGTGTCTTTTTTTTGGTAATTTTTTGTCTTTTTTTGGTCATTTTGTGTCTTTTCTGGTAATTTTCTAGCTTTTTTCGGTCATATTATGTCTTTTTTGATCATTTTGTGGTCATTTTGTTTCTTTTTTGGGTGATCTGAACTGTGCGTGATTGTGTTCAGTGAGCGGGGGTCGTGGACAACATACATGTTAAATTGGGGGTCGCGACTCAAAAAGGCTGAGAACTACTGGCCTAGCTAACCGATGTCAGGTAGGTCTGAGGCTTTCACCCAGAAGATCAGTTGTCCAAATGAATCCAAAAGTCAACGTTGTTATTTGAAGTTACGTATGTAATTTAACTCCAGTGTAGCTACCTCATGTTCTCCATTACATTTAACATTTTACGTCACATTTTGTCACCTGCGTAACTACCTGATGTCCAACAGTAGTTATTTTACGTCAAGCTATCTTTTCCTCAGCTTACTCATGTACAGGGGTGCTCAAAGTTGGTATAAAATACTTTTTTCCTCTTCCATGAAATGATTGTGACAATGTGATTTATTCTGGGCAGATAAAGTATAAATCTTCTATGAACTTTATTAATCAATCTTTGAAAATGAAACCATAATTAACTAAGGATTGTGTCTAAAAACACAATTATTCCAACTTTATGGGTGACTGTGTAGTTTGTTGCCTAAACCCATCCAAATGGCAACTGTTTAACCTGTTTAAAACTGACTGTTACGTTTAAGTACACTGTAAAAAAACGGTAAAAAAACGGCAGCTGTGGTTGCCAAAACTTTACCGTAATAAATACGGTGCAACTTTTTCTAATATTACGGTAAACTGATATTAGCACTGTTGATTTCATGTTTACGATTGTCATTTTATTCCAATTTATACCGTTAAAAAAAAAAGTTTTTCCATCAAAAGAAATGCTGTTCTGCCATATATTTGACCAGAAAATACTTTATAAATGCTGCATAAATTAAAGATTTTACCATTAAATATTACAGTATATATTTTTGTTAGAGATATGGTGTTTAGTACATTTAACAGTGAGAAAAAGTATTTTTACAAAAAAATAAATGCAAAAATGATGGCTTATATATTACAGTATATTTTTGCTACAAGCACGGTGCTAGTGTATTTTACAGTGGAGTGATGTATTTTTTTTTTTATTAAAATATAAAAAATACTGTTTTGGCTGATATATACACTACCGGTCAAAAGTTTTAGAACACACCAACTTTTCCAGAATTTAATTGAAAATGATGCAGTTTAATGTCTCAGTGTATTCTGAAATTAATGCACATTTGCAACATTTAAAATTCTTTATTGAGCATGATAGTGTTTTGAAAGTAAAAAAAAAATTCAAAATCACATTTTATGTTGGACTAAAGGACTAAAAAAAGACACAAAATGACCAAAAGAAGACACAAAATGACAAAAAACACACCAAAAGACACAAAATGACAAAAAAAAGACACAAAATGACAAAAAAAAGACACAAAATTACTTACGAAGACATGAAAAGAATTAAAAAATGGACAAAATAGCCCAAGACTCCATAGAGTTAAGTTGTTAACCCATTTCTTGTTCCCTGAAAAAGGCCTACTTGTATAATTCTGAAATGTACGTTATATTTTACCTTTTTTTATTTACCTCTGGCAGTTCACCACTTACCTTTTTACCCTTTCAAGCTGTTGATTTGACTTGAACTGCTTGATTTTCAATAAAAAACTGGAAAAATTGGGGTGTTCTAAAACTTTTGACCAGTAGTGTACATTTACGGTGTTTCATTGTTACTGAAACTGAATTAACCCATTTATCATTTTACAGTCTTTTACTGTCATGGTTTAGCAGTTTTTCACCGTAAAACCAACAGACATTTTTTACAGCGTATGAGGATTTGTTGATCCACTAACGGTAAGGGGCACTAATTCAGGAATCTCTCCTGTGGGTACAGGAACAAACGACCTATGTGGTTGTACGGTTTGGAGGACTTGTTGAATTATTCCCATACCTTTATAAGTGCCAGCCATCTGTAAATTCTTCTGCGACCCACATAATAAACTCACCAAACCCATGTTTCTTGCCATAGTTTAAAAAGTGGCAAACCCCACAGGAATTTGAAGTGAACACCCACTAAAATAAAAACATTTGCCGCACTTTGCGGTGCAAAAACGTTGAAGTGGCTGTGGTCTCCAGGAAAAATACACAAGTGAAAAATAAGTTGAAGCAGCACTTTTGATACATCGTATCTGGACAAACCATTTCCATGGACAAAATCCCATTTGCTGTTGTCATTATGACTGAGTAATACCTCCAGCAGCAACAACCTGTATATCATTAGAACTCAGCCGGGGACTGATGTGGGATATGATGCGCCTGCGTCACAATCCTGGTGGTAATGACATAACCACAGAGTAAACCTATGAGCCATCTCAGAGGTATCCTAATTACACTTAGCATGAGACCTCAGGAATTCTCTGCCCACTTTTCCTCCATATTTCATTCTTTTTTTCTGCATGTTTTGGTTTGTGGTGCGGCCCATGAGGGGTCAGCCTCACTTTACACTGAAACACAGCTCTGCTTGTGTGTTTGTCTGTATGTTTGGGTGTGTGGGTGTGATTATGGTGCATCTCACCTGCTATAAGCACTGGATCAGTCACACCAGCATTACGTCACAACCTCTGGCTGAGTTGTTTATGTCCCTACAAACACACGGGGCTACAATGTGACGCCCACACTCACATTTCAGGGATGCGTAATCATCCTGCACTGCAAAAAAAGAAAAGTTGGGTGAACTCAAAAATTTCAAGGCAACAAACTTCGATACATTTTTAAGTTGAACAAATAAACTAAATATTTTAAGTTTTGTTTTTGAGTTTGCTCAACTCTGAATTCAGATTTTAACTTCTAACTTCTAACTTATAATTTAACATTGTAATAACTTTTAATCCTTACTTCTGCTAACTTCTGCAATGTGCTGAATTGGCACGATTGTAACGCCGCTATGAAATGTCAGCTAATGTTGTAACCACAATTTTGAGTTAGCATTGATACGCTAATGGCTACTCTTGTAGCTGTAACAAGCAGCGCCGCTAGCATCAGTTAGCCGCTAGCATCAGTTAGCTGCTAGCATCAGTTAGCCGCTAGCTTTTGCTAATGACCGTATTTCACCGCTTTCCTGCATTTCACAACAAAGAAATAATGCCATTCTGTCCATCTTACTACATATAGCTCTGTTTTGATTCTGAGACTGTGGGTCATTTGTTCCATTGATCGAATTTCACTGCAAAAAAAAAAGAAAAGTTGGGTGAGCTCAAAATTTCAAGGCAACAAACTTCGATAAAATTTTAAGTTGGACAATTAAACGAAATATTTTAAGTTTTGTTTTTGAGTTTGTTCAACTCTGAATTTCTCTGGTGCGATTGTAACGCCGCTATGAAATGTCAGCTAATGTTGCGACCACAATTTTGAGTTAGCATTGATACGCTAATGGCTACTCTTGTAGCTGTAACAAGCAGCGCCGCTAGCATCAGTTAGCCGCTAGCTTTCGCTAATGACCGAATTTCACAACAACAAAGAAATAAGAGTTATCAGAACTATTGTCCCTTGTTGTGAACCCCAACTTAAAGATATAAGTAACAACAACTCACCAACTTGTTTTTGAGCAGACAACTGGCTTCCTTTGTTGTGCTAACTTACATTATTGCCCTAAATGTCAATAATTTATATTTACAAGTTTTACCAACTTAAATCACTGTTTTAGGCCAAAAAACACAAGTTGGCTTTTTTGCAGTGTGCTCTGATATGTCAGGCTTCTTTCTCAACGACGTCCACATGGTATTATTTCCGCCAACTTGCCGTACTACTTCCAGTAACAGCCAACATTTAGATGTGAAATGATGTTGTGATGAGACCAGGCGCTGTGGAGTGTTTTCAGAGACCACCCACTCTCTGGAACACGCCACTGGATTGTAAACAGCTCAGCCGCACATCTGAAACTAATAGATATCAGATCCATCACTCCATCAGAATATATCTGCCTCAGACATTATTTCCCAGACTTGCTCTGTTACACGGCAAGTCTTTTAATTTTCCACACATGCATGAGATTTAACTTTTGACAACTGATCATTACACTGACCCCACACTCTCGTCTTATAGTTTATATTGCTGCAGATGACGTTCTATGGATTTCTCGGAAATGTTCTTTATTTTTTATGATCTCTGAACTGGGATCATGTATACTTTCGGAGGTATATAAAACTGTCATTAGAGAATAATGTTCATTAAACGATGATGATGAAAGCCTTTAGAGAAGAAAATGTTTAAGTAAATGTTCAAAAGTCTAATTTTGCACCCTCTATCTGTTATTAAAGGACAGTTTTGCAATAATATATCATGAGTTTATGCTTTTAGTGGCTGAGATAGGCAAATGTCACTTTTCTAAAGGGACAGGTCACCCCAGAATAAAAAACTTTAAATAAATCATAAATAAAAATAAAATAAATAAATAAAATAAATAAAATAAAATTAAATTAAATTAAATTAAATTAAATTAAATTAAATTAAATAAATAAATAAATAAATAAATAAAATAAAATAAAATAAAATAAAATAAAATAAAATAAAATAAATAAATAAATCAGCCCAGACTGTTTTGGTGTGAGTTGTTGATAGATGGCACTCAGCTTTTTGGAGTAACACTTTACAATAACCAACTAAATGCTGGTTATAGATGGTTTATAGACCAATTATTAACCATTTACAAAGTGCTATACATATTTAATCTTTAAATGTTTTCGACCAATTTCTTAAAGGTATATGAATCATTTCAAAATCATTAATATACTTAATTTGGTGTTAAAAATGTTAAAATGAATGCAACTAAAATGATTAATAAACTATTTATTATAATTTATTGGTTTGTTAATGGTAGAAACTTACATTAATATACCATCTATTTGTCATTTATAAATAATGTAGTTAGTTTAACATTAATAAATTATGTATTTACCATTCTAAATGGCCTATATACGGTTTATAAATGATGATTAAACATTAATAAACTATCTGTTTACCATTTATAAATGATGGTTATTGTAAAGTGTTACCAAAGCACCTAAAAAAAACATTTGAAAAAGAAATCAGTTATTCAAGATAATCCATAATCCACCTTTATGTGAGCAGTTTTTATGCTGCAACTATTTTTTCTAGTATAGCTCTGACATGAAAGTGCTCACAATAAGGTTTGTGTATTATCTTGGTCGTGATTTCTGGAAATAGACACTGCTGTTAAATTTTTAAGGTGTATTTCTGGCACTTTGAGCTCCCCCAGCAAACCTCCATCTACTGTAGATCCATTATATTCAAGAGAATGGTTGCCAATTAAACCTAAGTGCATGTTTTAGGACTGTGGGAGGAAACCAGAGAACCTGGTGAGAACCTACGCTGACACGGGGAGAACATGCAAACTCCACACAGAAGAGCTGCCCCAAAAGAATGTTATGGAACTTTAAATCATCTCTACATCTCTATCTCTAACACCAAAACAATATTGATTAATACAGTAGTTCTCAACCTTTTTGAGTCGCGACCCCCAATTTAACATGCATGTTGTCTGCGACCCCCGCTCACTGAACACAATCTCACACGCACAGTTCAGATCACCCAAAAAAGGACACAAAATGACCAAAAAAGACACAAATTGACCACAAAATTCTAAAAAAAGACACAAAATTACCAAAAAGGACACAAAATGACCAGAAAAGACACAAAATGACCAAAGAAAGACACAAAATGACCAAAAAAGACACAAAATTACCAAAAAAATGAAACAAAATGACCAAAAAAGACACAAATTGACCACAAAATGATCAAAAAAAGACACAAAATGACCAAAGAAAGACACAAAATTACCAAAGAAAGACACAAAATGACCCAAATAAAGAAACAAAATGACCAAAAAAAGACAGAAATGACTAAAAAAAGACACAAATGACTAAAAAAGACACAAAATGACCAAAAAAATGAAACAAAATGACCAAAAAAGACACAAATTGACCACAAAATTACAAAAAACACACACAAAATGACCAAAAAAGACACAAATTGACCACAAAATGATTAAAACACATTAACACATGAACACTTTAACACAGTGGAGACAGAGCTGTCTTCCAAAATGATTTGGCGACCCCCAGAAATCATCTCACGACCCCAATTGGGGTCCCGACCCCAAGGTTGAGAATAGCTGGATTAATAAATAGCACCACAGGTTATGATTTGGAGGGTGAACAGTCTCCATCGGCTGTACCTGCTGTCACAAACCTGGAGATGAATTTATTTAGATATTTATTTATTTAGAGCTTTGCAACAAAGTTTAATTTCACTCTTTGTGCAACAACTGAAACTCCAGGCAGGTTTACAGCAAGTGAGCAATGTTTGTCAGTGATTTGCTCAGGATCGGATCACCAACAACAAATCAGCAGAGTTAGGAAATTGAGCAAATGCTAATTGTCGACAATTATTCTTGGTGAATTGTCTCACTTCCTCATTGTGACCTCTGGGACGACTTCTCATCTGGCTCCGTGTGTGGTCCGAGCCGCATGCACTGACAGCAGGGAAATGTACCGGGAATGGGATAAAATACATTGTAACACTGTTAAAATGTTAAATGTACATATGAAATATTGATTTCTAAATGTAATTATTTCACCTTGTTATGGTATTTGATAAACTATGAGGTAATGTGTGAGACTTCAGGGGTTTAAAGTGTTTGGGAGAAGTTTAATCCGAGCATGTTTCCTCGCCTGCCTTGGCACTGACAAGGTCATTGAATTAACTCTGGTTTGAGTTCATGTTGAAATATCGAGCCACATAACTGAAAAAAAAACTCAATGAAGTGTGATAATTGCTACACTTAGTTCCCAAACTTGACTCAAATTGAGTCAAATTGTGCAATTTGAGGCTTGGAAAATTACCAGACCATGACCATAATTTCACATCAGCTTTTCAGGTGGCTCTCGCATATAGAAGCAAGACAGAAATACCTTTTTTTTTTTTATGAGCCTTGGCTCAAATACCTGCTTGTTTATAATGGAAAGTTGGTTGGTTATCGTGGAAAATTGGTTGGACATTTAATTTGCTGTCATGCGTTACGGTATGCCATGCAGACTCAGCAAAGATGAGAGTGGGAAAGCTGCCTCGGTTTGGATTTCATTCGTTCTTGCCCGCTCATTATCACCATCTTCTCTTACAGCTTGTTGAATCGCCACTGGGACGCAGCTAATTCAATCATCTGTCAGGAGATCCTCTGCTTGTTGAAGTAGGACAGTGGACCACAAATGACCTCTGGAGGCCCATATGGGATCTATTCCCCCAGAATACAGAGCTGCACATCTTCTAAACACACTAATGGTCACTTTTAGATCAGAGCAGTACACTGCAAAAAAGCCAACTTGTATTTTTTGGCCTAAAACAGTGATTTAAGTTGGTAAAACTTGTAAATATAAATTATTGACATTTAGGGCAATAATGTAAGTTAGCACAACAAAGGAAGCCAGTTGTCTGCTCAAAAACAAGTTGGTGAGTTGTTGTTACTTATATCTTTAAGTTGGGGTTCACAACAAGGGACAATAGTTCTGATAACTCTTATTTCTTTGTTGGGAAATGTGGGAAAGTGGTGAAATTTATTAGCGAAAACTAGCGGCTAACTGATGCTAGCGGCTAACTGATGCTAGCGGCGCTGCTTGTTACAGCTACAAGAGTAGCCATTAGCGTATCAATGCTAACTCAACATTGTGGTCGCAACATTAGCTGACATTTCATAGCAGCGCTACAATCGTGCCAATTCAGCACATTGCAGAAGTTAGCAGAAGTAAGGATTAAAAGTTATTACAATGTTAAATTATAAGTTAGTGCAATTTACAGTTGAGTTGACAAAAATCTGAATTCAGAGTTGAGCAAACTCAAAAACAAAACTTAAAATATTTAGTTTAATTGTCCAACTTAAAATTTTATCGAAGTTTGTTGCCTTGAAATTTTGAGTTCACCCAACTTTTTTTTTTTTTTGCAGTGTAACTGCGCTCATGCATTGTGTTGCTCGCTCTGCTGTTGCTTCACTGCGGAGGCTATGAAGCATACACCACCGTGAGAAAATATGTAAACATGCACACACACACACACACACGCTGTCTGTACTGTGCACACGCAAAATATTCAAACAACATATCCTGGAAATCCACACACACAGAAGGACGGAAAACATATCCTCACCCACATAAACAGACACATACACAGTATGAACAGCTAAATAAACACACCAGGAGAGAATATTTCTAAACTCTCTTCTTCACACACACACACACGTTGTAATTGTCTTTTTGTCTTCACATTCATCCACCTGCAGGGACATTTCATGTGGAATTTTTCAAGTATTGCAGTTGGTGTTGTTATGTAAGCAGTGGCGGTTCTAGACCAGTTTTACTGTAGGAGCCAAGGAGGGGCCAGTGTTTAATCAGAGGGGCACATTAGCACATGAAAAAATGGCAAAGATGATATTTAAGCATTCAAAATCTTTGAATGTCTTGAAAAAGACACAAAATGACCAAAAAAGACACAAAATGAGAAGACAGAATAACCAAAAAAAAACCCACAGAAGACATAAAAATGACAAAAAAAGACACAAAATATCTAAAACAGACACAAAAAAGACACATAAATGACACCAATGACAAAAAAAGACACAAAATTACCGAAAAAACCCCCCAAAATAACTAAAAAAGACCACAACAGACACAAAATTACCAAAAAAAGACACAAAATAACTAAAACAGACTCAAAAAAGACACATAAATGACACCAATGACAAAAAAGACACAAAATGACAAAAAAAAGGACACAAAATAACTAAAAAAGACACAACAACAGAAACAAAATTACCAAAAAAAAGACACAAAAAGACACAACAACAGACACAAAATTACCAAAAAAAGACACAAAAAGACTTACAAAGACACATAAAGACATGAAAAGGACTCAAAATATCCCAATAAGACTCCATAGAGTTAAACTATTATACAATGTAACATTCTGGGTTCCTTTTGTGTACAATGAGATATTGTTTGAACAAAAAAAGGTTAGAATTGTTCCATTGTTCATTGTTATAAATTGACCATTTTATTATTAATTTGACACAGGGGCCACAGCAGGGGCCAAAGAAAACACCAGCATGCTATCTTTTGTATCTTATGCTCAATGTCCTGTATATATATATCAATAACTATATATACTGTATTGCATCTTTCTGTTGGTTTGTTGACTTTACTCACAATATCATACACAAGTCATTATATAACCAGCTAGTAGGGCTAAATGATTTGGGGGAAAAACATCTAATTGCAATTCCTTTGACTGACATTGCAATTGTGATGTGATTCACAATATTGGATGGAATGCTCAGCTTTGCATCATTATCCTCATTTTCTTTGAAAAGTATATTAAAATGATTATGGATGGTGTAATTTTTGCGAGGTTTTGCATCAATTTTAAAATTGAGATTAATTTTAAAACCCACTTTTATTTACTGTTTTTTGTTTTACCCAGCACGAGACTCGTTTTGTTTTAGTTGTTTTTGCTTGTTCTTTGTTTTTATTGTTTTTATTGTTGGTCTGTCCTGCCATGTACAGCACTTTGTATCAGCTAACGCTGTCTTAAAGGGCTCTATAAATAAAGCTGATTTGATTTGATTTGATTTAAATCATATTGTGGCAATTAAACATAAATAAATATTGTATATGAAGTATTGGAACTGTTAAAACATCTGTATTTTAAACGGAGTGCACTGTGCCTGATGAAACAATGGGAGAATAAAAGCAGTTCGAGTCACGCTCTGCTGAAGCGTCTGCAGTGAGCGACCGCAAACACTTCCATTACAACAACGACTTTTCAACCTAAGTTGCTAATTGTACACATATGTTGCTCCAGCAGCAACATCTATATTTTGTTAGCTGTCCAGTGATGTAATCCAAAACACTTATGTGCACTTATGTAGTGTCACAAGATGTTGTTCTGGAACACAAGCAGAGCAGAAAAACACTGAGGGATCCCTGCTGGGACTCAAACATGTGTAGCTTATATACATGTTGAGAACATGTTCCGTTTATTTTCTTAAAGATAGTTTTGTCCATCACTAATGTTGACCTTTTAGCTGTTTGTCCAGAGATCTTACAGTGTGTGGGCATGTGTGTGTGTGTGTGTGTGTGTGTGTGCCAAGGTTATAATAGTTTTGTATTTTTCATTAGTTTTAGTTTTAATTTCGTTGTGAATTTTTGTTTTCAAATTCAGTTAGTTTTAGTTAGTTTTTAGAGTGAGTTTTCTAGTTTTAGTTTATTTTTTATTTTTTTTAAATGCTTGGTTTTAGTTTAGTTTTTATTAGTTTTAGTGTTAGTTTTAGTTTTTTTGTAATGGGCTATACGTTGGGTGCCAGATTCAAATAGATCATAATGAATTTTGCCTTTATTTCCTTTGGTTTATCATCTCAGCCCCAATAAGGTTATTAACTCTTACAGTTCTGGGTGTTTTCACTGCAAAAAAGCCAACTTGTATTTTTTGGCCTAAAACAGTGATTTAAGTTGGTAAAACTTGGAAATATAAATTATTGACATTTAGGGCAATAATGTAAGTTAGCACAACAAAGGAAGCCAGTTGTCTGCTCAAAAACAAGTTGGTGAGTTGTTGTTACTTATATCTTTAAGTTGGGGTTCACAACAAGGGACAATAGTTCTGATAACTCTTATTTCTTTGTTGGGAAATGCAGGAAAGCGGTGAAATTCTGTCATTAGCGAAAGCTAGCGGCTAACTGATGCTAGCGGCTAACTGATGCTAGCAGCGCTGCTTGTTACAGCTACAAGAGTAGCCATTAGCGTATCAATGCTAACTCAAAATTGTGGTCGCAACATTAGCTGACAAGTTATTACAATGTAAATTATAAGTTAGTACAACTTACAGTTGAGTTGACAAAAAAAAAAATCAGAATTCAGAATTGAGCAAACTCAAAAACAAAACTTAAAATATTTAGTTTAATTGTCCTACTTAAAATTGTATCTAAGTTTGTTGCCTTGAAATTTTGAGTTCACCCAACTTTTCTTTTTTTGCAGTGTTGTATTTTGGTTCTAGTGTAAACATCCCAGTCTCAGTAAACATATTCACCATGTGTTGCATGTTCAAATAGAAACACTGAATTATGAATGAAAAAAGTTGACCAAAACGAAAACTAAGGACATTTTCACTATAATTTTAGTTAGTTTTAGTTAGTTTTGTAACCACAAAATACAGTTTCAGTTAGTTATCGCTATCGTTTTTATTTTTATTTCAGTTAACGAAAATGTTTTTTCAATTCTAGTTTTCGTTATTTGGTTAACTATAATAACCTTGGTGTGTGTGTGTGTGTGTGTGTGTGTGTGTGTGTGTGTGTGTGTGTGACTCTTGTGACACATGGCCTGAGACAGAGTGTGTCTGGAGGGAGAGAGAGTCTTCGATGGGTGGGACTGAAAACAAGTGAGGCATGACTAAGAGGCCCAGGAAGTTCCAGCAGGCGGCTGTTATTGCTGAGTGTGTGTGTGTGTGTGTGTGTGTGTGTGTGTGTGTCTGTGTGTGTGTCTATGTGTGTGTTTATGTGTGATCGGGGGCCCAGAGGGACTGTGTGTGGCAATCCCGGCTGGAGAGTCTGGAAAATCTCTATGGAGTGACAAAAGCAGCAGTGTCCCTTGCAGCATATCTGTCTGTTGCCTTGGCTGCAACACTTTATTGGCTCGTAGAGTTTAATTTAATGAAACTGTAAAAAGTAAACAACAACAACCTGTAAGTGGATGTATGTGTGCATGCTCCCATACATGCATGTGCAGTCTCAAAGCCACTTAATTACAGCGGCAGGAAGAAATACAATTAGTGACTTCCACCCCTTGCAGGGTTTTAAAGCGTGATTTCAGTGTTTTAACCCCTGAGCATCCCTAGGCACATCCTTTGGCTTTTAATTTCACTTTTTTTTTTAAATAATTTTGGCTGCTTAATGCATATGGCATCAATTTTGGCATGGGTGTGAGTTTTTTTTCTTCTTAGAATTTTGACAGTTTGACCTTTGCTCCTATAAAAGGTCTATAATAAACTCTGTAGCCAAAATACAGACCCTCAGACCCTTAAAGAAAAAAAAAAGTCATATATTCAAACCACAATTTCTGAACCCACAGCCATTACTGAAAATAATGTTTTTTATTGTGCTAGGCTTTCACATTTTTACTATTTTCCACCAGATTGAGCCATTTTCTCATGCCTGCCTGAAGCAAATACATGCTACCATACTGGTTTCTGTGTGTCTTATATCTAAATATTGTTGCTAATCATTAAGATTAGCATTAACTAGCATTAAGGATACAGAAAATAAATAAATTGTGTTTATTTTTCATAAAAACAATGGCATTATGTAAACAATCTGACATTTAAAGGGTTAAAAAAAGTAATATTTGGCAGTTATGATCAGGAGTGAAGTTGGATAAAAGATTTAACTCATTGAAAGTGTAAAATAATATTAATATTTAGTATTTTTATGCAGTTTTGAGAAGGGGGTATTTCTTGTTTTCCAATCTGTCACTACACAATATAATTAAAAAATGCATCAAAGTCAGTATTGTTGCTAATCATCTTTATACCCCAGACTATGAGAAAATAAAAATATTTCCTCATAGCATTAAGTACACAATAATTCTGTTTTGTGCTGTTTTTCACAACAGCTCTACAAGAGCATTTAAAATTTTAAAACTCTGAAACTAAAACTGAATTATATTTGGAATTTGTAATCTGAACTGAATGTGGTGAAGAGATTTTACTCACATACTATTATATATAATTTCATACCGTCTTTTTTGCCGTGTACATTTTGCATTTAACAGTTTTTGAAAGGGTCATATGCAGTGGTGTAAGAAGTATTAGGATCCTTTTCTTAAGTAAAAGTACTAATAAAACACTGTGAGATTACTCCACTACAAGTAAAAGTCCTGCATTCAAAACATACTGAAGTAAAAGTACAAAAGTATCAGCACCAAAATGTACTTAAAGTATCAAAAGTAAAAGTACTCGTTTTGCAGAGTGGACCCACTCAGATTGTTTTATGTGTTCTAAATATATTATAAGATTATTTGTATTGATGCATTTATATAAGTAGCATTTTACTGTTGTCCAGATAGGACTAATTTTAACTACTGAACACACTGTTATGTTTTATAAATGTGTAATCATATTAAATATTTTTTCATGTTGAATCTGAAAAGTAACTAAAGCTGTCAGCTAAATGTAGTGGAGTAAAAAGTACAATATTTGCCTCTAAATGTAGTAGAGTAGAAGTATAAAGTCACATAAAATAGAAATACTCAAGTAATGTAAAAGTACCTCAAAATTGTACTTAAGTACAGTACTTGAGTAAATGTACTTAGTTACTTCCCACCACTGGTCATATGAGGTTTAAACAACATCACAGCAAGAAAACAACTAATATATTTGTCCAGTGAAGAACAATGGGGTTCAGTTGTACAGTTTTGCAACATATTCTGAATACAGATTCGTAGTGACGTAAAACTACATGATTTGGAAAACCGCTCTGCAGTGGTGGAAAGTAACAAAGTACATTTACTCAAGTACTGTACTTAAGTACAATTTCGAGGTACTGGTACTTTACTTGAGTGTTTCTATTTTCTGTAAATTTATACTTCTACTTCACTACATTTTGAGGCAAATATTGTACTTTTTACTCCACTATATTTAGCGGACAGCTTTAGTTACTTTTCAGGTCGATATTCAACATAAAACATATGATCAATTTAAGGTGATTAGACTTTTTTATTTTATTAAATCTTATAACAGTATATTAAGTACTTACATGAGCCATATCTTTACAAAATTAAAACCCTGCTTACATAAAATCATCAATACAAATAATGTAATACTATATTTAGAATATATAAAACAATCATAGTGGGTCCATTCGGCACAACAAGTACTTTTACTTTTGATACTTTAAGTATACTTTGATGCTGATACTTTTGTACTTTTACTTAAGTAAGTTTTGAATGCAGGACTTTTTCTTGTAGTGGAGTCATTTCACAGTGTGTATTAGTACTTTTACTGTAGTGGAGTCATTTCACAGTGTGTATTAGTACTTTTACTGAAGTAAAGGATCTGAATACTTCTTCCACCACTGGGTTTAAACAACATCACAGCAAGAAAACAACTAATATATCTGTCCAGTGAAGAACAATGGGGTTCAGTTGTACAATTTTGCAATATATTCTGAATACAGATTCGTAGTGACGTAAAACTACATGATTTGGGAAACCGCTCTGTCTGGTGGAGTTGTTTTCTGCTGCTCACATGACCTGTCTCTGACCCAAAGGCACTCACTCCCCAGATTGCGTTGCTACAATGAGCATTGGACTGACGCACTGAGCACAGAGAGACAATAGCTTACCTCAGACAGGCAGACATAGCAAACCTCAGAGCTATCAGACACTCTCTAATCTCTAATCTCAGCCCATGGGACAGTCGTGTCTTTCCTGCTCCCACATGGCCACATCAGACACAACACTGGCCTGGAGCAAGGTTAGAATAGTTTTGGATGTTTCATTATTTTGTTGTGAATTTTTGTCTTCAAATTCAGTTAGTTTTAGTTAGTTTTTAGAGTGAGTTTTCTAGTTTTAATCTAGTTTTTATTTTTTGAAAATGCTTAGTTTTAGTTTAGTTTTTATTAGTTTTAGTGTTAGTTTTAGTTTTTTTGTAATGGGCTATATGCAGTGGTGGAATGTAACTAAGTACATTTACTCAAGTACTGTACTTAAGTACAATTTTGAGGTATTTGTACTTTACTTGAGTATTTTTATTTTATGTAACTTTATACTTATACTCCACTACATTTTGAGGTAAATATTGTACTTTTTACTCCACTACATTTAGCTGACAGCTTTAGTTACTTTTCAGGTTGAGATTTAACATAAAATATAAGATCAATTTAAAGTGATTAGACATATTTTTAACTAAAGCTCATAACAGTATTTTAAGTAGATACAATGAGTCCTGTCTTTTACTAAATTAAAACACTGGTTACATAAAAGGCACATTACAAATAATGTAATAATATATTTAGAATATATAAAACAATCCAAGTGGGTCCATTCTGCATAACGAGTACTTTTACTTTTGATACTTTAAGTACATTTTGATGCTGATACTTTTGTACTTTTACTTCAGTAAGTTTTGAATGCAGGACTTTTACTTGTAGTGGAGTCATTTCACAGTGTGGTATTAGTACTTTTACTTAAGTAAAGGATCTGAATACTTGTTCCACCACTGGCTATATGTTGGGTGCGAGATTCAAAGAGGTCATAATAAATGTTTCCTTTATTTCCTTTGGTTTATCATCTCAGCCCCAATAAGGTTATTAACTCTTACAGTTCTGGGTGTTTTGTATTTTGGTTCTAGTGTAAACATCCCAGTCTCAGTAAACATATTCACCATGTGTTGAATATTCAAATAGAAACACTGAATTATGAATGAAAAAAGTTGACAAAAACGAAAACTAAGGACATTTTCACTATAATTTCAGTTAGTTTTAGTTAGTTTTGTAACCACAAAATACAGTTTCAGTTCGTTATCGTTTTTTTTTTTAAAAACTCTAGTTTTTATTTTTATTTCAGTTAACGAAAATGTTTTTTCAATTCTAGTTTTCATTATTTCGTTAGTTTTTTTATTAACTATAATAACCTTGGTCTAGAGAGGACATTAGGATCTAACTCGGTTACAATATCAGCTGGATGGACAATAACACGCATCCTTTGCACAGTCTAGTGTTTAAACAAAAGAGTGTTTTTAGTTGGAGGCTACGGCAGCTAAGCTGCTAAAAGGACAGATTCAAGAATACGTTTTTACCTACTGCAATGACTCCCCTTTTAGTAAGGACAGAAGAATATTTATTTAATATTTATTTAAATTTTTAGCTTAGCTGCTTATACTGTATTTACCAAACTGTATTTTTGCACATGTTTTTTGCACATATATATTTGCACACCTGTTTATGTATTTACACACCTGTATATCTGCACACTTGCTGTAACTGTTATCTATGAGTAACAGCTACTAATGCACATGGACCATCCATTCCACTTCCTCTATACTAGGCTATGTATTGTGGGCTCATGTTCTGTATAGGTGGAATATGTATGTATCACCATGGTCTCACAGAAATCCGTGAAATAGCCACGGATTTCGCTTAACTCAAAATCCGTGGAATAGCCACGGAATCACTCAAATTTCCGTGAAACTGACACGGATTTGGCTACAATGCAAGTTAATAACAGTCATATCCCGTGGCTATTCCAACATACAAAGTGATTATGTACATTCACTGAGTGAATATTTAGAAAATAAAACATATATTTCTCGCTAGAAATGTGATCAAAATCCATTTTTATGCAGAAACTAAGTCAAAATATTGATTTTTTCACTAAAAATGAGAGAACTGTCCGCCATGTTTTTGTTCTGACCGCTGGGACCTTGAAAGTCACGTGACTTGGAACAAACCAATAGGAACAAATATCCATGGAATAGCCACGGGATATGACTGTCATTAACTTGCATTGTAGCGAAATCCGTGTCAGTTTCACAGAAATTTTAGCGATTCCGTGGCTATTTCACGGATTTCTGTGAGACCAGGTTCGTATGGATACATGTGTTGTGTTGTGTTGTGTTGTGTTGTGTTGTGTGTATGTTGGCTGCTGGAACACCTACATTTCTCTGCTGGGATGAATAAAGTATTTCTTATCTTCTTATCTTCTTATCTTATCTTGCTGTGAGGACACATCCAGTCAATGTAACTAATCATATCTATGCTGGGAAATTAAACCACTGAGTCACTGAAAATGTCCATTTGAACATGTGAAAATATACACTACCGGTCAACAGTTTTAGAACACCACAATTTTTCCAGTTTTTTATTGAAATTCAAGCAGTTCAAGTCAAATGAACAGCTTGAAAGGGTCCAAAGGTAAGTGGTGAACTGCCAGAGGTAAATAAAAAAAGGTAAGCTTAACCAAAACTGAAAAATAATGTACATTTCAGAATTATACAAGTAGGCCTTTTTCAGGGAACAAGAAATGGGTTAACAACTTAACTCTATGGAGTCTTGGGCTATTTTGTCCATTTTTGAATTCTTTTCATGTCTTTGTAAGTCATTTTGTGTCTTTTTTTATTCATTTTGTGTCTTTAGGTGTATTTTTTGCCATTTTGTGTCTTTTTTTGGTAATTTTGTGTCTTTTTTTAGTCATTTTGTGTCTTTTTTTAGTCATTTTGTGTATTTTTTTGTCATTTTGTGTCTTTTTTTGTCATTTTGTGTCTTTTTTGTCATTTTGTGTCTTTTTTTAGTCATTTTGTGTCTTTTTTTAGTCCTTTAGTCCAACACAAAAAGAGACATTAAACTGCATCATTTTCAATTAAATTCTGGAAAAGTTGGTGTGTTCTAAAGCTTTTGACCAGTAGTGTATCTCTGCGTTATAATGAACACAATTGAAGTTGGTTGCATCCAGAGCTTTTTTCTCAAGAGCATAAAACTGGACATTTGCAAATACAAATCAGGCCAGACGGTTCGAGCGATGTGATTGGCTGATGGGCGGTCGGATGGGAACTCCTACTCACTACTCACAACATGTGTTGCAAAGCACCAGAGATACTGCAAACCTGTGTGACATGTTTATAGCTGTCAATCTGCAGTTATGGTAATCACATCAAGGATAAAAAATAGTATATTGAAGTAAATTTTAATTTACAACTTCGAAAATAAAAACAGACCTGAAAACAAAATAAAATCAATCATTTTCCCCTCCAGTTCTTATATAACTAAGTGATCTCTGAGGCCTTCACTGATATCTCTGAGACGCCAGATAGCCGCCAACAAGAACTTGGCTGTGTTCACATAAACCAAAGAGAATGTCTTTCCCATGTGAGGGTCTATTTATTTACTGTCTTATGTCTCAGGTTTGACACTTGATAAAATGGTTCCAACAACTACTGTCAAATAATCAAGGACAGCACACAAATCCACCTTTGACGAGACACATTGCTCAAAAACAGATGCTACTTTTAAACACTTAAAGTATGTCTGCTGGGATCAAGAGGTGCTTGACAGTAATCCAATGGAAAAGTAAAATGTGTCAAAATAAATCCAGTGCAGTGCCAGATTGCAAAAACACATCTCTGGTTTATATGTGAACAGGGAGAGCAGGGGGCCCTGAACCTGCAGGGACCAGAGTTCAGTGGAGACACAGTGTGGTGAAACATGATACTAGATAGATAGATAGATAGATAGATAGATAGATAGATAGATAGATAGATAGATAGATAGATAGATAGATAGATACTGATTATACTGATGATATGATGGCAACAATGCTATAGTGACTAGTCGGTATATAATAATAATAATAATAATAATAATAATAATAATAATAGTACAGTATATAATATATAATATAATATGTAATAATAAATAGTAAAAATATAAAATAAAATATAAATAAATAAAATATAAATAAATTAAATAATATGATATATAATGTATAAATATATAATAATAGTAATATTAATAATAATAATAAATAAGGCCGGTATAATAATAATAGTAGTATATTACAGTATATAGTAATAACAATAATAGTAATGTCAGCAACAGTATATATAATAATACTAATTCTAATAGCATCAGTTGGTAGGATGGTTGGCCAGATGATGGTAATAATTAAACTAGTGATATGATGGAAACAATGCTATAGTGACTAGACGGTATACAATAATAATAATAATATAGTACAGTATATAATATAATATAATATGTAATAATAGATAATAAACAATATAAAAATAAAATGAAAAATATGAATAAAGTAATTTTAAGTAAAATAATATGATATATAATAATAATAATAATAATAATAATAATAATAATAATAATAATAATAATAATAATAAATAAGGCCGGTATAATAATAATAGTAGTATATTACAGTATATAGTAATAATAGTAATGGCAACAACAGTATATATAATAATAATAATAGTAATAATATTAATAACATTAGCATTTCAGTAATGTTGGTTCTGGCAGGTAGATGAGTTATAAAGTCTTACTGCTAAAGGAAGGAACGACTTTCTATTTCTGTGTTGGTATGTGAATATGAATTAAGATGACGTTAACCTGGTTTTCCCCGGTATATAATAACCTTTTATTTTATTATATGAAGATCTCATAGATTCCAAAGGACACTTACCAGCAGTGCATTGTATCCTCAGAACCAAGCAACAATGTGAAATACAGTAGCACTCTGCAACAACTGATACACAAAAGCACCACCATGTGGCAATATTCTATAATACATGTAGTTTTAGGTTAATCTTTGTTTATTGTTTATTGTTAAAAAGATCCCCATTAGCTGTCACCAAAATGTGGGATGTGTCATGAACATTAATGACACTTTGAAGTAACATTAATGCTCATGATACTTGTCATGTCATGTTTCTGACGGGCTTGTGTGACTCTTATGTAGACACCTTCAAAATAAAGTGTTACCATATCTTGCTTAAGTCACAAAGGCATGTTAAAAAAATTGCCAAAGTCATTTATTTCTCTTAAGTTACATAATTTACACACAGTGTTATTACTTTTAAAAGGAATCTTAAAACCCATTTTTATTCACTGGCTTTTAACTCAACAGGAGCCTTTGCTCTGTTTTATTTTTTGTTTTTATTTGTTCTTTGTGTTTTTTTTTAAAATTAAGATTAATTTTAAAATTGAGATTAATGTTAAAACCCACTTTTATTTACTGTTTTTTTGTTTTACCCAGCATGAGACTGGCTTTGTTTTAGTTGTTTTAGCTTGTTCTTTGTTTTTTTATTGTTTTTATTGTTGGTCTGTCCTGCCATGTACAGCACTTTGTATCAGCTAACGCTGTCTTGAAAAAAAAATAAAAATACAATTTTCATTATATTACTACCTTTTTTATTTTTATTTTATTTTTTATTTTGTTTTTGTTTTGTTTTGTGTCATTAGTTTGTTGTTTATTTCTTTTCTTAGAGATCCTCATTTGGGGAATACCAGTTTGCCTTGTATATATACAAGGCAATGTACAATATATACAAACAAAAACATCGGGTAAACAGACAAACATATATATATGTTTGTCTGTTTACCCGATGTTTTTGTTATTTACTTTGTGAATATATACCTTGAAAAAAAGGGGGGGAAAAAATGCAAGGTACAATATTGTAAAAAAAACACGAAATGACTCATTATGTTTGTGAAAGTAAGAAGCCTTGCAATAAAGTATTTTTTTAAAAAGCCAACGCTGTCTTAAAGGGCTATATAAATAAAGTTAATTTGATTTGATTTGACTATGCCAATAGCCATCCTTTGTTACATCTTTTTTGAGTGAGATGATCAATAAATGTCATATGTTACACTTTTGAAAAAAAGGCGATTATTTTAACAGGGTGACGATATTTTATATGACACAGGGCAGTCATTTCTTTCTCATTTTTTTTTTTTTTTTTTTAAATAAACTTTATTAAGGCAGTTGGGTGGGGTGTAATACAAAAAAATACATCAGAACGTCGCCAGGGGGTTTCAATAAATCATAAAGAGGTTGTCATACAAAAATATTATAAAAATTACAGATATTCAGAGTTTTAGCAGCTTTCAAATTAGTAGAGTCTTTAATAGAATTAATATACTGCTTGGTTTCACTTATAAATATAGAAAAGAGGGGATTTTTTTTTGTGTATCGAGATTTATGTATGTGATATTTTGCCAATAGTATAATTAGATTTATAATGTAATATTGATTTTTTTTTTGTGTATGGGAAGTCAGTGAAACCAAACAGTATATTTTCAAAACAAAGGGACAAATTAGGTTCAATTGAAAAAAAAAGGAAGTTACAAATATCTTTCCAGAACTTAGACGAAAAAGGGCAAGACCAAAATAAATGAAAAAAAAATACTTTCAGGGTTCCCTTCACAAAAAAAGCAATTCAAATCTAAATCTTTTTTAAAACGTTGAAGAAACATTTTAGTGGGGTAGATTCTGTGAATTATTTTAAAAGAAATTTCTTTGATCTTATTGTTGACTATATTGTCAGATATATTCAAAGACAGAACAGTAACAGATTAACAAGAAACACAGTGCAAGGAAACTGCAGAATTCAACACCGTAGAACCACTTTTGGACAGTCAGCTTTCTCAATTAAAGGCTGTAAAATCTGGAATACATTACCAACTGAAATAAAATCAATAACTAATCCTGAAACATTCACAAAAAACATTAAGTGTTGGCTCAAAGCAAACCAGAGCTGTACCCATTCTTAAAGTCTTATAGTCTTAAGTAGTTTTTTTTCTTTTCTTTTTTCTTTTTCTTTCTTTTTCTCTGTTATTTCTTTCTTTTCTCCTTTATTGTTGTATAGATTTATGATGATTTTAAACTCTAAGCTATATTTATACAGGGTTTATTTTATTTTATATATATATATTTTTTTTTTTCTTTTCTCAGGGTAAATGTATATTGTAATTGTTTGTAATTGTATTATATTTTGTAGATGGTGTAATTGTATATTGGATTTTTTTAGTATTGTGATTTTGTATGTAGTTGTAAAAGCCCAACTAGGGACAGGAGTTGAAAATTAGCTGAAGCTATATCTCTGTATGCAGCACATCAGATGCATGTCCTGTATCTATGCTAACTGCATTGTCCCTATCAAATAAAATAAATTCAAATTCAAATATATTTTGCTGGCAAATTCCAAATCTTCTCCCAATTAAGGTTATCAATAAAATATTTATTTCTCCTGGTCGCCGTATTTTCTAGCAGGTTAACATTTTTGACCCTTCCGGGGCTCCGTAGCTCGTCCTTCCGCCTCCCTGCTTGTTTAGTGGTTAAAGATGGCGGAAGCTCCTCCATGGCCCAGCCGGTTCTTCTGTCACAGATGCTCCGCAGAGATTAGTCCTCGGCTTCCCGTAAGTACAGTACAAAAAAAGTGAAGAGAGACACAGTTGGACTAATGAAAAACACAGTGGTGTTGTTGTAACTTTAGTAGAAATCATAGTAGCAGCGGGGCCAACAGTTAGCATGCTAACAGTGTTAGCTTGCTGCTACGAGGTCCCGTTTAGCTTGCTAGCCCAGTGTTAGCTAGCCTGTTAGCTAGCCTGTTAGCTAGCCTGTTATCCAAGTGCTGGATCTATCAGCAAAAACAACATGAACTGCGTAGTCAGTACACACATAACACTGCTACGTATCTTGCGGTATTTATAGCAACATTTTGGCTGGATCGTTGTTTTATTTCTGTGGGTTTTACGGGATATGTTAGCCTAGCTGTTAGCCGTTAGCTAGCAGTTACTGTTAACTGAAACACTGATCGCGTCTAATTTTCGACTTCAGGTGTTTCTTTCATTATTGAAGCACATTGAACACTAGTCTGACTTTGTGTACTAATCACTCATGTGAATGATCCGGCTGCAACAAAGCCACTACGTCCTTTTCTTGTTTTTCCCATTCAGTGAAGCACATAAGTGGCATACCTGTCACAGGCTAGAATGATCTGTCATAGAGCAGTAAATGCGCCCTTCACAATGTAAAAGATCAGCCATATGTTTCTGTAGAGTGCTGGTAATGACCTGTGGTCGCACCAACACCTCATATACCTGTGAAACCGCTGTTTTATTGTTCAGTACAGCCAGAGTGTAAATCATATCGACCAGAGGAAGTACAGCAGATTAACACAGTGTTTCTGTCAGGATCAAAATCAATCAAATATCAAAATTACTTTATGTATCCCCCAGGGGAAATTCAGTTAGTCTGGTAGAATTTATGTTAGAATGAGACAGCCTGATGTCTGTAGGAGTGAAGGATCTTTTGAATCTCTCCGTCCTGCAACAGAGAGAGAGGAGCCATCCACTACTGTTTTTTTGGTCCATAAAGGTTTTGTGTAGCGGACGATCTGGTATTTCAGGATGGCCTGGAACATCTTGACAGGCATCTTTCCACCACCTCCTCCAGTGTCTCCAACCTGGCTCCAACCACAGAACCAGCTCTTTAGACCAGAACCAGCTCTTTAGACCAGAACCAGCTCTTTAGACCAGAACCAGCTCTTTTGACCAGTCTGTCCAACCGCCTTGCTGCCTGATGCTGCCTCCCCAGCAGACTGCAGCATAAAACAACACACTACCACCACAGACCGATAAAACATCTGCAGCATCTTACTACAGATGTCCAGAGATCTGAGTTTCCTTAAGAAAAAGAGACGTCTCTGCCCCTTTTTGTAGAGAGTGTCAGTGTTTAGGGAGGGACCAGTCCAACTTATTATCCAGGTATACACCTACAGTTGAAACCAGAAGTTTACATACACTATATAAAAAGACACATATGCTTTTTTTCTGACTGTCTGACATGAAATCAGACAATCACTTTTCCTGTTTTAGGTCCGTTAGGATTACCAAAATTATTTCTATTTGCTAAATGCCAGAATAATGAGAGAAGGATTTTTTAAGACAATTTTTTATTACTTTCTTCAAAGTCAGAAGTTTACATACACTAACATTATTATGCATTGAAACAATTTGGGAAAGCCCAGATGATGCTGTCATGTCTTTGGAAGCTTCTGATAGGTTCATTGACAACAATTTGAGTTAATGAGAGACACACCTGTGAATTTATTTTAAGGCACACCTGAAACACACTGCTTCTTTGTGTAACATCATGGGAAAGTCAAAAGAAATCAACCAAGATATCAGGGAGATAATTTTGGACTTGCACAAGTAAGAAAGGAAGAAAGTAATAAAAAATTGTCTTAAAAAATCCTTCTCTCATTATTCTGGCATTTAGCAAATAGAAATAATTTTGGTAATCCTAACGGACCTAAAACAGGAAAAGTTATTGTCTGATTTCATGTCAGACAGTGAGAAAAAAAGCATATGTCTTTTTATATAGTGTATGTAAACTTCTGGTTTCAACTGTAGATACTTATAACTTGGTGTAAAACCAACAACACATAAATGAAACACAAGGACAAAAATACCTGTATATCCACACACAAGATGCAAAAAGTATGTAAGGTTACTAGGTTGTGTGTTGAATGTTGGGTTGCTTTTTTATCATTCTGACAGCCTGGAGGACGAAGCTGTAGTTATTTTGGTTCTGTTGGGCTTCACCTGGAGGCTGAACTCTGTGCCTCTAGACCAGCTGTTCTCAACCTTGGGGTCGGGACCCCAATTGGGGTCGCGAGATGATTTCTGGGGGTCGCCAAATCATTTTAGAAGTCAGCTCTGTCTCTGTCTTTTTTTGGTCATTTTGTGTTGTTTTTTTTGGTCGTTTTGTGTCTTTTTTGGTCATTTTGTGTCTTTTTTGGTCATTTTGTGTCATTTTTTGGTCATTTTGTGGTCAATTTGTGTCTTTTTTGGTCATTTTGTGTCTTTTTTTGGTCACATTGTCTTTTTTTGGCCATTTTGTGTCTTTTTTTGGTCATTTTGTGTCTTTTTTGGACATTTTGTTTCTTTTTTGGGTGATCTGAACTGTGTGTGTGAGATTCTCTTCAGTGAGCGGGGGTCGCGGACGACATGCATGTTAAATTGGGGGTCGCGACTCAAAAAGGTTGAGAACTACTGGTATAGACTACAGGTCCCTTATCAAAGAGTGACACAGCTGGCTAGGCTCGTGTCCCAACAGATGGTGGTGATGATGGGAAGGCCTCCTCAGATTGTTGGTGTTTCTGGAGTGTGTGCTGGAAGATATTTAGTGTTTTATTTGCTACAACAAATGGGGACAATTGTAGGTCGTTTGACAGACATTCTTTTTTTCAGACCTCCAAACACTTTACGCTGCTTTTCTTTGCTATTAGAGGTTAGAGCGAGGTTTAGTCTTATGACAAGGATTACAATCTTCTGTCTTCTTTATCTCACTGTCCAGCCAGGCCAACAGTAGACTTGTGTTGTCTCATTTGCAAGTTACTCTTGCCACACACACACACACAGACACATTACTATGCTGTGGCTGTAGATTCCATGCAGGAATTAACTGTTTCTTGTAAAAGTCACTGGTTCAAATTTTTTAAAAATTAAATTAGATTAATTACTTTATTAATCCCGTGTTCTGCATTTAACCCATCCTTTTTTACACACAAATGAACACACCATACAAGGAGCAGTAGGTAGGTAGCAAGGTTATTATAGTTAACGAAAACTAACAAAATAACGAAAACTAAAATTGAAAAAACATTTTTGTTAACTGAAATAAAAATAAAAACGAGTTTTTAAAAAAACGATAACTAACTGAAACTGTATTGTGTGGTTACAAAACTAACTAAAATTAAAGTGAAAATGTCCTTAATTTTCGTCTTTGTCAACTTTTTTCATACATAATTCAGTGTTTCTATTTCAACATGCAGGAACACATGGTGAATATGTTTACTGAGACTGGGATGTTTACACTAGAACCAAAATACAAAACACCCAGAACTGTAAGAATTAATAACCTTATTGAGGCTGAGATGATAAACCAAAGGAAATAAAGGCACATACCCATTACAAAAAAATTAAAACTAAAACTAATAGAAACTAAACTAAAACTAAGCATTTTCAAAAAATAAAAACAAAACTAAAACTAGCAAACTCACTCTAAAAACTAACTAAAACTAAGTGAATTTGAAAACAAAAATTCACAACGAAAATAAAACTAAAACTAATGAAAAATCCAAAACTATTATAACCTTGGTAGGTAGCTGCATTTAGGTGCACCCTGGATGAATTGACACCTGATGCAACTTTAAGTAAAATAAATACTTGTTATGATGAGTCTAATGTGCTTGTTTTTACTTCCCTTTGTTTGTTTACAGGAGTACACATGTCCAAGATGTGATTCAGGTTTTATTGAGGAACTGCTGGAGGAGAGAAGGTTTGTATATATTGTATATTAAATTTACTTTCCTAATCAAGGAAGCATTTTTTATGACTGTTGTACTGTAAATATTAGAGAGTTATGGGGAGAATGCCACCATTTATTATGATAATGACATTATTCATTAAGACTTTGTAAAGGAAATTATTTTCTTTTTTTCTCTTTAAATCTGGGACTTATCTTAATGTTATGCCATCATTCCTAACAGTTTGTTACTCACCAATATACACTGAAGCCAAATTCCTTGTATCTGCCCACATACCTGGCTGATAAAGCTAATTCTGAACATACAGTAGTCGAGCTTAAAAACAACATACAAACATTTGCTTTACACCAGCAGCTGTGAGCAACACAAGCTTTGTTTCTGCCACAAATTCAATCAACATGACTCTGTCTTTGCCCCAAACATGCTTCTATACAATCGTTTATCACATAAATAATTCTATTCAAAGGTCAGCTTTAAAAATTAACTTTTGATTGCACTGTTAAATAAAGAATTTAGATTTTGTGTGTACTTGAATTAAATGTTGTTACTTATTGATGCCATTGTAAGGCTGTGTAGAGCAGAGTCTTTGCTTTTTATTTGGAGTTGCCCTTCAAAAAAAGGAAAAAATAACTTTGGGCACAACTCGACAAAGATTGCTATCATTTTCTTGGTCAACTCAGTGTTGTATTACTGTCCTTTTTCATTTATGTTTATGATATTTCAAGGATATAAAGTTAAAATTGGGATCACAACTTCTACATTTAACCCATTGAAGCCTGGAAAGCAGATACGTCGTTTTGCAGTATTTGTATAAGCTCTCAAATACCTTTTTGAATTTCATTTCTATCTACTACAGAGGCTGAAAAAGCTATTATTTAGTAGAAGAGTTGACACTTTTTTTTCCAGAATTTTTCCAGAATTTCCAGAAAATTAGAGGCTTATTTTAAAATCTCCCAGCGATTTTTCAGGCCTCAATGGGTTAATGTACAATTACAAAACAGAGGAGGTTAGAATAAGGAGAAGAAATCGGACACTGAAAATCATGATGTCATGAATGATGAAAACTATGATGCATGGTGGGAAAAAAAAAAAGAATTTCCTTTTAATATCATTGAGTCGAGACATAACTTGAACTACTTGTCCCCTGTTTAGTGCTGACAATGGCTCCATGTCCACCATCTCCAGCGGGCCCCCGAACCAGCAACCATTTGAGGTTTCTAACTTTTCTTTCTCTAATCTCCATCATTGTTGTTCATTGTTGTTCATTGCACCTTATTTGTTTCATAGCACCAACATTTTTATACTGTATATTCATATTTATTCTGCACTGGAATTCTATTCTACTCCTTCTTTAGACACTTTATATTTTATTGTATTTTTATTGTATTTTTATATTTTATTGCTTGAAGTATGCCTAGATTTTTCTTTTTATTTAATTGTCATTGTCTATGTGTGTAATGCTGCTGCTACACTGTAATTTCCCAGCTTGGGATAAATAAAGTTTATCTATCTATCTATCTATCTATCTATCTATCTATCTATCTATCTATCTATCTATCCATCTATCCATCTATCCATCTATCCATCTATCTATCTATCAACCTCTTGCTCTGTCTGGCCTACTACACTGCTGCATAATGTTGTCAGAATTTCCTAATAGTTTCCATTGGCATTTTTTTTTGCTGATCTAGTACTGAACATGATGGAAGTCACCTCAAGGTTTCCACTTCTGCTTTTGTAACAGACCACAATCTTGCTCTGTATAGCAGTTATTAGTAGTGTTATATTGAATGATTTGGCTCTTTTTAACTTGAGTAACATTGGTAGCCTAATATGTAGTCTATTTAAGTGCTGTGAGATAACTTTCTACTGAAAACTACTGGGGCTATGATGATGCCGTTAGCTCATTATATACACTGTAATAAATTATTCTGTAGTCATTTAATTTGCCTTAACCCATTGAAGCCTGGAAAGCGGATACGTCGTTTTGTAGTATTTGTATAAGCTCTCAAATACTTTTTGAATTTCATTTCTATCTGCTACAGAGGCTGAAAAATCTATTATTTGGTAGAAGTGTTGACACTTCTGTTGAATATCCAGAAAAACTTCAGGTTTTAGGGGCTGATTTTAAAATCGCCCAGAGGTTTTACAGGAAGTTTTAGGCGTCAATGGGTTAATATATTTGATAAAATGTATTAAATATAAACGCATCCTTGATTTTGAGGCAGTTGTTTAAGTAACTTTAATATAAAAATGTTTGAGATAGTATCTACTTAATTTCACCACATTAAATATAATCTTTATGTGTATGTAATTCTAAATCAAGAGAATTTTAAATGAATCCAACAATAGAATTAGTCTGTTTTTAATTGACAGGCACTTCCTGTTATTAAGTTATTAACTCAACTTGTAACTTCGATAGATTTAATTAATAATATCGCCTGCAATCTGTTGCCTCAATTTTATTGAGTAGATATTGTTTATCTTTTTTTTTTTTTACAGTGTAGGGGGTTTCTTAATGTCTGCATGTATTTCCATTTGTTTTAAATTTGACCTGACAGTTAACAAAACCCTTAATGCTTGAGTTGTGTTGTAGTGTCAGTAAATATTTAACAACATAACGGCCCCCAGGTAATTCTGTGTGTTGTCATCTGTTATTTGCAGAATGCGGACCAGCACTTGTTTACATTCCCTTCAGGCTACGGTCAGTTTGCCCTGGGGGTCTTTGACGACCGCTTCGACTTCGGGGCTGGACTGGGAACAGAGGATAACAGGGACGCTGAAAACAGGCGAGAAAGGGAAACGGCATCACGGCAACGATACGGCGCCAGGCAACCAAGAAGTCGTCACGGTTCAAGGCGACAAGCAGGGAGGCATGAGGGGGTTCCCACTCTAGAGGGGTAAGGAGGACAGACTGGGACTTTTAGGACCTCAGTCTTAACCCATTGAAGCCTGGAAAGCGGATACGTCGTTTTGTAGTATTTGTAAAAGCTCTCAAATACTTTTTGAATTTCATTTCTATCTGCTACAGAGGCTGAAAAATCTATTATTTAGTAGAAGCTTTGACACTTCTATTGAATTTCCAGAAAAACCTCTGGGCTTATTTTAAAATCGCCCAGAGGTTTTACAGGCGTTTTAGGCCTTAATGGGTTAAGTCAAGCATAAGTGGGACTAAAAAGTAGTTCTGATTTATTGATGTAGGGTTGTACCAGGTACTTATCCATAGTCAGTATATTACCTACAGTAGGTGTTCAGCACACCCCCAGTTTGGAGAAGCAGGCAGGAATTCTGAAAAAGGAGCTAAGCTTCGGATGGGGGAGGCAGAAACAGCTGTTTTAGCCTGCGGAACACAGGAGTTGCTGCCTTGATTGTGTAGTTTGTTTTTGTCATTGTGTGACTTTGGTTAATCTGAACACCAAACAAACACAATTGAGGCAGCGGTAGACCAGAAACTCCTGTGTTCCTAAATGATGTACACCACTGGTCAAAAGTTTTAGAACACACCAACTTTTCCAGAATTTAATTGAAAATGATGCAGTTTAATGTCTCAGTGTACTCTGAAATTAATGCACATTTGCAACATTTAAAATTCTTTATTGAGCATGATAGTGTTTTGAAAGTAAAAAAACGATTCAAAATCACATTTTATGTTGGACTAAAGGACTAAAAAAAGACACAAAATGACCAAAAAAGACACACAACGACCAAAAAAAGACACCAAAAGACACAAAATGACAAAAAAAAAGACACAAAATGACCAAAAAAAGACACAAAATGACTTACAAAGACATGAAAATAATTCAAAAATGGACAAAATAGCCCAAGACTCCATAGAGTTAAGTTGTTAACCCATTTCTTGTTCCCTGAAAAAGGCCTACTTGTATAATTCTGAAATGTACATTATTTTTCAGTTTTGGTTAAGCTTACCTTTTTTTATTTACCTCTGGCAGTTCACCACTTACCTTTGTACCCTTTCAAGCTGTTCATTTGACTTGAACTGCTTGAATTTCAATAAAAAACTGGAAAAATTGGGGTGTTCTAAAACTTTTGACCGGTAGTGTATGTCTTGTTTCTGCCTCCATCCATAATAGTACACTGCCTAGCTTCCATGCACTGTAGGTAATACACTGACTATGGATAAGTACCTCACTTAAAAAGATTCAAGCTGTTTTTTTTATCATAACTGTGTCTTCTCTTTTGTAGAATCATTCAGCAACTAGTGAATGGAATTATTGCACCCACTGCAATGCCAAATATTGGTGTTGGACCCTGGTAAGTGTCACAGCTATATTTAACCAGAAAACAAATTCTCAAAAAAGTGATTTCTAGATTCATCGTAACTACTCAAATGTTTGATTATTATTTCCTTAAAGGGGTGTTCTTCACTCAAATCCTATGGATTATGCCTGGGGTGCTAATGGACTAGACGCAATTATAACTCAGGTATTTGTTTAGAAAACGTCAAAGTTTTTACTGTTAAATTCAAAAAGAGGAGTACATTTTAGTAGTGCATTTCATTTAATTTATTTTCTATCTTTCTGTCTCTTGTCTGTAGTTATTAAACCAGTTTGAGAACACGGGACCTCCGCCTGCTGATAGGGATAAAATAAAAACACTTCCTACAGTTCAAGTTACAGAGGAGCATGTTGGTAAGTTACCATAATAATGTGCAATACAATATTTTATGGCTTTTTTTCTAAGTGTAATTTTAATGTAAGTATCCTTTTGCCAGATAAGCTGGCTTCATTGGGTTTAGGTTTTAAACATGAATCTCAGAGTCCTTAATCCTCCTCACTTGTCCGTCTGACTATTAACAACTATGTTTGTTTAAATCAGCTATTCTCAACCTAGGGGTCCCGACCCCAATTGGGGTCGCAAGGTGATTTCTGGGGGTCGCCAAATCATTTTGGAAGTCAGCTCTGTCTCCATTGTCTTAAAGTGTTCATGTGTTAATGTGTTTTAGTCTTTTTGGTCATTTTGTTTAGAGCAAATTTTGTGTCTTTTTAGGGCCGTTTTGTTTCCTTTTTTTGGTCATTTTATGTCCTTTTTTGGTCATTTTGTGCCTTTTTTGGTCATTTTGTGTCTTTTTTGGTCATTTTGTTTCCTTTTTTTTGTCATTTTATGTCCTTTTTTGTCATTTTGTGTCTTTTATGGTCATTTTGTTTCCTTTTTTTGGTCATTTTATGTCTTTTTTTTGTCATTTTGTGTCTTTTTTGGTCAATTTGTGTCTTTTGTGGTAATTTTTTGAAATTTTTTGGTCAATTTGATTCCTTTTTTGCTTAATTTTATGTAATCTTTGGTCATTTTGGTCAGAGAGATGTTTTAGTTGTTGTCTGCTTCATCATTGGTCCAAAATTCGTCGTATCAATTGAGTTTGTATGATCTGAACTGTGCGTGTGAGATTGTGTTCAGTGAGCGGGGGTCACAGACAACATGCATGTTAAATTGGGGGTCGCGACTCAAAAAGGTTGAGAACTACTGGTTTAAATAACAATAGTAGTTCATAGAGTAATGTCACCATTTGTAAACCTCTCTTGCAAAACCCACTTGACTTTTTATTTTTTATTTTACATGTTCTGTGTTTCAGCTTCAGGCCTGGAATGTCCTGTGTGTAAAGAAGATTACAGTGTTGGAGAAAATGTGAGGCAGCTCCCATGCAATCACATGTTTCACAATGATTGCATAGTCCCCTGGCTGGAACAGGTATTAAACATCACCTATTTAATGCTCCCCCCACTTAACTATTCATCATTTACTACAGGGGTGGCCAACCCGTGGCTCCAGAGCCTCATGTGGCTCTTTAGGCCGCCTGCAGGGGCTCCCCGTGGCTGAGACAAAAAAAATTATATACATATTTTTACATTAAAATGTTCATTTATCAATGGTGTAGACCAAAAGTTATTTGTATTCCTCAATTGTAAAATTGTATAGCCTTTTTACTGCATATTAAAAAAGTTTTGACATTTAAGTCAACTAAAATGTGCTTCATAGCTTAAGAAAGTCTCCGGACCGACGCCTTAACCTTTAAATTTTGCCAACTTTGAGTTTAGTTTTGAGTTCCCCTAGATAGACTAGTTTTCAAAATCATATTAATAAATGCTCAATATGACTATTAATAATGTTGGTAGGCTAATTTAGACTTATTAGGCTGTTTAATTTTCATTTTAGGCTCAATATAAGGTTTGTGGCTCCATTACGCGATTTTTTTGGCCAACAGTGGCTCTTTAGTTAGTAAAGGTTGCCCCCCCTGATTTACTATCTGAGGCTATGTAATGTGGAAACCATCAGCAGTGACACTTTGTCTTATTTTGACCACTCTCTGTCTCCAGCATGACACGTGTCCAGTGTGCAGGAAAAGCTTGAGTGGACAGAACACAGCAACCAACCCTCCAGAACTATCAGGGATGAACTTTACCTCCTCCTCTTCCTCCTCCTCGTCCTCTTCTTCTTCCTCTACCCCTCAGTCCTCAAGTTCGACCAGCAATGAGAACTCCACTGATAACTCCTAGAGGACCGTTTGTCCTTCTCACCCTACCAGCTGCTTCTAGCTCCTGGGCTGCTGTACTTCAGAGCGGTGACCTCCAGTCTCTCCCTGCTGGGGGGTGGAGACCAGGAGCACTCCAGCCTGATTCAGGGCTAAGTGATACATGAGGTCCATGTATTTCTGCTCGTCCTGTTGCTCCCACCTTCATCAGGGATGTGAACAAAGGAAGGGTGGAGCCCTGGATTGCAGCTTCTGTCAGGGAGGATGTGGAAGAAGAAGCATGGAAACTCTACGAGGAGCTGGATCTACCTGAATCACCTCATACAGGAACAGAAAACAAAGGAATCCAAAGGTAGAAGACTCGGGACAAAAAGACAGTCGCTGTTCTTTTTTTTTTTTTTTTTTTAAATCTCCGGACTTGTATGATTTTAAAATTACCCATTTTTGCCAATTAAGCAAAAAAGAGGTGTACAGTTATTCATTTTTATAAGTAGCCTTCATATCTCACAGATAAAATGACCCAAAGTACGCACTTAAGTTTCTTAAGTTTTAGAATAATACTACATTTGATTCCTTGTTTTCTCAAAACAAAATCTAATAGTTTATAAAAGTGATTTTATTGTCGAGATCCACTTACAGATACAGTTTGTTTGCACTTGAAATTATGCGTCAAATTGCAGTAATTTTGTGCTGTTTGGAAGATGATGTGCATAATCATTAATTACACACATAAGGATTTTATGTCATCTGCCTAAAACACTTAGAAACATTTTAGTGCATCTGTGCATTTTAACCTAAATTAAATATTTTCTAAAGTTGCCAGTTGAAAAATAATTGATTTGCAGTTTGATCATGTCCAAAAAAAAGAACTGATATGAAAATAAAAGCTTTTTGGGTGCTAGCACTCAAAATTCATGTAAAGCATTCTCTCTCTCTGTGTGTGTGTGTGTGTGTGTGTGTGTAATCTTTAAGCAACAGAAGTCATAAAATTAATTTAAAGACATCCTTTGTAAACCTGATGTTATTTCAATAACTATGCACAAATATGTGTATTTATACATAAACAACCACTTAGCCAACATTTCTTTGCTGCACTATATTTTGCTGTGGTTAGAAACTAAAAAGTGCAGTAAAAAAGAGTGTTTTTTCCAAAATGTGGTCTTTGATACAGCAAATAACCACTGAACAAAACAAAAAAAGTCACGTTTCTCTTAATACCAAATAAATAAAACCGTATGTTCAACACTTTTTTGGCAAACAGGGAAGTTACAAGCTGTGCTAGTTTTTGTTCCCCAGTCTAAATTATGTGTCCCTTTTATGACATCATGCGGCTCTTACAACAGCCAGAGAACAATAACGTCATTAGCAATCACTGCTGGAAGTTATTTCAATGCATAATACGGTTATGAGATTGTTTTGTACTTTCAAAGTAAATTCCTGATCCAAAGGCATGCAGATATTGAAAAAAAAATAGTCTGTTAAATCTTTCAATGGGTTCCTTGCCTGTTAAATCAATAAGCCAATAAATTTAGTTTCCTTTCATTGTTTAGCCATAGGGGTGTATTTCCTCTGCATTGTGCTTCTTTTCTCTCTGGGGTTTCGGTTCAATGGCCTTTAATCTAAGGGGATTGTTATGAACACAACATGTGTCTCCCTAGAGGAAGTCGAAAAGTTATTTTATGGCTGAATTTGACTTTACAATGTGAAAGCTGATTCATATGGACAGCTTATTGTTGCATTTTTGTGTGGTATTTGTACCTTTTAGCTATGCACTTTTAACATGGCAAAATGTTCTGATATTTAGTTACCACCGATTCGATGTTTAGAGATGTCGTTTTGAATTTAAAATGAGAAAAAACATTTGAAAATAGATTTTGAACAGGTTGGCTGCACTTGTGCGCCTTTCACAAGCATCAGCATGGCACATCTGGATTTGGGAATTATCTAACATGCTCATAAATTTACCCAGGCTTGCTCAAATTGATGGGGAACATCTGGGTAATAATATATACCACAGACCAAGTGAACCACATAGAACACATTTATGTTTTAAAAAAATACTACCCCTAAATGTCAAAGATATGTGATGTGACATATATATGTTACATTGGGCGTTTATGGTATTTATGTTTATGATATTTCTTATTTTTAAATGAATAAATTAGACACATTTTCTGCTTACAGAGACACAATTTTTCCTTTTTTTTAAGTAACAAAATAATAAAAAATCAATAATACATAAAACAAATAACCATTTGCCTTTTTGTTTTCATCTCCATAACATATATCATAATTGTGACCAGAATAGTGATGTTAGACAACTAATTCCATTTCAGATTTGTTTTAAAGTAACAAAATGATAATAAATCAATAATAAATAAATATAAATAACACTGCCTCATTGGACGGCTTCTCAACAAGCTACTGTAGCTGTAAAACACTGCAAAACACACTTATGTACTTAAGATAACATACATGAACATTACTAGAACATTTAAAATGTTTGTGACACCCATGTCACCGTGGGTTCTTATGGGTTAAGGATTAGTCTACATAGCCACAGATGGACTTTCATACTGTCTTTTGACTTGAGAACAGGTTTTTTTCAGGGGTTTGTCTTTTCGCCGCTCCCACTACAACCTTTAATTTGACATCTACCCCCACGGTAGAAAAGTTACCCAGCAACACCATAATGTCACCATATCACCACTGTATATTATTTGCTCCTATTTCCATTGTTTAATCTGTAATATTATGTATTTTACAAACTGCAGCTGTGATCCATATGTCCATTGGTCAATCTTCAACACAGTCCAGATTTGTGTAAATGGTGATCTGTGTATTATTGCTGATGAATTCCTTCGAGCCCAGTAAAATCCCTGATTTAAAGGTCTTTACTATTTGTATGCTAGATGTAGCTTGGACTGTATGTGATTATTTCACGACTTCATTACCAAATCAAATCAAATCAAATAGTCTTTATTGTCATTATATAGTTCACTATACAACGAAATTGAAAGTGCCACTGCATAAGGTGCATAGTTATGACAATCATAACACAAAAACAACATGAGTAAAAACATTTAAAAAATACCGAGCTAAACAAGGACAAAAACAAGGACATGTGATGTAATAAATAAGTATAAAAATAAATAAATGGCTACTTAAAATGCTATAATTTATACATGAGGTAAATTGAGTGTTTTGCACATATCAATTGTATTGCACATGTCCGTTTTATTGCACCTTTTAATTAATTTATCCTGTGTGGGTGTTGAGAGTTCTGACATGCTTTTTAGAGTCATCAATATCCTTTAAAAATACAACTCCCTTAAAACAACGCTCATCACTGTGGGGATAGCATAAATCACCACGTTGAAACGTTTTCAGTAAATATATTAAACTCAGTATTTGTTTTGCCAAATTACATTAAAATAAATACGTTTTAATGGCTAAAAGCTGAAACGAATAATGTAAATCAGAGCCGTTGGTGTGAGACTATTATCCATCTGTTCTGGAAATGTAAATATACCCGTAAACTGTGGCAAGATATTTGCAGATTTATTTTAGATAATATTACCAGTGACTTCAAGCTCCTCTTGCAAGATGTGCTTTTTGGCTTTAAAATTAGTAACATTTCAGTTGAAAAAGAATATTATTTAATTAATCTAATTATAATCCTTGCAAAGTTTTACATCCATAAATGTAAATTTGCCAAAGTGAAACCTTTTATTTTGTGTTTTTATGAAAGAACTGGAGATTTACTTCAAATCAATTTCTAATGCTAAAAACAAGAAAGCTATAAAAACTGTGAGATTATGCTCCCACTTCAGTATTTTTGATTAAATTTAATTTTTCTTCCCTTGTGACCCCTGGCAATCTTTATTTATATATATATATATATATATTTTCTTTTATTATTTCACTACTATTGTTATTTTCATTTTCTAGTTATGTATTTATCTTTATTTTTGTATTATTTAGATGTTTCTTAAATTTTTATTAATGTAATGTTTACCCTGCTACTCCTGTTACTGTACTACTGCTGTATATGTTTAACCCTATAAAGCCAAGTGTATCATATTAGATACAGTAATTTTTGAGACCTCTACATCAAAAACCTGATGTATACATGTGTTGAAGATAAACAAACTGAGCAACAAATTGCACAAAAATACCAGATGTAGCAAAAATGATATGCAGGTTCCACGAGTGGATCAGTCATTGCTGCATTAAAAAACTTCATATCAGCAGATGTATGATGTTGTGTTATATGGAAAAAATATGTATTTTGCATGTTTGAGGAAAAAGGAAAAGTCAAAGTCTTAATAGGTTAAAAATGTTACGGTTTTATATGTTTTTGTTAGTTCAAGAAAAACAATCTGTGAGCAACAAATTGCACAAAAAGACCTGATGTATCAAATATGATACAAATTAGAATTCATATATGCAATTTTTTTTTTTTTTTTTAAATTCGTCAGCAGGTTAATAAGCACTCGGTTTTTAATTTTTTTAAATTTTCTGGCAATTATTTCATGGCACTGTCTCATTTTAAATCTCTTCTTAAAACCCACCTCTTCTCGTTGGCTTTTAACACCACGTAGAGTGTTGATTTTATGTTGATTTTATGTTGATTTTATGATTTTTTGTTTTTATTGTATTCATGCATATTTTATTTTGTGCGGGCAGTACATTTTATATTTTATTTTATTTATTTTTATCCCATTTTTAATTTATTGCATCTTACTGATCTATTGTTTACTACATCTCTTTGTATTGTGTTATGTATTTATTGTTTGTGCAGCACTTTGGAAACCTTGTATTTGCTAAAATTGTGCTATATAAATGAAGGGGATTGGATTGGATTGGTTCAGGCTTTATAGGGTTAAAAAAGAAAAAAAAAAAACTCATTTGACGTAACCACGCCCCTAAACACTACGTCATGCGTACGTGCTGAACAAGGCGTGTGCGCGTGGTGCAACTAGAGGACGACCGACTGCATCAGCTCCGCTCTGAAACATTTCAGCTTCTCCACCTCGCTGGAAGTTCCCCATAAAAAGGAGGAGCAAGACTCACCCCGTCGTAGTTAACACTGCGTTTATTCGACGCCTTAGTTAATACAAAATTATCCACCATGAAGTTATTGTGGGCTGTCAGCGCCCTGCTGCTGAGCTGCTGGCGAGCGAATGCTTCCACAGGTAAGAACTCTGTGTCCGCCATGTTGGATCAAGATGTAGACTTTGCTCCGACTACGAACATCAAAATGTTGATTCCAGGACCTGTTTTTTTAACCATACTAGAGTAGAATTTTTTTAAAATGTCGAATGTCTTTGTAGCCACCGTTATCACAAGATATACTCCGCCTTAATGAGAAACATTTACATTAACATTAGCCGCATTGGGCTCGTGTTATTGCTAAAATGGTCCGTTCGGATGATTGACCGGTGGGCTCGTGACGTCAGTTAACCCTGTAAAATAGCCTGAACCATGAAATAATTGCCAGAAAATTAAAAAAAAATTAAAAACCGAGTGCTTATTAACCTGCTGACGAATTTTAAAAAATAAATAAATTGCATATATGAATTCTAATTTGTATCATATTTGATACATCAGGTCTTTTTGTGCAATTTGTTGCTCACAGATTGTTTTTCTTGAACTAACAAAAACATATAAAACCTAACATTTTTAACCTATTAAGACTTTGACTTTTCCTTTTTCCTCAAACATGCAAAATACATATTTTTTCCATATAACACAACATCATACATCTGCAGATATGAAGTTTTTTAATGCAGCAATGATCCATTCGTGGAACCTGCATATCATTTTTGCTACATCTGGTATTTTTGTGCAATTTGTTGCTCAGTTTGTTTATCGTTAACACATGTATACATCAGGTTTTTGATGTAGAGGTCTCAAAAATAACTGTATCTAATATGATACACTTGGCTTTATAGGGTTAAACAGCGTTGACATCGTGTCGTCTGTGTTTTATTTCCGCCTGTTTCAGTTCTACAGAAATGGATTTAAATATTTGTCAAACGTCATGCGTGTGTAGTGGGTCACATGATAATGTTAATCAGAACCGTATGGTGTAACCCTGCTGTTGTTGTGTCCATTGAACTCGTAGTTGCGTAACGTTACCGTTAAAACGGGGTTGCTATGGGAATTAACGATAACTGACGTCACTTTCACCCTTGGGGTAAAACAATCCTAGTCCTTTTTTTTTTTTTTTTTTTTTTAAACTTTAAGTTCACTTCAAACTTCAAGTTTTTTGCACATTACATGGGCATCGTCAATACAATGAATGCCAGGGTATGAATACGATGAGACAAAATAAATCAAATGCTATCCATGTAAAGTCCTTATTGATAGAAAATAAACAACAAAAAAGAGAAAAAGAGAATAGAAACAGAAAATAAACATGCACACATATGCCTGTGCACCTGAACACATACGTGCCCATATTCACTTGCACCAACATGTCCAAATAATCATAAACATATTCATAGATACATAATTGCATTTATACATATGCGCACATTCATAAGAACAATACATGAAAGAAACTGTGGGGTTGCGAGTAAGTCGCCACTGATTACAACATTATGTTCATTGTTTTCCTAAACCATGTTGGTTCAAGATGTAGACTTTGCTCTGACTACGAACATCAAAATGTTGATTCCAGGACCTGTTTTTTTAACCATACTAGAGTTGAATTTTTTTTAAAATGTCGAATGTCTTTGTAGCCACCATTATCACAAGATATACTCCGCCTTAATGAGAAACATTTACATTAGCGCTAACATTAGCCGCATTGGGCTCGTGTTATTGCTAAAATGGTCCGTTCGGATGATTGACAGGTGGGCTCGTGACGTCAGTTAAACAGCGTTGACATCGTGTTGTCTGTGTTTTATTTCCGCCTGTTTCAGTTCTACAGAAATGGATTTAAATATTTGTCAAACGTCATGCGTGTGTAGTGGGTCACATGATGATGTTAATCAGAACCGTATGGTGTAACCCTGCTGTTGTTGTGTCCATTGAACTAGGCCTGGGACGATAACAAATTTTGCTGGACGATATATTGTCCCACAAATTATTGCCGATAAACGATATTATTGTCAACATGATAATATATCATAATAATGCACAGCCTTTCAAATACAATACACTTTTAATTCTCAGTGTTTTTTACCATTGTAATTGTAATTTTAAGAACGTTTAAATATCCTAAATAAATAAATACTTTTTTTTTTTTAAAAAGGGCAGCATTTATTTTGCAATGTAACAAACTCCACTTTCTGTGAGCGCACAGCGTTTATATTGACTTTGTGGACCAGTGTTGACTGTCGGGACGAAGGCTCTGCATCTCCAGCTGCAGAGCCTTCAGCATTTTTTCCCCAGCTGGGAAAACTGGGTCGGCTGGTTCTGCTTTAGATGGGCATGCAAGTTTGTTGTGGTGGCTTTTTTTTGTTGCCACCACTTTTGAACAAATTGGGCATACAGGCTCGTCCGTGTGTTGATGGGCTCACCTTTTTCATTCGGTTTGAAACAGACATATTCCCACACCGGGGCTGTGGCATTTGGCTTTGCAATCATCTTTTTTCCTGGCGTTGCTCCGCACGAGGCTCACCTGCTGCACTCTGTGTGTAGCCAATGCTAATGATAATGCCACAGAGACAAAGAGACTGGATGACTGACAGGAGGGTTCACTCCGCTCATTCTGCTATGGAACAAAAGCGCCCAGGTGCTGAGATCCAGCTCAGAGTGAACCCTCTTGTCATCCAGCCTGCTTGGAGGCAACAGATGAGGAAAACAAACACGCATGCGCATGGCGATATATCGAGGCCGGCAAAATTATTGAGTTCATTTAATTTATCGTGTGATTAATTGATTATCGGCCCAGGCCTACATTGAACTCGTAGTTGCGTAACGTTACCGTTACAACGGGGTTGCTAATGGGAATTAACGTTAACTGACGTCGTTACTTTCACCCTTGGGGTAAAACAATCCGAGTCCTTTTGATAAGCCTTTCCTCACGGCGTTTTAGAAACCGGAGCCATGGCTTGTAACGTCACAATTGACAGCTTCCCACAGTTAGCATAGTTCAGTTAGCAAGGTTCAGTTAGCATAGTTGGGGGCTTGTTCTGACTATCAGCTGTCTTTGATCCAGCAGGCCCAGCCACATGATGCCTCTCCGCTGTCACTGGGTGCTGTTTTGAGCCCTTGACATTTTCTGTTGTACTATATGCCTCATTTAGCCCATATTTCCCCAACTAATACCCACAATCAGGGCACATTTGGCCAATTTCCCAATTGACATAATAAGTAAACATAACCTGTGTTCACTGGGAACATGTGACAAGTGCAACTGTACAGCAATTAAACCCAAATTGAATAAAACGACATGTACCGAACAGACTGCTGCTTAAATTCAAATTTAACTTAAAACAGGAGCCCAGTATGTGACGACTCAATCTGCACTCTGCAAACAGAATCACAAAAAGTACAAAAAATATAAGCAGCTTCAGTCCCTAATCAGAACATAAGGTGATGTGCACCCCATTATTTAATCAGTTTATTATATATCGGCGTCCCATAGTTCATTTTCAAGCCAATATCGGCCGATACTGATAACGTGCGGATAATATTTATCTTTTTTGTACGGTGTCCTTGAGTGCCAAGAAAGGCGCCCCCAAATAAAATGTTTTATTATTATTATTAATATTGTGCATCCCTATTTACTATTAAAGGGTTGAGAAGAGAGTCTTATCGATGCCACTTGCACTTCTGCTTCCTATCAGATTGTCGCCAATGATTAACGTCTCTCGATAACAACCTGTATTTAATTAATACTCAGCTCTTTTCTTGGTTACATCGATCATAATCTGTTATCTGTTGTTATCACGTTACATGAGAGTCAAAGGTGCGAGGACCACAATGGTAAATAACAAACAGATATAAGAACAAGCTATTCTTTATTTGATACTCTGGGAACAACTTAAAATACCCAAGGAATTAGGTGGGAGCAGTATGAATAGGACTATTTAATTGCTTGTTTTTATCTCTACTAGCAATACAAAGAGCAGCACTGTTTTAGTTTGATTATAAAGCTAACTTACAATTGCCCTGATTATCTAAGAATGATGTAACGTAGATAAAACCGAAGAAACGGAATGTAAAGCGTCATCCAAATAAGGTAAACGTAGCCATAATGTAGCTCTGTTACAGGTCTTTAAACCTTGTGATGCAGATAATTATATCTTTTCATTTTTATATATCACATCTCCCAGCCCTATATGACAGGGAACTGATTCAGTGTCAATGTATTCAGTCATGATAGGATTTAATTTCTTGGCTGTTTATGACTATTTCTTTTTACTTACTTAAAATGGAATGATGTTGAAATTGCTTTAAGCTTTCTTTGCTGTTGACTTGACACCAAAATAGTTACTCACACATTTTTAAGTACACTTAAAAATCCAAACTTGGTCAATGTCCTCTTAATGTTTCGTCATCCTAAAGCGGTTGAGATTGGCAAGTGCACATGCGCTGATATATGTTGCAAAACTATGGGCTATGAAAGTCAAATGCATCCTTCATTTGGCATGATTTCCTAAAGCAAGAGTGAAACCGGGTAACTTTTATATTGCAGAGTACCAGCAACCAGTCTGTTTATGGATTTTGTATGCTTGTGTGTCAAACACAAGGAGCCCTCATACCATGCAGTGTTTCCTGCTTTAGTAACGACAGCCCTGCAGATCACGAGTCAAATTAGATTTCCCTCGAGTTTCAGCTTCTTCTCCAGCTTTACTTTGGCGGGCAAATAGGCAAGACTACTTTGTGGGTCAAAAGGCAGGAAAAGCCTGTTTTTTCACATATTTAGAGTACTGGATTTTCAGTGCCAGTAATTTGGTGAATAATAATATAATTTTGGTATTGACCACCATTTTGAGATCCCAGCTGCTTAACAGCCTCTCACTTAAATGACCCTTTAATGATAAAAGCCTGCAAAAGCACTGATAATGAGTGTAGAAGTTGACATCCATATAATGATGACAAATGTGCCGTTCACCACATGGGCAGTAAGACCTGGAAGATCAGGTCACATCCAACAGGTTCTTGTGGGCTGAAAATAACAAGTAAAGGCCTACTCCTCACAAGTTATTTCCAAGCAGGTCTAGAACAACTAATTCAAGACTAAAATGATTAAAGTGTAAAATTAACTGCTTTAATCATGTTAAAACCATGGGCATCCATCTTCTAGGGTGTTACATTGTACTAGCTCTTCCTGTTCAGCCTGAAAATTTCAATATACTATGTTCCCAGAGTGTTGAAAGTGGCCTGAGGGTTACATCTGTTGGTCTTTGTGTATACCCTTTATTTTTCAAAAGGCTCAATAAATTCCAGTTAATTTTTAACCAGTCACTTGAATAAAAGATGAACTCTCTATGAAGATAAAGCACATATTCCCTTAGTTTGGGTTTATTTGCTCCCTTCTATTTTTTGTGCTGAAAAAAAAAATCTCTTGCTTTGTGTTACAATAATATTTAATCTTTTTTTGTATGGTAATTGTATAGATATCCAGGCTTTTGTTCTCTGAAAGGGCTCAAAACTCATGTAGTCTGGTTTCATGTTAAAGAGCATAGGGCTAAAGGCAGTAAATTGCGTTGCCAAGATTAGGACTAGGTCCTCGACTATATTTAAATTTGAACTTTCATTCAGTATGTGCTACAAAGGTGACCTTTAGTAGCTACAGTGTGTGCCACTAAGCCAGAAAGGTCACATGATGTAGGTGTAGAGACTGAGGCTCTTGTCAGCTTATTTTGTTTTGTCTTAATTAATGTCTGACAGTTTTCATTTGAAGTGTTTTTGAAAATTGAGCTTGTCCAGCACAAAATAAAGTATATTTTCATTAAGGTAATTGAGAAAAGAAAAGATGATATGCAAGTTTACTGTTAAATCTCGAGGAAGAACCCAGTTTTCATCAGACTGGTTTTGGTTATTGGTGCTGGGTACGGTACTCTTTGCCCAGCCCAGGTTTTGTTCTGCTTGTGTTAGTTTTTAGAATATTTCTGAGAGGACGGGAACAAGCTGGCCATGCTTTGGCCTGTTGCGTGAGAATGTTATTTTTTCCTGGACCCACCTAAGAGTTTAACCCCCCTGACCACCACTGAGTGGCCAAACAAGTCCCCCTGCCTGCTATGAATGCGGAGAGCTGAGTTACAGGGAAGGGAACACATTGTTAAAAGAGAAGTTAATCTGTCAGGAAGAGATTTTCTGAGACATAACATATGGTCTGTGTTTTGTGAGCATTATAGTGCAGCCTGACACAGCCACACGTACACTTTTGAGCAGGATTTGACAGCCTAATTATGCAAACTAGCACATTTCATTCAAAACATAGATGTATTCCTTTCTAAATCTTTTTGGTACAGCCAATTGCTAAAAATATGTGTTTAAGGTTATTCACATGTGCATGCCTTAATGGCTTTCAATACATTGGTGTCATGTGCTTAACCTCCATGAAACATTTAGCAGGATTTTCTGAAAAATAAGTGTTAGCCTAGTTGAACAAACCAACCACTGTTTGGTGCTGCAAGGCACAACACAGGAAAGACACCAGCCCAAAATGCTTGCATGTCCTAAGCCCATGGATTTTCATTTTTAATTTTATAATGTGAAATGGTTTTTCATTTCAACCTCCTCTGCTTTTCTCTTCATGTTCTGTTTCATTCATTGCACTTTGTTTGATTTTATGGGAATGCTATTGCATGCTTTAAATGTTGTGTTTTTTGTTTTTCTTGCATAACTGCCTTTAGGAATGTCTTGATCATAGCTTTTTTTTGCCCACAGTCTTATTATTTATGTATTAATATTATTGTCTTCAAACACAAGAAACACCCTTAGAAATGCACTTGATTTAATAAAATAAGCAAATTAGTCTTATAAGAAATGATCACCCAAAGCATAATTTGTACTCTACTCTCATTAATATAAAAGGGCAGAATATCATAAACGCCTCCAAAACTAATGCAATATAATTAATCTGCAGCACAGATTACAGCCCCCCAAATAATTTTACCATTGTGTCAACACCTTTCTAAAACAATAATGAAACATTAAAGCCTCCATGAAGCTTGATGTACATAATACATTTGGAAATTGAGTGTTGATCCTGCATTTTCAGATCAGCTAAGGTAATCCTCAATTTCCTTTTGTATGTTGAATTTCTTATTGTTGTCTTTGTGGGTCAGAGTACCAGGGATGATCAAAACATCTACCAAAATAATTGGGTGAAAATGCTGCTCTTATCTATGCTTTTTCTATGTGCATACTTTCATATTTTCATTTCATTTGTGTTTTATTAACTTTGTTTCTTTTTGTTTCTTTTTCCTACTTGCTTGTCTTTCTTTCATCATGGCCTTTTATCATCAATCCATGAAATCACCTGGCTTGCTTTATTTACACCCACCACTTAAATACAATTCCATAAATCTCTGTACTGGGCTGACTGTAATTGGTGCTCAGCTGGTTTTATCAAGTCTCCGCTGTCTCAGATGAAGCTGATCAGTGACAGCGCGCAGCTCCACTGTGAGGTCATAGGGAACCCCATCCCTGAGGTGCAGTGGTGGTTTGTAGAAGGTGAAGAGCCCAACGAGACCTTCACCCAGCTCTTTGACGGGGCACGGGATGACCGTGTGCAAGTGAACGCCACATATATAGAGCACGCCACTAGCACCATCCACCTCACTAGCCTCTCCCTCAACGACTCGGGCACGTACGAGTGCCGCGCTTCCAACGACCCCGACCGCAATGAACTGAGGAAGACGCCAAAAATCAAGTGGATCCGCTCGCAGGCAAACATTATTGTGATCGAAAGTGAGTGTCAGAGGAAGCAGGAGGAGACTCAGGTCAAAGTAGCTTGGCTGTTCTCTCCTCATTAGTGAAGTCCTGGACATTCAGCTCCTGTTACACTCAACTCCCCATACTTCCCGGTCCAGTACCCTCTCCATCCTGCTTCACCCAGTATACACTCTCCCTCTCCTCTCCTCAAAAGCTCCAAGGTTGTCCTGTAGCAGAAGCCAACCTAGTCATGAGGTGTGGCTAGGCTCGGCAGCTTCCTTATCCTGTATCACCTGACACAGAACATGTCTTCAATCTGATGCCTTTTTTTCCCCTGATTCAAGGCTTGGGTCCATCTATGATAGGTTTTACATATAATACTGGTCATAAGGTTGGAAATTTGCAAATGGCTTCTGCAGGAAACTTACTGCATATGAACAAAATATCAAATGGTTTAATAAAAATAAAAAGGGGTGTCAGATTTCTTTATTAGCATTGCTTCTTGGTAGATATTTATTTTGCTAGCATTTCCCTTAATTGATACTAACATTGGCGATGACCCTGATGTTTATGCTTGTAGACCATTCCTGTGGCTTATAACCTACTGAACTGTAGGCACAGAAGTTGGCAACTAATAATTAAAATTATATTCTCAGCCATGGGATATCTTTCTGCCTTGTGGTCCAGTATTATTTTTATTTTGAAGAATTGTCAGTTTCCTTCACCCAGCTGAAGCAATGAGATGTGATTGGCAGTGATGCTGCCAATTATAATTCATCCCCTTCTTGCTGCTTCTTCTGCATGTATTTAAAGATCTTTCCCCCATGACCTTGTTGTAGACTACTGTAATGTATCTACAAGTGTGTCCAGTAAAACTCCTTTTCTCCCCTCCATTCTACTTTTGGTGTGACAGAACTCTCCATGTTGGGGAGCTCTTTCCACCTCTCTTGGAAAGTTCTGTGCATTTGTTGAGAACTTGTCACTGTTTTCCCTTTTTAATTTGTGGAAACCGATTTGTCTTAAGCTTAGCAAGGTAAAGGATAATGCCAAGGATTTAGTAATCTGATTAATTACTGGTTAGTAATCCTTAAATTTCCATCTTACCTCGTAACACTCAACAATTGTCATGACAACAAACTATTTACACCCTGGCAAGACTTGGAAGAATTACAGAGGACAAAATGAAGTATATATCTATATATACTATATATAGATGGCGTATATATATATATATATATATATATAATCTCATAGTTTACCTCTTTCACCACTACCTTTTTATTCCTTTGCTCATCAATAAGTGAGCATAGAGTATAGGGATGTCCTTTACCTGCTATATCTAATGACATTTTGACACATCAAATAATTTAATTCTGTAAAGACAACTGTTGAGTGTTGAGAACCAAAATTTCAGATGATGTACACAGTGATAATGATAATTTCAAGAAAATACCTTCAGGTCAGTAATGAAGAACAAACATATTGAGATTATGTATTTACTGCAAATTTAAAAAGCTACTTTTTAATTAATTTTTGACCAAATATGTAGTTACTGGGTTTTGCCTTTGTAGGACAGCATACATGTCTAAACCTTCCAAACAAACGTAATTAATGCCAATGAGATGTATTTTTTACTTTAGAAAAGAATGATTATTGAATTTTTCCATCTCTGTTTATCCTTAGCCCCAAACATCATCACTGAACCGTCTGAGGTCAGCAACCAGACCTCTGCGGTCCTCAGCTGCAACCTGACAGAGTCCAACCTTCCCATTAAGGGTTCCCACTGGATGTACAATGGCAAAGTCATTGAAACCTCCCAGTCTGGTGATGCTGCTCCATTCACAACCCTTCGGTAAGTAGCCAAATCCACCCAAGTGTGCCATATGGGCAGATCTGCCCTGAAGTTAATATGGCATGCAAGTGTGCTCAGTCTCTGATAGTAATATAAATGTCCTTTGTCTTGAATATGGTTATGTGTCTATGCTGTTTCCCACCAGCTCATAAAGCAGAAGAAGATGCTTGTTTATGTTTTGGACAGCCGTGCAATTCAGTGATTAACAGTATGAGTGAATGAACCATACAAGAAAGTAGCAAACCCAGCCAGCTTTAATACTTTTAGATATCCTATGTACATGTTTTTGTTATTAAACTTTTTATTTGAAGAAAAACAAAACAGAAAAACAAAAGAGCATGTTGCTCTACATCTTGTAAACATGTCAAGTCTTTCCATCAAAACATAAAAAGAAAGAAATGGTTTTAAAAAATAAAAATAAAAATAAAAAACATAATATAAATAAAATCAAAATCACATCCTTGCAAAAGCATTTAAACTATCACAATACTCTTACAAAGACATACTTATACCTAAATTGATAGGCAACTTGAAAATCAGAAAAAAATAAAATAATGATAATTCGAAAATCATAATCCTATGTACATTTTAGAAGACGTAGTTATTTCTTAGTCTTCGTCTCTGACTGTGAGCAATGTTTGCATTGCATGTCTGGCTCTAGTCCTTCTCTCTGAATGATATCGTGTCTCTTTCTGGCTCTGCTACTAATGTCAGTCCTCTAATGTTCGCTCTCTTGCACTTTTCCTTTTTGCTTGTTGCTGTTGTCCCTCCCCCTTTCACTGTGCTCCCATCCTCCATTAGCAGCAGAGCTAGAGGCTCCATTCAGCCATTCACTGCTCCTGATTAGCAGAGAGATGGAGCATGCAGTCGTGCAGCTTTGCCGGTAGTCTTGGCAGCAGGATAAGCGCCCCGAGCAGTTTGCTCACTTGCCCTGACCTTAATTCCCCATTAGAGAGCAGGCAGCACTGTACGGGACAGCAGCATAAAACAAAGTGGGATTGTGATCACTAGGGGAAATTTGAAATATTTGTTGCATGGACAAGCAGCTTTATTTTAACCCTTGGCTCTCCAGCACAAACAGGGTTCTGTTGTGAATTTTCTACTTGGCTAAGTGGAAAAGAAATCACTGTCATTAAAGTGTCTTCAGCTGAATTGGTTTCTGATAAACACAAGGCTGCTAGTGCTAGCTGCTAGTGCTAGCTGCTAGTGCTAGCTGCTAGGTCTGCAGAGAGAGAAAAAAATCACCTGAGTTCTGTTAATGACGAGAGTTGCATTGGTCATAATCTTTATTCTTTTTCCTTCCATAGTTTGGACAAAATCACTCACAGTTCCGGTGGAAAATATGAATGTGTCTTCCTGACTGAGCCAGAGGCGAAGCAGACGATTGAAGTAAAAAGTAAGTTAATGAATAAATACAACGGATAAACGTTAAGTGGCCATTTTATGTCAACTTCATGTTTATCTTTATGTCGGGGTTTAAGCTAATGTGGTCACAAATGTTATTTTTTAAAATAGTTGAATTTTAAAGGTGGCAATTTTCCAGGAAGTATCATGTGATGTTGTGTGAGTCAGGTCAAGTCAAAGTTTAGTTATAGAGCACATTTAAAAACAACCTCAGTTGACCAAAGTGCTGTTATTAAAATACAATAAATCATACACAAATAGGTATAAATATAAACAATGAAAACAATAAAATACTAAAAACAGTAAAACAATAAAATAGTAATAAAAACTCAATCCAAAGGTGATGTTTTGGCTGTCCTGCTGGTCTAGTCCATGATCTGGGTGTGGTCATTTGATCAACACATCCAATATAGACAGTGTCCTATGAATTTACTCAGAGTACTTCTCATTTATTGTATGTTTAAAGCTATGGTAATAAGCAAGCTATTGATCATGGCAATCCATAAAATAATTATAATAAAGCTAGCTCTTTAACCTTTCCAATTGCATTTTGGATTTTTGTTTATCTATGTAAAGGTGCTTCTCACTTCAAGTTAAACTATTAAGGGCACTTAATTTATTTATTTTTGTTTATATATTTTTTTATTGGAAATTAGCATTCATAAGCATCAGTACAAGACATTACTTATTCCACAGCTGTTTTCCATATTTTTGTTTTTTAAAGGGTACATTAGAACAAAGAACCACAAAAGAAAAATAAATGCAAAACAAAACAAAAAACATAGTATTATAATAATATATAATAATATATAGGGAGGCAAAAAAGCAGAGAAACAGAAACATTAACAATTATGCTAATAATACCAATACATAAATAAACACTGGATGCCAAGTATGCTCATTAAAAAAATAAAAAAAGATTTAAAAAATACCTTAATAGAATAAGGGCACTTAATTTAGGTAATTTACAGACTTTCATGTTCTAATTTGAGCTTGTTTCTCTTCTTGCGGTAGCTCTTCCACATGTTGCCGCCTACAAGCACTCTGAGCACGGCAACGAGAAGGACAAAGGCTCCATGGTGTGTGTGAGCCACGGATACCCTCTACCCACTGACTGGACTTGGTTCAAAGAGGAAGATGGCAGCATGAGGGTATATGTTTCTCTATTGTAATTTTGATTATCTTAACATTGATTATATTTTTGATCGTCAGTTCAAAAACCAGATCACACGAAACTAAACAGTTCAGTCACTTTTAATTCTTAGATGTTGTTAGAAGTTTTAGAAGTTGCAAATGATTTATTTCCAGGATAGTCTAGACGGATTTCAGAATAAAGGCCTCCTATAAGAAGTGAGGAGCATTTATGGGTACAAGTCAGGAACCGGCCTACCTTACATATCTCAAGGTCGCTTAGTCCAAAAAAAATGGTTCCCAAGCGAAATTTTGAGTTTTTAACCTTCTAATTTGTATATCAAATGGCCAATCGCCCATCTTGCTCAGTCATTGGAACCTTTCCCCTTAGTTTTTTTTGTAAGTAGGCAATCAAAGATGAGGAAATTAAGTTTCTGTATCTATAGTCTAGGGTCAGAGCAAGGATATAGTGGAGGCTCAGTGTCTTTTTTATGTATATCTATATGCAAAATACCAACTGGAACATTTAAAAGTGGCCTTAAAAAAACCACACAAATAATGCTTAATTTCACCTTAAAAGTTGATATTTTGCATATATATAAACATACATAAGAAAGACACTGAGCCTCCACTATATCCTTGCTCTGACCCTAGACTATAGATCCAGAAACTTAATTTCCTCATCTTTGATTTCCTACTTACAAAAAAGCTAAGGGGAAATGGTCCAACGACTGAGCAAGATGGGCAATTTGGCCGCCATATTGATATGCAAATGAGAAGGTCAAAAACTCAAAATTTCGCTTGGGAACCATTTTTTTTGGATTCAGCACCCTTGAAATAAGTAAAGTAGGCCGGTTCCTGACTTGTACCCATAAATGCTCCTCACTTTCACTTCTTGGACAATTCCGTCTAGACTAGGACACCAAAATAAAATGAAATGATGCAGAATTGTCATTCCTCTCTTGCTATTTGCATTAATAACTTGCTTCAAAATAATCCTCAGCCTATCATCAACGGCACTGTCGAGAAATATGAGATCAAGAGCACTCCTAACAAGACCACCCTGATCATTAATGACCTGAGCATGGAAGGAGACATCGGAGACTACGTCTGCTCTGGAACCAACGAGCTCGGAACAACCACCGATAAGATCCACCTGCGTGTTCGCAGCCGCCTGGCTGCTCTCTGGCCGTTCCTCGGCATCGTGGCTGAGGTCATCATCCTGGTGACCATCATCTTCATCTATGAGAAGAGGAGAAAGCCCGATGAGATCACCGACGGTACGTTTACTGTGCTGCCTATTTATCAGTGCGATATAATCGTTGGTTAATTCAAAAACTTGCAGGAAATGTTGCTATCTTCTAGGGCTGGGCGATATGGCCCTAAAAGAATATCACGATATTTCAGGCTCTTTTTGCGATAACGATTATTCTTCACGATATTACGAAATACTTAAAAAGATATAGAAAATATGATATTTTTTTTTTAGTCTGTATAAATAAATAAAAATCTAAAGTGTGAAGTGCAAATCTCAACAGTTTCCAAATACAAAAAAATTACTCTTGACTCTTGAGTATGAGCAAATAATAAAAATAACCATTTAGGGGTTCCGGGGGCATATTTTAATGACATTTTGTAAAGGAGAATAAAGGTTCTTGTATGTTTTATTTAAGGCGTCTTATTTTGACAGTCTTCTTGTAAGTTCTGTGGTAGATTCTGTTAACACACCGTGCTCTTATTTTGAAAGCTGCATGTGTTTAGCAACAGAGATTAAGTGGCTTTTTTTGATTAAAACAACTTTAATTGTTAGCCTTACGCCACTACATCAAGAAGTACGAATGTTGCCAATATCATGATATGCATTTTTTTTAAACATAAAAAAAATATACCGATATTTTTGTGAACGATACGATATGGCACACCCCTACTATCTTCCTAAATACACATTTTCTTAGGAGAAAAATATCCTTACATCATGAATAGGTAGCTAGCAAAATGGCTTTTAGTCGACCCACTTTCTTTCTTTCTTTCATGGCAAATTCCTAATTAAAATTGCCTGTTTAATGACTACATTTTCTCCAAAATGTACCAGGTTATAAAACCTTCTCTCATTCTCACTTATAGGAATGTGCTCCAGGTTACTGGGCAAATTAAATCCAATTTTATTATTATAAAATTACAAACAGTCGAAGACCATCTAACAAAAAACATGTTTTATCATTCTAAATTGGACCTTTAACATGCAAATAAAAGATATTTGATCACAGTAAAAATAATTCAATAACAACATGCATGAGTCCTATCTACTGATCATTTGAACACATAATAGTGTAAAAAAAAAACACATTAAGAGCATTTAAACGAACAACCAAACACATAAAACTCCAAAAACTCAAAATGTACAATATAGAGAGCTGGAAATATACTAATAAATGTTATTTTATTTTTAGTTTATTTAAAAGGGGACAGTGCAATTTCATAAAACACATGATTATACATGGTTAAAAAAAAAAAGCCAGAGTTAGCCAGAAGGCTAGTTTTCATCTGTATTCCCCTGGCCATGATGTAAAAAAGCAGAGAATTACGAAACAAAAAACAAACAAACAAACAAAAAAACCACAAACTAACAAACAAAAAAATAAAAAATAAAAATACGTACAATATACAAAATACATATACAATTTAAATTAATTGCAGTAGCGTAAGGAAATTAAGGGGGACAAAGGGCAAAAAAATGCCCCAACAAGTCGCTGAAAAAACAGGATTTTGAGAATTGAAGAAAAAAAAAAATTCTACTTGTAAGATTAAGTCAATATATCCAACATTAATCCTTATTGTTATTCAGTTAATTTTTATTTCCGTTTCGTTCTCAATGCACTGGCACAAATGGAATTGGTTGGCTGTTTCCTGTTACTGAGAAATCGATTGGTTTATCTCTGAAATCTGAAAATATCCACCAGGAAATAAACATTTCGAAGGGTAGAATTGGCCATTTGCCAACCTGCACTTAACTCCTTTATCCTCTGTCATAATGTGTGGCTAAAAGAAGGCCTAATTATTTTTTAGGCGGGTCACCTTTAGGCCTTGTTTACTCAACTGAGTTGAGAAGAGTTAGCGCCCCCTGATGGCTAGTTGGAGCCTCGTACAGCAAATCGTTGCTCTGAAGATGGAGAATATGTTCAGACTGACTACAGTTGCATGCTTTATATATAAACCCTTTGTCTTTGATTTTAATATCATTTACATTTTTCAAATGAATAACAGAAGTTAGCTTCCGCCTTTTGTGTAAACAATCTGTGATAGAAACTATTATTTTTTTATTATTTACATTTTTACTTCTCTGTTCGCTGCTGATTTTGCATTTTGGTAAGTGGACAAAACTGCATGTGGGACTGAAGTGGTTGAGCTGAGATGACCGCGTGAAAAAAAAAAAAAACAGCTATGGGAGTCTGAATGAACTGCTTTCATAGTCACCACTTCTAAGAGGAATGCGCTCAAAGATTTGGTCACTCTTTCACTGGCCCTGCAATCAGAAAATGGAAAGAAAATATTGTAAACTTTGCTCTATTTGTCCTGTTAAACCCTTTTGTTTGAGCCAATGAAAGAGTCAAATGAGACACGTAAAGCGAGTGTAATGATTTGACATAAACGGGTTGAAAAGTTAGAAGTTTCAGCATTCTGTCTGCATGCCTTCTGCATCTTGTACTTTATGCATGATAAATGATAGGCAGCCCTCTTCTAAAGGTCAGTACATCATTTACACGTGTCTCATTCACCATTATGGCCACAGAGAGGGCCCTACTCTGTGAATCTGTGCTCTTGCTCTGGTGTGAATAGCACCACTAGACCTGCCAGGTTGTGTGTTAGCTCCGCCAGTTCAAAGATGTTTGCTGTTGATCTGAAAACAGCCACTGCAGTGTTCCTTTGGTGTCCTTTGCTTGTATTGCATGAGCCTCTGTGATGCTAAGGGGGGACTCTGGACAGTGTAGTCTAGACGGATTTCAGAATAAAGGCCTCCTAGAAGAAGTGAGGAGCATTTATGGGTACAAGTCAGGAACCGGCCTACCTTACATATCTCAAGGGTGCTGAGTCCAAAAAAAGTGTTTTTGACCTTTTAATTTGTATCAAATGGCGGCCAAATTGCCCATCTTGCTCAGTCATTGGACCATTTCCCCTTAGTTTTTTTGTAAGTAGGCAATCAAAGATGAGGAAATTAAGTTTCTGGATCTATAGTCTAGGGTCAGAGCAAGGATATAGTGGAGGCTCAGTGTCTTTTTTATGGATATATATATATATATATATATATATATATATATATATATATGCAAAATACCAACTGGAACATTTAAAAGTGATTGAATATTTATGTCGGCCTTAAAAAATGACACAAATAATGCTTAATTTCACCTTAAAAGTTGGTATTTTGCATAAATATACATAAAAAAGACAGCGAGCCTCCACTATATCCTTGCTCTGACTCTAGACTACAGATCCAGAAACTTAATTTCCTACTTACAAAAAAACTTGGGGAAAATGGTCCAACAACTGAGCAAGATGGGCAATTTGGCCGCCATTTTGATATGCAAATTAGAAGGTCAAAAACTCAAAATTTCGCTTGGGAACCATTTTTTTTTTGGATTCAGCACCCTTGAGATAAGTAAAGTAGGCCGGTTCCTGACTTGTACCCATAAATGCTCCTCACTTTCACTTTTTGGACAATTCCGTCTAGACTAGTGTACAAAAAAAATGTTTATGAATGGCAATGTTCAAATCCTATTACAGATTTACTAAAGAGACATAGAGTTGCCTGTTAGGTGGCATTTAGTAATGTGCCTTTTGCAGAGCACAAATCATGAGTGTCTGTTTGGAACGCTGGATATATGATTTTTAAAGATATTTATAGTCAGAAACAGGTGGGCATGCTTCAGTTCACATTCAGTTGGATTTGATCATAACCTCATTGGAGCCGTGATGCAGAGGATGTCATGTTAACATTTGCTACCATCATTTGTGGGAGAGGGGGGTGGCATGCATTTCTCACAGCAGTAACACATGTTAGCTGCTATTAACTGACTCTTTTATTGTTGTTTTCTTCCTGCTGCCCAGATGACGACTCAGGATCTGCTCCTCTGTAAGTACACTCACAGATCACTGTTTCTATTGTCTCTGATTTTGTCTTTTTGCAGAACTCATGTTTGCTCTCCAATGCTTTTGTTTCAGTAAGAGCAACTCTACTGCAAATCACAAAGACAAGAATGTGAGGCAAAGGAACTCTAACTAGAAGCTGAAAGAGGTGCGTGAAACTATGAAGTTTGTCTTGGAGTTTAACTTGCTGTGGGCTAACTATGATTTTATGATTTTATTGTATTCATGCATATTTTATTTTGTGCGGGCAGTACATTTTACATTTTATTTTATTTATTTTTATCCCATTTTTTAATTTATTTTATCTTATTGCATCTTACTGTTCTATTGTTTACTACATCTCTTTGTATTGAGTTACACTACCGGTCAAAAGTTTTAGAACACCCCAATTTTTCCAGTTTTTTATTGAAATTCAAGCAGTTCAAGTCAAATGAACAGCTTGAAAGGGTCCAAAGGTAAGTGGTGAACTGCCAGAGGTAAATAAAAAAAGGTAAGCTTAACCAAAACTGGAAAATAATGTACATTTCAGAATTATACAAGTAGGCCTTTTTCAGGGAACAAGAAATGGGTTAACAACTTAACTCTATGGAGTCTTGGGCTATTTTGTCCATTTTTGAATTCTTTTCATGTCTTTGTAAGTCATTTTGTGTCTTTTTTTGGTCATTTTGTGTCTTTTTTTAGTCCTTTAGTTCAACATAAAATGTGATTTTGAATCTTTTTTTTACTTTCAAAACACTATCATGCTCAATAAAGAATTTTAAATGTCGCAAATGTGCATTAATTTCAGAGTACACTGAGACATTAAACTGCATCATTTTCAATTAAATTCTGGAAAAGTTGGTGTGTTCTAAAACTTTTGACCAGTAGTGTATATATTTATTGTTTGTGCAGCACTTTGGAAACCTTGTGTTTGCTAAAATTGTGCTCTATAAATAAAGTGGATTGGATGTCACAATACCAGAAGTACTAGTAGCCACTACCAATTCCAGTAAAATTCCACAATAACCAGTTCAATACTGCTATTAAAAACAAAATGTAGTAGTTAGGACAGTAACTTCTTCAGTGTTCTTTCATTCATGCAGCTCTTTTCTCCCCCAGATGGACGTGAGGATGTTGATGGTCCAGAATCCAGCTGTCGTGTGGCACATTATACTGTGCACCCTGCAATTTTAAGTACCTTCTTGTGCTTTGGGTGTTAATGTTTTAAGAAACTGACTGATTTCCTCTCATTTTGTTTTTCTTCTATATTCTTCTCCACATTGTGCAGCCACAGAACATAGTGTGAAGTAATTTCTGCTTGAGGCCGCGGGGCAAATATTGCATGAGTTTAATGATGTTCTAGCAAAGTGTGTGTTTGTTGTAAAATCATAAAGAGTTCATGTGAAGGATTGCCCGTCCATGGTTATTTTCTGTTCATGCTGATGCTTCCTACACCGACATCATAGTTGTCGGTCTCGGCTTTTATATTCTCCAATCTGGAATGATAACTTTATAAAGTTCTGCTCAGAGGATCTGAAACATTTTTTATCCTGCTGAGTCACTGCCGTTCTTCTAGCAATGTTAGCAGAGTTTTATACTTTGCCTTAACAAAAACCATTTCTCTTTTGTATGTAAATGCAAAATTTCAAATGAAATGACAAAATTATTAATTATGTTGCCATAAGAAATTACAGTTGTTTTCGTAGGAGAGCATTTTGTTCTTTTCATCTAGCTTTAATTTCCTTTTCCTGTTCACATTTTAAAAATCAGTTTTAGTCACCAATGCTTTTGTTCCCAATTTCACATTCAAAGTAAAACTATATTATGGACCAAGTGCATGAGACCCAGCAACTGCTGCCTCTGTTGAATACAACTTGAATACTGCGTGCTAATGTTTCAATGAATTACAGAAGATCAACATTTAATAAGATGTTTTTCTTTCTCACTCAACGTGATCTGAGTTAAACATTTGTGTGCGATTGTTGGACTGTCGTCTCTGTTCCTTCACTGTGTAGATGATTCAGAAGCCATATGTTTCATTTAAACTGATTAGTGTTGTGATTGGATGTTACCATTACAGAATTACACAGATTAAAAAGACCTAGCCAGAGTTGTGTAACTTGTTGTACCATCCAAAACCATCTGTTGTACAACTTGCACAAACTGAATAAAGGTATTCGATTTTACATGTTTGTTTGTTTGTTTACTTACTCAACTTTTATTCAAATCAAAGGTAAATAAGTGCTGTGTACAAGAAGACCCAGTTAGCTGTATAGAGCAGTAGTTCTCAACCTTTTTGAGTCGCGACCCCCAATTTAACATGCATGTTGTCCGTGACCCCCACTCACTGAACACAATCTCACAGTTCAAATCACCCGAAAAAGAAACAAAACGACCAAAAAAAGTAAACAAAACTACCAAAAAAGACACAAAATGACCAAAAAAAGACACAAAATGACCAAAAAAAGACACAAAATGACCAAAAAACCCACTAAATGACCAGAAAATACACAAAACGACTAAAAAAAGATACAAAATGACAAAAAAAAACACAAAATGACCAAAAAAAAAAAGACATTAAGTGACCAAAAAGTCTAAAACACTTTAACACAGTGGAGACAGAGCTGACTTCCAAAATGATTTGGCGACCCCCAGAAATCATCTCACGACTCCAATTGGGGTCCCGACCCCAAGGTTGAGAATAGCTGGTATAGACATCATAATCCTTATTTGTTTGTGGGATTTACTGTGCTGCAAACAAATATCAGCGTATCAACAACTGATAGAAATCTGAGGCTGAGAAAATATGAATAACTTCATTTTAACTTAATTTCTTTACGATGCATACCTAAACTAACTTACATGGTGATTATTTAGATTGCCAGATTAGTCTGTATTAATAAATCCTGTAATCTTTACTCTTCACATTTCATTTAAAATAATTTAGATGTAATGATAATTACTTGAGTGAACATTTTTAATCTAGGTACCTTGAAGTTGCTTAAATTGTCTGAATTGTAGCTGAACCCTGAATAACTTCTAACTAAATATTAAGTAAGCAACTTTATACTTCTGCTCCACTGCATAGCTGACAGCTTTAGGTACTTTTCAGGTCAAGATGTAACATATCTCAAGGGTGGTGAGTAAAAAATGGTTCCCAAGCGAAATTTTGAGTTTTTGACCTAATTTGTATCAAATGGCCAATTGCCCATCTTGCTCAGTGTTTGGACCATTTCCCCTTAGTTTTTTTGTAAGTAGGCAATCAAAGATGAGGATATTAATTTTCTGGATCTATAGTCTAGGGTCAGAGCAAGGATATAGTGGAGGCTCAGTGTCTTTTTTATGTATATATATATGTATATATATATATATATATATATATATATATATATATATGCAAAATAGCAACTGGAACATTTAAAAGTGATATTGATTGAATATTTATGTCGGCCTTAAAAAAATGACACAAATAATGCTTAATTTCACCTTAAAAGTTGGTATTTTGCGCATATATATATATATATATATATATATATATATATATATATATATATATATATATATACACACATAAAAAAGACACTGAGCCTCCACTATATCCTTGCTCTGACTCTAGACTATAGATCCAGAAACTTAATTTCCTCATCTTTGATTTCCTACTTACAATAAAACTAAGGGGAAATGGTCCAACAACTGAGCAAGATGGGCAATTTGGCCGCCATATTGATATGCAAATGAGAAGGTCAAAAACTCAAAATTTCGCTTGGGAACCTTTTTTTTTTTGGATTCAGCACCCTTGAAATAAGTAAAGTAGGCCGGTTCCTGACTTGTACCCATAAATGCTCCTCACTTTCACTTTTTGGACAATTCCATCTAGACTATAATGGGGAGAAAAAGCCTCAGTTTGTAATGTGTCTATTTCTCCACAAGGTGGAGCTATTGAACCATTAATTGTCGGACCACCGACTGTTGGCAGCCTATCAAAGAAAAGCAACAGGCGGACGCTGTTGATAGAAGCTCAGTGGAGAAAATCTGGATCTAGTATTAGAATTACTATGATCAGCTGACAGAGGCGGCATCAGGTATTGGCTCGCGCTCTACCTGAGATCAGCTGGAGGACAAAGGATGAGAAGTTGCTGGTTTCTTGTGACCTTCATGTGTCACCTTTACCCTGCAGACCCTTACCCTATCAGGTGAGTTTATTTAGTGGTGGTATATATTAATTTATTAGATAAATACACTGTAAACAATTGTCTTGTAAATTAACAGTAGAATACTGGCAGCATTCTACTATTAATTCTACAGTTCTCTTACTGTTATCTACTTTAAAAACCACATAGTGAATTACAGAAAAATCCTGCATTTCATTGACTAAAACACAGTATAGTGCTGAAGCTAGTTGAAATATTGTTGCAGTATACAATGCAGTCATTTTTTATAAATAGAGCATATTACTGTCTGAAAGCCAATTACTACAAATTAAGCGCTGTCTTCACTGTAACCTCAGTCATTTTAATAAACCATATACTGAATGAGCTAGTTAAGTTAAATACAAAATGTGGACAAAAAGATACTTAGAAATATACATATATGTTATGGGAAATAGCAAGCTACCTACAAATATTGCCCAGAATGCATTGTTTTCTACAGTATAATACCTTTTTAATGGAAAACAGTATGTTACTGTCACAATTTTCTTACAGCAATCTGTTCCAGTGTAGTTTTCTTTCTAATGGCTCTGCCAGGTTCTTTTGTTAACACACATTCTTCAGTGTAATCTACCTGTATGAGCAGCCAAAGGTAATACTGTCATCTCTCTCACACTCAGACAATAACAGCAGCAGCAGCCAGGTTGCAGCCATAGCAACACCACCGGTGCGCTCTTATTATCCCAAAGTGTTCTAGAGAGTAAAGCAGAAAGCTGCTGCTGCTGCTTCCAACTCCTCTCTGCTCCCTCCGCCGCCGCCCAGCCTCCTCAGGTCCAAGGTACGGGGAGTGTCCGTCCGCCCGCCCATCGTGTCTCCGCTCTGCCTGTGATGGACGAGGCGGAGGACGGAGATGAGGAGCCCAAATTCCTGCAGCAGCAGCCTCGACCTCCTCAGATCCCCAGCCTGGCCAGACGCGAGGAGCATGGGAGCAGCGGAGGAACCAAGATGAAGAAATTCACAGCAGCAGCAGCAGGAGGAGGCGGGGCCGCGTCCATTGCGCGCAAAAACTCCAACAACAATGATCTGTGGCTCCTGCAGGACGAGGAGGACTCCGCACCTGCTGCCAGCGCCAGCGGCAGCACCTCCTCTGCTCCTCCTGTGTTGCGCCGGAGGGATGCTGCTGCTGGAGGGGATCCGGCCCCGGAGACAGGAGCAGGAGCCATCGGGATGATATGCAACAAAAACGGAGACTGTAGAAGGGACCCGACCAGTTCAGGGAGCCTCTCCTCTCTCATCTCACGGCAGGAGAAGCAGGCTGATGGAGTAGTGGCGGCTGAGGACGGGAAGGCTCAGGCTGCCAGCATGGACGGCTCCATCACCTCAGCGGGGTCCCTGACTCAGGGGCCCGGGGCCGAGGTCAAGACCGCGGCAGTGATGGAGAAGAAGGACTCCAGAGTTTCCTTCTCCAACGCCCCGACCAGTAAAGGACAGACCCCGACCCTTCAGTCGAGGAATTCTGTGGCGTTTACCAAAGCTGAGGACGGATCTCAGATAGTCCCGGATGATGGAGACTCCAGGACCTACATGCAGCGGCAGTTCAGCTCCATGCTCCAGCCCGGAGTTAACAAATTCTCCCTGCGCATGTTTGGCAGCCAGAAGGCAGTGGAGAAGGAACAAGAGCGAGTAAAGTCAGCGGGGAACTGGATTATCCACCCGTACAGCGACTTCAGGTACGGCTCACACTGAGTTAGAGTCATAAACAGGAAACACTCTCTGCATGGAGGATAATATAGATAGATAGATATACTTTATTTATCCCAAGCTGGGAAATTACAGTGTAGCAGCAGCATTACACACAGAGACAATGACAACACAATTAAATAAGAACAACCTAGGCATACTTCAAGCGATAAAATATAAAAATACAATAAAATATAATAAAAAATAAAGTGTCTAAAGAAGGAGTATGTGTTAAGGAGTAGAATAGAATTCCAGTGCAGAATAAATATGAATATACAGTATAAAAATGTTGGTGCTATGAAACAAATAAGGTGCAATGAACAGTGTGCATAAAAAACACATAAAGTGCAAAAGAGCAGTGCATAAAGAGCCCAGTGGATGAGTAATAACTCCTTTTCCATATCACTTTATACGATTAAAATAATAAAATATTAATGTATTTATAAAGACACATGCACTTTACCAGATAAAAATAACGACATAAATATAACAAATTAACATTAGGCTACATGTTTATGCCTTATGATCCAGACTTATTTATTGTTCAACGTTTCCAAATATGCAGACATTAGCAAATACTCTTGACAGTGCTGCTCCCTAATTTAAGGGCCAGATAAAGACTAAAATATTATCCGATATATTTCTTACATGCTGGTGTCCCCTAAGAGGCTTTGTTAAAAGAGGTTTTATCTTGATGAAGTTGACATGAAGTTAGAAAAGTTGCATCAGTCTGAACATCTGTTTCAGCACCACAGACAGCTCCTCCACTTCTCTCTAGTGTAAAACAGCAGCAGGAAGCTCTCAGCCGCTCATGCATGACTATCAAAATATCATTTAATTTAGGACTGATTAGTGGTTTTGTGAGATTTATTGTCAGGGAACATTCATGACTCAGCAAGACTCCCACATATGAGACAAGCCGTCCTCATCAACCATAACAAAAACACACAAATGCAAATAATGTTTATTTTTATGACAGCTAAAGTCACGATTTTAAGGTCAGAATTTGATTCAGTTTATTCAAACATTTTTTGCAGCATTGCAGTCTATGTCATTGTTAGAATATGGAGTTATGATTCATAAAGATAAACAGCTTGTTGGTTTCATACCCCATAAACTTTCATTCACATTTTTAAATTCTTCTATGGCTACATGGTACAAAACTAAGGCCATATGGTCAAATTTTCGATTTTGCCAACCCTGCTTTTGATTTCAATAATTGAAGCTAAAAAGTTATTTTTGATTTAGAATTAAGATCATGACACCCTGATTACAGTTGGATCATTTGCTCAATTTATTTATTAGTCTATAAGATACAAGAAAACTGTGAAAAAGTTCAGTTTTCTGAGAATCCAATGTGATGTCTTTAAATATATAACCAGACTATATTTGCCATTTTTGCTTGAAAAATTGATTAAAGTTTAATCGTTTATCAAAATAGATGCTAATAAAATAAAATAAAATAAAATACAAAATAAATAAAATAAAATAGAATAAAAAAATAAAAAATAAATAAAAATAAAAATAAAATAAAATAAATAGATAAAAATAAAATAAAATAAAATAAAATAAAAATTAAAAAATAAAAATAAAATAAATAAACTACGGGTACATTTTGTGCTTGAAAAATTGATTAAAGTTTAATCGTTTATGAAAATAGATGCTAATAAAATAAAATAAAATAAAATAAAAAAATAAAATAAAATAAAATAAAATAGAATAAAAAAAAAAAAAAATAAATAAATAAATTAAATAAATAGATAAAAATAAAATAAAATAAAATAAAATTAAAAAAAATTAAAAAAATTTTTTTGTGACATGATAAAGCGTTGCAGAAGACAAAATGTAAACAACTATGAATCAGATTTGGAACATAAAAGCTGAGTTATCCTCCAGCTGCAGCTTTACAGTAATCAGTGGCGTGTCTGTTGTTCTTTATTCTGGACTGGGCTGCACCCAGCTTATCTTTCCTGTGATATTCCTGTCTCTCTCTCTCTCCTGTCCTTGGCTTCACCTTGTCATGAGTCAGATGGTATAAGTTTCCTCACCAGGAGAAGAGACCGTGCTCTTAGTAAAACCAGAGGACGTGTCTCATAAAAGATGATGAATGTGTCTCTCTAACCAGGTTCTACTGGGACTTCACCATGCTCATGTTCATGGTGGGCAACCTGATAATCATCCCCGTCGGCATCACCTTCTTCAAGGACGAGACCACCACGCCCTGGATCATCTTCAACGTGGTTTCCGACACCTTCTTCCTCATGGACCTGGTGCTGAACTTCAGGACCGGCATCGTGTTCGAGGACAACACCGAGATCATCCTGGACCCCAAGAAGATCAAGAAGAAGTACCTGAAGAGCTGGTTCGTGGTGGACTTCGTCTCTTCCATACCTGTGGATTATATCTTCCTCATCGTGGAGAAAGGGATGGACTCGGAGGTGTACAAGACGGCCCGGGCGCTCCGCATCGTCCGCTTCACCAAGATCCTCAGTCTGCTGCGTCTGCTGAGGCTCTCCAGACTCATCCGCTACATCCACCAATGGGAGGAGGTAGGCCGAGTCAGCATTTATGGGCTTCTGCACTGTAAAAAATGTTTGTAGAAATTACAGTAAAACACTGTCAAATTATATCAGAAATAGGGCGTGAAATTAAAAATGGAATATCACCGTAGTACACTTTTAATTACCGTAAATCAAAGAATAGCACAAAACTTTTACTTTTTTCTGTCATAAACTTTAGAAAACACACAGTTTTGCTGTAAAAGATATTAGATTTTAGAAATACCATAATGTCACAAGGACATAACTACCCTAAAAATAATAGCAGACCAAAGGACCTAACAAAGGACCTAAAATGACCAAAAGAGTCACAAAACGACCAAAAAAATAGACAGAAAACGTCCAAAAGAGACACAAAACTATCTAAAAAAGATACAAAATGACGCCAAAATACATAAAAATTATCAAATACAACACAAAATTACCAAAAAAAAGACAGAAAACGACCAAAAGAGACATGAAATTATCAAAAAAAGACACAAAATGACCAAAAAAATACGTAAAATGATCAAATGAGACACAAAATGACAGATTTTGCTGATGCTTACATTTAAATTTACTGCTGCCGGTATTTTACCGTAAATTAAATAGATTTTTTTTTCTGTCATAAACTGGGAGAAACACACAGTTTTGCTGTAAAAATATAACATTTTTAAAGTAAAATGAATGGAGAAATACGATGACGTGTGAATGAATGACACAATTACCCCTAAAAATAACAGGAATATTCAGTCTAAATTACAGTTTTTGCTGATAATTACATTTAAATTTACAGTAGAAAACCCACTCACTGTCATTTTTTACAGTAAAGTTCTGGTAACCACAGCTGCCGGTATTTTACCGTATATTAAACAGAATATTTTTTACAGTGTGGTCTCATGGTAGAAAGAGTTAGGCTGGAAAATTAACCTTTCATTTAAATGGAACACATTCAATTCAATTCAATTCAACTTTATTCATAGAGTGCATTTCATGCACAAGGCAGACTCAATGTGCTTCACAATGTACACTGTAAAAAATAAATTTTTATGAGAAAAAAATCTCATATTAACGGAAAAAATTTGTGGAAAAAAGTGGCAAATCTACGAGAAAAAAAAAGTTCAGATTTATGAGATTTAAAGTGGTGAATAAAGTGAAATAAGTAGAGAAATAAGTATCTCAAACATTTTTATATTAAAGTTACTTAAACAACTGCCTCAAAATCAAGGACGCATTTAAATTGAATACATTTTTATCAAATATATTTAGTAAAATGAAATGACTACAGAATAATTTATTACAGTGAATATTTAATATTTTTTCATTTATGAGAAAAAAATCTCATATTAACGGTAAAAAAGTTACAAATTTTAGGAAAAAAAAATCTCAAATTTGTGACCAAAAAAAGAAAAATGGTTGACGAGATTAAAGTGGCAAATCCACAATAAAAAAAAAAAAGTGCAGATTTATGAGATTTAAAGTGGTGAATAAAATGAAATAAGTAGATTCTATCTCAAACATTTTTATATTAAAGTCACTTAAACAACTGCCTCAAAATCAAGGACGCATTTAAATTTAATACATTTTTATCAAATATATTTAGTAAAATGAAATGACTACAGAACAATTTATTACAGTGTACCGATTTAATTTATTTACAATATTTTCCAAACATTTCTTCATTGTTTACTTTTACATTATGATGCATCCTAAGTGATCTTGCAGACGGAAACTGTGCTGAGATGCAGGATCACAAAAGTATTTTAATTATGAAAATATAATTCAAGAGTCTAACAAAAAAGGCTCATCAGCTCCACAGATCAAACCTGTCAGAGCGGTATTGATCATGAGGGCTGTTTCTGTATGGAACTAAGCTGCAGATTAGATATTATAACAAAGTATTTCCCCTCCACTGGAACTGTGTTTGAGTCTGACTGTATTAATAATACAATACTGATTCTGGTGCAGTGGTTTATGTCGGCATACAAGTAATTCTGTTTGTTCATCAGATCAATCCTCTGCATAATTACTCCACAACACATAAAACGGAGGTGTTTCCATGTTGTATAGCAATAAGCCTGATTGCTGGATAATGGCTCATTATAAGTGAACTGATGTAGTTAAGAATTCATGAAAAATTAATTTATCAGTGGGAGAGTGAGGAGAGATTTTCTGAGGAATGAACACAATAACTGCTCACACTAATTGGCTTTTTTTGTTGGGTTTTCAAAACAAAAAGCACCTTTTTTTCCACCATTTTTATCATTCTTTTAGTGTCACACAGCACCGATACAAGCTGTCTGATCACAGAACACACAGGAAGAGAGATAGATTTATTGTCATGTATAATACCTATAATACTGTATATGGGTGGTTGACGTGAACTCAAATTCAAAGTGAAAAAAAGAATAATTCAAAAATATATGTCAAATGACATACAATTATATTCCCTTTATATGTGAATAATTCAAAACTGAATGTGTCCATTTCTAATTCTGCATATATTTAGCATATTATTAACTTTTTGGTGTGGTAGTCCTAAAATGTGTCCACCGGTGCAACAAAATAAAGAATGTCATTATTTAATTCAGAGAATGTTGGACAGATAAGATAGATAAGCCCAAGGCATATTAGTTATGAATATTTTTTATCAATTTACATTATTTTCAATGATCAATCAATGTAAATTGATAAAAATATTCAGATCAATACTTAAACTGCGTTGTACCAAAGGACTACCTTAAGACGACCAGTTCCAACACTGCACGGAAATAGTAATATTATAATAATAATAATAATAATAATATTAATATTATGAAAATATTTGAGACAGAAGTGATCTTGTGTCCAGAGATTCTTCTGTCCTTCCTGGTTCTGGAAGGACCCCTCTCAGTAATGGGTGGTCACATTAATGCCTGTTTTATATCGACATCATGGCGTTGCTCCAGGAGGACAAAATGTAATGTGTCATAATAACTCTACATAGGGACCTTAAGTCAAGTCAAGTCAAAGTTTATTTATAGAGCACATTTAAAAACAACCTCAGTTGACCAAAGTGCTGTACAGTTATTAAAATAGAATAAATCATACACAACTGGATATAAATAAAAACAATAAAAAGAATAAAATACTAAAAACAGTAAAACAATAAAATAAAATAGTAATAAAAACTCAATCCAAAACAGAGTTAAAGATAAAAAAGACAAATAAAAGGGTAAAAAAGTAAAAAGAAAGCCAAGGATTCTTGCCTAGCTGGGACTGAACGCCAAGGAGAATAAATAGGTTTTTAATAATGTTTTAAAGTGCCTTAACACTTATATCCTCTAGATTCATTAAGTAAACACTCGTATGACATGCATTCAAGTATTTTAATGTATTTAGATTAATTTTCCATTAAATTACAGTTGTTTTAAGAGAAGTAATGCTACCTAGGACAGTTGCACCGGTGGACAAATGTCATGTTCAAAACAGAATATTTGCATAGTTGAAGAACGATGCTCATTGTTTGCAGATGGATTAGATGTAGAAGAATGAACTGCATATTAAAACATTCATTTTAACGAAATATTATCAAATTTTAGTAGTATTTGTCACTGGGAACACAAAAATTGAGCGTCACGTCAACCACCCATATGCTACATGAACATTAATGTTGCTTTGTGCTTACGTATATAAACTCAGGATTCCTGTTTGGACTAACCAAGCATCAATGAATAAAAAGTGTATGCTCCCTCACTCTGAGAATAACCAGTGCTCTTCTGGTTCCAGAGCTGTAATTTGAGCTGGGCGAGAGTCCTAATTACTGACTCAAACACTCACAACTGATGCTGCTTTGCCTCGACTCAGCTCTGATCAGCTTAGTCCAGCCGAGTCCTGCTCTGCTCAGCTCGATCCAGACCTGGCTGGCTCTTTCCCCTCTCAGCTTAGCTTAGCTTAGCTTAGCTTAGCTTAGCTCGGCTCCATGCTGCTGCTGGGTTTCCTCACAGATCATCTTAATGTTGTGAGGATTCCACCGTGGAGCTCATCATGATTAAAAAAGAATGAGCAGGTTGTGTGTTGTTAATGTGATCTTTGAATAGAGTGCTGTGTGTGTGTGTGTGTGTGTGTGTGTGTGTTTGAGGAGCAGAGATAAGCCTTGTCAGGAATAACCAGAGCAATTTCCTGAGGCAGGAAGCTCGTATCAAGGCTCTCCACTTGCTGGCGTGCCCTGGAGAGAGAGGAAGCCTTTTTCATGAGCGAGACGCTGCTGTGAATGGTGGCAGCGGGGGCATGAGAGCGAGAGGAGATGGCTGGTGGGAGTAATATTCATCAGTTTCAATAGTTTTCTCTAAACGCTGTCATCTGGATCGCCGGTGTTTGACAATGTGCAGCAGACGGGACTATAAGAAGTACTTTATCTGGGGTTTTCAGGCTGTGAGTTGTGGTCCCAGTAATGTGCTTTGACCCAGATTGTGGTCTGACAGTGACACATGGCCAGGTGGTGTTGGGGTGTCGGGGGGAACATTAGTCCTGGAGCCTCATTAATCATGATGGGAATGCTTCCTAATCACAGGGCACGGCCTCACACTGTGTTTCCCCTTCTCCAGCTCCAAATTAGCTAAAGGCCATTAGCCAGATACACAGAAGAGAAACTAGTGTGCTGTAGCTGATTTACAAGGGGAAGGAGAAGATTAAAATATGCAGAAGAGTGAAGAATAAAGAAGATATTGGGGATAGCATGTGATCCAACTAGTAGAAACAACACATTAATGCTGCATATATGTAGATATTATGTAGATATTCTATAAGTGAACAATAAGGAGGAGCTGTTAAGTGTGTACACACATTTTATGGAAGAAGTGGATGTAGCCACCATGACTAAACCCACTGGTTTATGACATGGAAGCATAAAACACTGTGAAAAAGTTCAGTTTCCGAGAATCCAATGTGATGTCTTTAAATATATAACCAGTCTATATTTGTCATTTTTACTTGAGAAATTGATTAAAGGTTAATCGTTTATCAAAATAGATGCAAATAAAATAAAATAAATAAAATAAATTAAAATAAAATAAAATAATAAAATAAATAAATTAAGAAAATAAAATAAAAATAAATAAATAAATAAATAAAATAAAATAAAATAAAATAAAATAAAATAAAGTAAAATAAATAAATAAACTACAGGTAAATTTTGTGACATGATAAAACATTGCAGAAGACAAAATGTAAACAACTATGAATCAGATTTGGAACATAAAAGCTGAGTTATCCTCCAGCTGCAGCTTTACAGTAATCAGTGCCGTGTCTGTTGTTCTTTATTTTGGACTGGACTGCACCCAGCTTATCTTTCCTGTGAAGAATAAAGAAAGCACTCAACTTATATTTGATAGATATTGGGGATAGCATGTGATCCAACTAGTAGAAACAACACCTTAATGCTGCATATATGTAGATATTCTATACGTGAACAATAAGGAGGAGCTGTTAAGTGTGTACACACATTTTATGGAAGAAGTGGATGTAGCCACCATGAATAAAGCCATTGGTTTATGACATGAAAGCATAAAACAAAGATGGATGCTACCTGTCCAGCACCACATGGTACATTAACAAAGTTAGCAACTAGCAAGTGACAAAAATAGAGCTAGTGATGTCACCCATTGGTTTTACATTTTAAAAAAAGTTTTGTCATCTTGGTTTTTTGGAGCCAGAAGTGACCATTTTTGGATGAGCAGGTGGAGCTGTGTAGGAGGAAAGAGTAAAAGTTCTAAAATGTAAACAAGCAGTATGTCATGGCAGCTAGCTGTCAATCACAAGGTAGCTGTGCTCTTAGCATACCTTGCTTTAGCATCTATTTCACTCTAAAAGGGACGATAACTCATCAAATGAACATCATGCTCAATCGTAGAACACTTGAGAACATAAACTCATTTTGAAAATCTTTAGTAAGGTCATTAATGAGGTGATAAATCAGATCATTTCCCCATTTACCATACATTCTGACTTCTTTTTGCAACCAGTGGAGTCGCCCCCTGCTGGCCATCAGAAAGAATACAGTTTTTAGGCACCTGGTCTCACAGGAATCCGTGAAATAGCCACGGAATATCTCAAATTTCCGTGAAACTGACACGGATTTCGCTACAATGCAAATTAATATTTGTTCCTATTGGTTTGTTCCAAGTCACGTGACTTTCAAGGTCCCGGCGGTCAGAACAAAAAACATGGTGGACAGTTCTCTCATTTTTAGTGAAAAAATCTATACTTTCACTTAGTTTCTGCATAAAAATGGATTTTGATCACATTTCTAGCGAGAAATATATGTTTTATTTTCTAAATATTCACTCAGGGAATGTACATAATCACTTTGTATGTTGGAATAGCCACGGGATATGACTGTCATTAACTTGCATTGTAGCGAAATCCGTGTCAGTTTCACGGAAATTTGAGTGATTCCGTGGCTATTTCATGGATTCCTGTGAGACCATGTTGGTTTTTAGGCACTTCACTTTTCAGGCTCAGGTTGTAGATAGGTTACAGACAGCTAAGATACACGATGCTAAAGTGTTATTAGCATTTAAATCACTTGCCATGAGAATTAAACATGGGATAACGTCAAATAGATTAATGGGATTTGTTAAAACACAGAGCTTTAGGAAAGGCCCAGAGCTACATCAGCAAGATTAATGCACATTAGCAAGTAGAGTTTAATATGTGTGTTGGTCTGTGTGGATGGAGGAATATTCTCCACCAGTTGGCTTTCTTGAGTCGGTAGTGTTACTAACAAGAGACGTTGGCACCCTGGGGCTTTATGGGAAAAGCAGGTTTTGATATTCAAGCGAGCTGAGGCCTCTGAGGTGATGGGATGAGTCACCGAATGCCCTGACCTGGCTGCTCCCTAACTGTAAACACACACACACACACACACACACACACACACACACACAAACACACACACACACAGTATATGGCCTAGTTCACATGTAGGACAGTTCTCTTCCCTTAAGTGAGAAGTGAGCGTTTGTTTTTGATATAAGAAACCATATATATATATATATACACACACACAATAATGGTCAAAAGTTTTGGAAGACTTCAACTTTTCCAGAATTTAATTGAAAACGATGCAGTTTAATGTCTCAGTGTACTCTGAAATTAATGCACATTTGCAACATTTAAAATTCATTATTGAGCATGATAGTGTTTTGAAAGTAAAAAAAAGATTCAAAATCACATTTTATGTTGGACTAAAGGACTAAAAAAAGACACAAAATTACCAAAAAAGACACAAAAAGACACAAAATGACCAAAAAAAGACACAAAATGACCAAAAAAGACACAAATGACTTACAAAGACATGAAAAGAATTCAAAAATGGACAAAATAGCCCAAGACTCCATAGAGTTAAGTTGTTAACCCATTTCTTGTTCCCTGAAAAAGGCCTTCTTGTATAATTCTGAAATGTACATAATTTTTCAGTTTTGGTTAAGCTTACCTTTTTTTATTTACCTCTGGCAGTTCACCACTTACCTTTGGACCCTTTCAAGCTGTTCATTTGACTTGAACTGCTTGAATTTCAATAAAAAAAACTGGAAAAATTGGGGTGTTCTAAAACTATAAATATAAACTATATATATATATATATAGGCCAGCTGCTGGGTGGATGCTTGCATTTGATATATAACTATATATATATATACATATATATATATATATATATATGAAATGCAAGCATCCATGCAGCAGCTGGCCTACTTCCCTTGTAGGATATTCTCCGTCCCTTGTGGGGAATATGCTGTTTTGCGAAGCCTCCAGTTGGCCCAGCTAAGCTAAGGATTTCACAGCGTTGCCCACACATTGATGTAAACCTGCCCTCATGCACAGACACACAACAAGGCCTGGCCAGCAGCCAGCCAGAGCCACAGAGTGGCTGTTTACAAGGCTGTGACCACAACACAGGCGCTACACAAATGAGCCTTCGTACCTGAGGGGAGTAAATCTAAGAAACAGTGAGACGAGGCGGGTCGGGCTGCTGATCAAAGCTTCATCAGCATCTGATGAGGTTTCATCATGAAGGAGAGCAGAACACAGAGTCTTGTTCATTTTCCCTAATGGAGACCCTCAGCCTGACACGCTTATTCTACTGAGATTGAGGAAGATTGACATACAGCATGCCATGTTTTTTGTTAGTGATTAATGACATCATCATACCCTGTTACATATTGTATATTCACTGTCCATATACATCAATGGGAAACCCAACTGCTTTTCCACCACTATAGTCTAGACGGAATTGTCCAAAAAGTGAAAGTGAGGAGCATTTATGGGTACAAGTCAGGAACCGGCCTACCTTACATATCTCAAGGATGCTGAATCCAAAAAAAATGGTTACCAAGCGAAATTTTGAGTTTTTGACCTTCTCATTTGCATATCAATATGGCGGCCAAATTGCCCATCTTGCTCAGTCATTGGACCATTTTCCCCTTAGTTTTTTTGTAAGTAGGCAATCAAAGATGAGGAAATTAAGTTTCTGAATCTATAGTCTAGAGTCAGAGCAAGGATATAGTATATTTGTGTGTTTTTTTTAAGGCCGACATAAATATTCAATCAATATCACTTTTAAATGTTCCAGTTGGTATTTTGCATATATATATATATATACATAAAAAAGACACTGAGCCTCCACTATATCCTTGCTCTGACTCTAGACTATAGATCCAGAAACTTAATTTCCTCATCTTTGATTGCCTACTTACAAAAAAACTAAGGGGAAATGGTCCAACAACTGAGCAAGATGGGCAATTGGCCATTTGATATACAAATTAGAAGGTCAAAAACTCAAAATTTCGCTTGGGAACCACCAGGTAGGCCGGTTCCTGACTTGTACCCATAAATGCTCCTCACTTCTTATAGGAGGCCTTTATTCTGAAATCCATCTAGACTACTATTGAAAACTTGCTTCTCAAGTACTTTCCTGCAGCTCTTCCATACAGGCTGCTACTTAAATATGTACTAGTCAATACTTTTACTGTCAAATATTTTAATAAAAGGGCGTTATCATAAATGCTATCCCTCCCATAAGGATACCAAATATGTAGGGATGAACCTGAGCAACACTTGTGTGGATCTCACTCTGTAACAACAGATGGTGCCCCCAACGAGCTGACTTAGAGCAAATCAAGTCATATCATTTCTTATAATTAATAATTATTTATGATAATTATTAATTTTGTGAGTTGACTCAGAAAGCTGGTTCATTTAGTCCACAAAATTCACCTGTGGCACCATCCCAACAGTGTTTTTTTTAGATATTAGGCGACCAAAATGTTACAATTAACTTTCATCAACTGAAGCCGTGTGATGTGTGACAACTAAAATTAACACTGTTTATGCGATGTGTCAATCACAAGATAGCCACTCCCTAAAGCATACCCTACTTTATCATCTATTTCACTGTAAATGGGACCATAATTCACAAAATGAACGTCATGTTGTAATAAATAAGAGTTGAAACAAGCGATTGGGACCATAAACTCATTATGAAAATGTTTACTGAGGGTAATAAATCAAGTGTCTCATAGACTTCCATGCAGTCAAACTCGTTTTTTTTCTTCAACCAGTGCAGTCGCCCCCTGCTGGCCATGGGAAAGAATGCTGCTTTAACCCACTGACGCCTAAAAGTTCCTGTAAAACCTCTGGGCGATTTTAAAATTAAAAGTTTTTTGGGAAATTCAGCAGAAGTGTCAACGCTTCTACTAAATAATAGATTTTTCAGCCTCTGTAGCAGATAGAAATTAAATTCAAAAAGTATTTGAGAGCTTATAAGTAATACTACAAAACGACGTATCCGCTTTCCAGGCTTCAATGGGTTAAGGCACTAATACATTTCTTTCACCTTCACCTTCACCTTTCACTTTCGCCTGTAGATTGACTGTAGAATACAGTGAAGTATGCATATGTTATGCATAATATAAAATGCACCAACTGTTTTCCATCCTGCACTCAGTAGAACAATATGCTGGATGTACTGTTTGTGATTAAACAGGTTCACTCAGTCTGTATAAACATAAACTGATTTTCCATTCCCCTCACACTCTATCTCTGTCTTTTCTTCCTCTCCCCTTTGATAACTCTCTCTCTGCCCATCTCTTCTCCTCCTGACAGATCTTCCACATGACCTATGACCTGGCCAGCGCTGTGATGCGAATATTCAACCTGATTGGTATGATGCTGCTGCTGTGTCACTGGGATGGCTGTCTCCAGTTCCTTGTTCCCATGCTGCAGGACTTTCCATCGGACTGCTGGGTCTCCCTCAACAAGATGGTGGTAAGCAAAATGCGTTTGGGCTTATAATGAAGTCACACAATCATGAGAATATAATTATGTAAAGGTTTGGGGTGCACCGATCGATCGGCCGGCTGATCGATCGGCGCTGATTTCCTTAATTTTGCGGGATCGGCGATCGGCCGATTCCTTTATGTCAAACCGATCTTATCTAGCGATCTTATCTACCTCGATAATAACCCCCCACCGGTGAAGCAGTGCTCCCAACTTTGTTGCTAAATTCAGCAACTTTTCAGACCCCCTTAGCAACTATTTTTCAAGAAAGCGACTGGAGACAAATCCAGCGACTCCTTCTTACTCTTCTTAACGAGCCGCTAACGAGCCGGAGGCCAACTCGTTAAGAAGAGCCACCGTTAGCAGCAGTTAGCTACAGTTAGCTCTGTAGCAGTACAGTGTGTATGTGCTAACAGGCTAACAGTTAGCTCTGTAGCAGTACAGTGTGTATGTGCTGCTGCGCAGGTGTTCACTTAGCGATCTCTGTTTGTTTACAACAAGCACGTGGAAAACCCTCTCCATTTGTTTCTTCTTCTACAGTTTGGCATCTAGCCGCCACACTGCATCATCAAATGTTACGCTGCCCCCGTGTGGAAGGCACCAGTAATACAACTTTTTTTTCTTCCAGATATGATGAACTATTCGATTTTTTATGATTTAATGACTATTTGAATATTCGAAAATCGATGCCCTCCCTAGTTGTCTGTATGTTGTACAGAACAAAAACCACTTTATTTATGGTTGCAGTTCTCTTTTCCTTTATTTGTTAAAGAAAAATACTGCTGTGTCATTGTTTTTCAATATAATAAGATTCAAACATCGAAGGTGTATGCTGTGAGTTGTAAAAAAATCGGTATCGGCCAAAATCGGAATCGGCAGGTCAGGCTTTTTAAAAATCGGTGATTGGTGATCTGCCAGAAAATTGCAATCGGTGCACCGCTAGTAAAGGTGTTTGAAAAAACAATTACTGCAAAACCAAAGCATAAACCATAACCCCCGTGGAGCATAAAGGTGGGTTATTTGCAGGCAGATGGGGAGATAGGATTTATTTAATTTATTTTTGAATCTGCACACACAAACACACACACACACACACACATGCAGGACTGGCCTCAATTAAACCCTCTTTAGTTAAACCCAGGAGACATGCCAGTCGACAGGAAAGCAGGAGTGAGGGATGTAAAAAGAGCCTGTTTTCCCTCCGTTCATACAGCACATCATGCGGTTTGTTCTGTAGCCACTCTCTTCTTTCCCTCTCTCTTCTTTCCCTCTCTCTTTTTTTACGTCTCCGCTCAGATGTCCTTCCCTCCTTCTCGCTGGCAGGTAGCTTCCGGCCATCTGCTGACAGACAGGCCATTAGGAGAGCTTTTCTCCAAAGTGAATGCTGGCATGAAAGAAAAACTATGTGGATAAAGTGGAGTAAACACTCACGCTGCAATAAAAATAATGATCTAAACAGACCATTAGTGATGTTAATAATCCAACCTGGTCTCACAGGAATCCGTGGAATAGCCACGGAATCACTCAAATTTCCGTGAAACTGACACGGATTTGGCTACAATGCAAGTTAATGACAGTCATATCCCGTGGCTATTCCAACATACAAAGTGATTATGAACATTCACTGAGTGAATATTTAGAAAATAAAACATATATTTCTCGCTAGAAATGTGATCAAAATCCATTTTTATGCAGAAACTAAGTGAAAATATTGATTTTTTTTCACTAAAAATGAGAGAACTGTACACCATGTTTTTTTATTCTGACCGCCGGGACCTTGAAAGTCACGTGACTTGGAACAAACCAATAGCCACAGGATATGACTAATTAAAGTGGTAAATCAACAAGACAAAAAGTTGCAGATTTAAGAGATTTAAAGTGGCAAATCTGTGCAAAAAAAGTCGCAGATTTACGTGAAAAAAGTGGGAAAAAAACTACTTTTTTCTCCCAGATTCACCACTTTAACCCGACACTCATTGAAATACTTGCAAATTCCAAATTTCAACCCTAGAGAATATTGGAGGATATTACATACAGCCAGAATGTGTAAAAAAAAAAACATACGAAAATAATATTTTGAGAAAAAAGTTTACGAGATTAAAGGGGCAAATCTACGAGAAAAAAATGTGCAGATTTATGAGATTTAAAGTGGTGAATCTGGGAGAAAAAAGTAGCTTTTTTCCCACTTTTTTCACGTAAATCTGCAACTTTTTTCGCGCAGATTTGCCACTTTAAATCTCTTAAATCTGCAACTTTTTTTCTTGTAGATTTGCCACTTTAATCTAGTAAATTTGCAACTTTTTTCTCGAAATATTACCTGAAGTTACCAAATATAGTTCTTTGCCTGATAAAGGGTTAGAGCAAATATGCTTTTATGGCTGTTACATTAGATCAGATGTCACAACATCAGGAAACCTTTCTCCCTGTTTGTATATTTATCATTATTTTGCACTTAATCCCTTCCATGCTGTCAGACTTGTCATCCTGTGTTGGAGATAACTGACTGAGTTGGAGATAGACAGAGCCAGAGGCTTGGAGAAGTCAGGGGATGCCACATCTGCCTGTTTGCTCAATACCTGCCTTTGTCACACTTTATTTATTTTTACTTTTTATATGTAATGTACACTACCGGTCAAAAGTTTTAGAACACCCCAATTTTTCCAGTTTTTTATTGAAAATTAAGCAGTTCAAGTCAAATCAACAGCTTGAAAGGGTCCAAAGGTAAGTGGTGAACTGCCAGAGGTAAATAAAAAAAGGTAAAATATAATGTACATTTCAGAATTATACAAGTAGGCCTTTTTCAGGGAACAAGAAATTGGTTAACAACTTAACTCTATGGAGTCTTGGGCTATTTTGTCCATTTTTTAATTCTTTTCATGTCTTTGTAAGTCATTTTGTGTCTTTTTTTGGTCATTTTGTGTCTTTTGGTGTCTTTTTTGTCATTTTGTGTCTTTTTTTGGTCATTTTGTGTCTTTTTTTAGTCCTTTAGTCCAACATAAAATGTGATTTTGAATCTTTTTTTTACTTTCAAAACACTATCATGCTCAATAAAGAATTTTAAATGTTGCACATGTGCATTAATTTCAGAGTACACTGAGACATTAAACTGCATAATTTTCAATTAAATTCTGGAAAAGTTGGTGTGTTCTAAAACTTTTGACCAGTAGTGTATGTCACACACATATAAACACACGTTTCATGTAATATATGTGGTAGGCTTGTAACCAGTGCATTAAAGAAAGACAAACAATACAAATCAAGATATTTATTATATTCATGTTACAGAATCTTCAGGTTAAAATTTCAGAATTGGCTCAAACATTTTCTATCTTAATAACTCATGTAGGTCAGGTGATGGACTTTAAGAAAAGCTGTTGAAAAGCTGCTTTGGGAGTCACCATATCTCATATTTTCTATATAAAAAATCAATGAGGTTAGTTGCTAAATCATCATCACCACCTCTCTTGATGCTGCTATATTAGGCCTTACTATATATAGAAACTGAAAAACATTCAGCTCTTTTTGAGCTGGCTGCCAGCTTGACATCTGTAGTTTTTTAAGACTTTTTTTTTCAGACATTCAGTCTTTCATGAGGAACTTTTTGTAGACAAGGTGTGTAAAAGGATTCAAAATTACAGATGCACGACTGTAAGTAGTGTAAGTTCTGTTTTGCTGAGGAGGAGTAGGTTCAGTCCAACCTTAAGGTCCTCTGAAGCAGCTATTCTCAACCTGGGGGTCGGGACCCCAATTGGGGTCGCGAGATGATTTCTGGGGGTCGCCAAATCATTTTGGAAGTCATCTCTGTGTTTTTGGTCACTTAATGTCTTTTTTTGGTCATTTGGTGGGTTTTTTGTGTCTTTTTTGGTCATTCTGTGTATTTTTTTGATCATTTTGTGGACAATTTGTGTCTTTTTTGGTCATTTTGTTTCATTTTTTGGTCATTTTGTGTCTTTTCTGGTCATTTTGTGTCTTTTTTTTGTCATTTTGTGTCTTTCTGTGGTTATTTTCTGTCTTTTTTTGGTCATTTTGTGTCTTTTTTGGGCATTTTCTGTCTTTTTTTGATCATTTTGTGGTCAATTTGTGTCTTTTTTGGTCATTTTGTTTAATTTTTTGGGCATTTTCTGTCTTTTTTGGTTCATTTTCTGTCTTTTTTGGTCATTTTCTGTCTTTTTTTGATCATTTTCTGTCTTTTTTTGATCATTTTGTGGACAATTTGTGTCTTTTTTGGTCATTTTGTTTCCTTTTTTGGTCATTTTCTCTCTTTTCTGGTCATTTTCTGTCTATTTTGGTCATCAAAAAGGTTGAGAACTACTGCTCTGAAGGACCCACCTTCTCGGCCTGTGTCCTTCACAGCATCCAGCTTCTGAATTGAGCCACAGCTGTAGATTTCAGACTGCTGTTGGTGTGCAACCATGTGCATCCACAGTATGTGTCTAGTTGATGATGCAAGCTGTGGCCACTGACTGAAGCCCCAAGCATCTGTACAGGCCTTTGTTGTAGTCATGATAATATGATAAGAAGAAAAAATCTTTATTTGTTTTAAATTCAACAACCATGTGAAGAGCCAAGGGTCTTCAAGAGTCTATGCATTGTTTTTTTTTTGTTTGTTTTTTAGAAAAAATTCTACTCATTGTGTCTTTAAAAACAACACTCAAACTAAGTCAAGGATTGATTAAATACCTGTTGCTTTATTGAGCACTTAGTCATCAGTTTGCTTGTATTCACATCTGCTTCTCACAGCAAGTGTTACATTCATCAAGTGTCGTGACAGCTTGATGCTTCCTAATATTATCCAGCCTACGTTCACTATTTATTCAAGCTACAAATTAATTCACTGACTGCAGTGACTAAAGTTAAAATTAAAATCCTTTATCATTACTGAAGGCAGGTTAAATGTCAAATGGCCTGCCTTTATACACTGTAATACATTATTCTGTAGTCATTTCATTTTACTTAATATATTTGATAAAATGTTTTAAATATAAATTCGTCCTTGATTTTGAGGCAGTTGTTTAAATAACTTTAATATAAAATTGTTTGAGATGGAATCTACTTATTTTGATCACATTAAATATAATCTTTTTGTGTCTTTATGTAATTCTAAATCAAGAGAATTTTGAATGAATTCAACACAAAAGAATTAGTCCGTTTTTAATTGGCAGGCACTTCCTGTTAAGTTGTTATTAACTCAACTTGTAACGTAGTTAGTTTTAATTAATAATATTGCCTGCAATTTATTTATTTATTGAGTAGCTATTGTTTATCTTTTTTTTTTTTACAGTGTACATGCCTAGCCACACTCCTTTTTATTTAATCAAATAACTAATTAAAAACAAGCAAAAGGACCACATGAACATACATCAGCATAATGAAACCTTCCTAAAGTGACAGAAAATTCAATATATTCAATAAAAATCTGACTGCATGTCACTGCTTGGCTAAATATGACAGGACAACTTTTCTTCTTAAACTGGGGTTGGTCTCACAGGGGAGACTTGCCCTACAAACACTGTAGTTCAAAACAGGCTGGACAGCATTTTATTTCTCTCTCTCTCTCCCTCTTTTTTTTAGAGCCGCTTCAAAGGACCAAACATTATCCAAACTCTTCTTATTGTTATATACTTATAAACTATATTATATACTTATTTTACTTGTGTTTATGCATTATAGGAAATGCACACAATTATTTTGTCCCTTCATGTTTACCTTAATAAAAAAGGATTCATTTTACTTATACCCAGTGGCGGTTCTACACCTTTGGCCCCTGTGTCAAATTAATAATAAAATTATCAATTTATAACAATGAACAATGGAACAATTCTAACCTTTTTTTTTGTTCAAACAATATCTCATTGTACACAAAAGAATCCCAGAATGTTACATTGTATAATAGTTTAACTCTCTGGAGTCTTATTGGGATGTTTTGTCCATTTTTGAATCCTTTTCATGTCTTTACATGTGTTTGTAAGTCATTTTGTGTCTTTTTTGGTCATTTGTGTCTTTTTGTGTCTGTTGTTGTGTCTTTTTTAGTTATGTTGTGTCTTTTTTTGTCATTTTGTGTCTTTTTTGTCATTGGTGTCATTTATATGTCTTTTTTGTGTCTGTTTTAGTTATTTTGTGTCTTTTTTTTGGTCATTTTGTGTCTTTTTTTTAATCATTTTTATGTCTTCTGTGGGTTTTTTTTGGTTATTCTGTCTTCTCATTTTGTGTCTTTTTTTTTTGAAAAAACACTGGCCCCTCCTTGGCCCCTACAGTAAAATTAGTCTAGAACCGCCACTGCTTATACCACCCACTTTTTTTTTTTGTTATTAACTTTTTATTTGAATTCCATGTACAACAGATCTATTCCAAGTACATTCCACTTTACATTCAACATTTTACCCCAAAACCCCCCTCCCTCCCTCCCACTCCTTCCCTCCCTCCTTCACCCACCCCCCTCCCTCCTCCACCCACTCACCACCCAGCAGTGTGCTATTTCATTAAAAGTTCTGTTAGGTCAGATATAAGATTCGTCCATGCTGTAATTGTGCTTGTTTTAGCATTGTTTATCCTTGCTGTTGATAGCTCCAGGTATGCAATGTCCAAGAAGCTTCGAAGCCAGTGAGTTTTTGAGATGTCATGGGGAGGTTTCCAGCGTTGAACAACAATTTTCTTTGCCGCTGTCAGACCTGCCAGCCAAATTTTACGTGTTTTTCCCCCGAGGGAGAGCTGAGAGTCATCATTCAGAAGGTGTATAGCTGGTTCCAGTGGTAACTGTACCCCTGTTAGCGCTGTTATCGTGCTTATTACCTTCTCCCATAAGTCCAAAATCCCTGGACATTCCCATACAACATGTGCAAAAGAGCCAGAGGTTCCCTGGGGGCAAAATGAGCAATATGGATCTGAAGCTAATCCCATTTTATGTCTAATTCTAGGTGTTAGATATGCTCTGTGACAGAATTTTAGATGTATATATTGATGATTGGGGTTTTTTGATGCTCCAAAAACATTGTCCCAAATCGTGTTCCAGTCTAAGTTTTGCCCAAAATCTGATAAATCCCTCTCCCAGGCTTTCATTCCCGCTGTGGGCATATATTTCTGAGAATTCAGCTTATCATAAATATGAGATACTATAGATCTGGGAGCATTCTGTATCCATTCCAAGATGGGATGGTCTTTTAGTTCTGTCCCCCAGGGAACCCGGTAGGCTTTACAAGCTGATCTTATCCTAAAGTAGAAAAACAGGGAGTTTTTGTTAATACCATATCGCGCTAAGAGATCCTGAAAGTCAAGAATATTATGTGCCCCACTAATATCCTGGAGCGCTTTAATACCCCTACTCTCCCAATCCTTATTAGCAAAAGGTTTTCCTCCTGTTAGCAACAGATTATTGTTCCATAGTGGAGACGATTTGTACCAAACATTTTTAACCTTTATGAATTTTCCAGCTGCTCTGAACACCTGAAGCACATGTGACATAATTGGACCATAATACAAACCACTTTTTTTGGAAGATATACCTACAAGAAGAAAATCCTGCAACCTAGTTGGTGCTATTAGCTGCTGCTCTATACTTTTCCAGGCAGATATTTTGGCATCGTCAAACCAGTAACTAAGACTTTTTAACATAAATGCCCAGTGGTACAGCTTAAAGTTTGGACATGCCAATCCCCCAGCCTTCTTATTACCCTGAAGTGCGGACCACTTTATATTGGGACGCTTGCCATTCCAGACATAGCGTCGCAGTAAAGAGTCTAGTTTTTGCCAGTATCCTGTTGGGGGTGCCAGTGGCAACATCGAACTGATGAAGTTAATGCGGGGCAGGACATTCATTTTAATGACCGCTATTCGTGCAGGGACGGACGCTGGTAGGTGTCTCCACCTGTTTATATCTTCTTCTATCTTTTTCAAAATTAATGAGTAATTTGTTTTAGCCACATCTGATAAAGAGTTACTTATTCTGATCCCCAAGTACATGACCTCCTTTGAAACCTTAATCTGAGGAGGAAGAGATAATTTGCTTTGGTCTGTATTAATCAGCATAAGTGCTGACTTTGAGAGATTAACTTTGTAACCTGACAAATGTCCAAATCGTTCTAGTACCTTTAAGACATAGGGCAGAGTCTGTTGAACATCTGCCATATAAACTAATGTGTCATCCGCATAAAGCGATATTGAATGTGATGTTGTCCCTATTGTTATGGGGGGAATATGTGTGGAGTTCCTAATTAAATGAGCAAGTGGTTCGATAGATAAGGTGAAGATCAAAGGGGACAAAGGGTCTCCTTGTCTCGTACCACGTCCTATGTCAAACAAGTTTGAAAAGCCTCCTCCCACACAGACCCGGGCAGATGGATTAGTATAAAGTGTCTGAATCATACGTATGAACTTATCACCAAATTTAAATTCTTTCAGGACCCTCCACAAATACGGCCACTCCAGGCGATCAAATGCCTTTTCTGCGTCGAGAAATAATAAACCAGATTCACGTGGGACATCGTGCGATGCACTCAGTATATGCAAAAGCCTGCGGATATTATCAGAGGCTAAACGCCCCTTGATAAATCCCGTTTGATCCGGACTAACTATCTTCCCAATTACTACCTCAAGTCTGCTAGCTAAAACTTTAGAGAATATTTTAAGGTCAGAATTTATCAGAGAGATAGGACGATGGTTGGCGCACTCCAGGGGGTCCTTACCATGCTTGGGTATAACCGTGATCAAGGCTGTATTTAGGTCTCTATGAAAATAACCTTTATCAATGGCATAATTCAATGTCTCTAACCATACTGGTCCAAGTATATCCCAAATTGCCAAATAGAGTTCCACAGGAATACCATCTATACCTGGAGTGCGGCCTTTATTTGTAGCTTTAACAGCTTTAAGTAATTCCTCTAGCGTAATAGGAGAGTCAAGTAACTTTGTGTCCTCTAATGACAATGTAGGAAGTCCTAAATTACTAAAGAACTCTGTAAAGTCGCCTTCTGAGGGGACAGAGCCACATGTATATAGTTTTTCAAAGTATAATTTAAAGGTCTCATTTATTTCTTCCGTTGAGGTCACCAGTCCATGTTTTGCACATTTGATCGCTGGTATAGATCTCCTAGCTTCCTGTTGTTTAAGAGTGAGCGCTAAAAGGTGACTCGGTCTGCTGCCCTCTGCATAATATTTCCTCTTGGTTATATGGATCATATATTCTGCTCTGCCTCTCAGCAAATCATTTAATTCTGCTTGCTTCGATTTGAGTCCATTTTCTTTAATTTCTGAGTAACTTCTTTTGAGGTCATTCTCCAGAACTTTACACTGCTCCTCCAGATTGGTAATCTTTTGCAACCGTGTTTTATGTAGGTGTGAACCAAACCCTATTGCGTTATTTCGTATAAAGCCTTTAATGGTGGCCCAAACCACTGTTACATCTGACACACTATTTCTATTTAACTCTAAAAATTCCGTCAGTTTAACTCTTAGCTGTGTTAAGAATTTGTCATTCTTTAGAAGTGTGGGGTTAAATTTCCACCTAGTTGCTTTATTTTTAATTTTGCCATAATTAAAAGTAGAGATAATTGGGTTGTGATCCGATAAGTGTCTGGGTAAAAATTCCACTGAGTGTACAGAGGGCAGCAGGCCAGAGGAAACAAAAATGTAATCTATTCGGGAAAACGTTTTATGTCTTGAAGAAAAGAAAGTGTAATCTTTAATGGTTGGGTTATACACCCTCCACACATCCACTAAATTTAAGTCCTTAATAAAGAGATTAAGTGCTTTTGAGGCCGAGTCCTGGGAGCTTGAGACATTTGAATATGATTTATCAATATTACTATTTAGCGTAGCATTCATGTCTGAACCCACATATAGTTGATAATCACTTAATTTTAATAATTGTGAGGTAACCATGGGAAAAAAATCTGCTTCAAATACAGCTGGAGCATAAATACTAATAAATGCTATCTTTTTACCCTGGATGGAGGTGCAGCAGTAGGCTAGACGACCCCCATTGTCCGAACCAGTTCTTTCAACTGCAACATTAATACCACGTCTCATTAATATCATTGTACCCTTTGAGCGAGAACCATCAGCTGAGGCCACAATAGGTTTGTAAAAGCGGTTTTGAACTCTAGAAACATCACTAGGCTTTAGGTGCGCTTCCTGTAGGAGCGCAATATCTATCTTCTTTCTTCGTAAGAAATCTAAAATCTTTGACCGTTTGTAGGGAGAGTTCATTCCTCTCACATTAAATGATACAACATTTAAGTTCTCCTGCTTGTCTGTTAAACTGCACTTCTGCTGTATATTGGTGGTGGAACCCTGAGCGCCCCCCCTTCCCTTTCCCTTCCCCCCCACCCCCTTATCTTGTAACATCTGTGAGTGTCACTTAGCAATGTCAAGCACTGAACACTAACTGTCCCTCCCCCTCACCTGAGTATCTCAGAAAATAAGGCAGTACTCATAGACAGTCAAACCAGTGACATTAACCCCATTCTCAAAAACAATAACATCTATAAACAGTACCATTAATAACCGAACTTTAACATGGAAGCAGAACTCTCCTCAGCTCTCTAATAAGCCAGAAGTGATGCCACAGCTCTTCTTATAAACTTTGTTAGAAAGATTGCTGAGCTATTAGCATAAAACTTCAGCCAACATAACTCAGCCACAGTTTGGCCCTATATAACAATTCAAACGTGGGCATTGTAAAGTGCTTCTCCCAACAGGGTGATCTGACTCTACACACAAACTGTTAACTTGCCCGCGTCTGTACGAGTGTACATGTCGGCTGCTCGCGGCGCTCAATTCAGCTCAGTCTCATCCTGCGGTGCGCTTGAACTCGGCCCGCGGTCTTCATCCATGTCTCCCGTCACCTCCGCCCTCAGAGCCTCCGTCGCCTCCGCCGCTGAGTTAAACGACATCCGTCTCCCCTTGAAATTCACTCTCAGGATCGCCGGGTATAGAAGAAAGGAGTCGATCCCTCTCTGTCGCAGCTTAGCGCGGATGCTTCTATATTCCTGCCGCTCCTGTGTTGTACCTGGGCTGTAATCAGCGAAGAACTGCAGCCGGGTGCCGTCGGGGAGCGTAGGATTAGCCTTCCTCGCACCCTCCAGGACCGCCTGCCGGTCGGTGTATCTCAGGAGCCTGAAGATCATGGTCCGCGGTCTCGATGTGTTGTTGGAGTTGTTCGAGAAGATACGATGTGCTCTGTCGATTTCAATCCGGCCGCCCTGGGAGCCCCCGAGCGTAGGAATCCACTTTGGTAGCATCTTCTGTAGGTAGCCTCTCGGGTCGTCACCCTCCGCGCCGGTCGGTAAGTTTACTAGACGCACATTATTCCTCCGGGATCTGTCTTCCAGATCATTTAGCTTCTTTCGTAGCTTTGTCATCTCCGTGATGCAGGATTTAGTGTCTTTTTCGTTTTTATGTAAGCCAGTCTGGATGCCGTCTATTTTGTTGAAGACGGTGTTGAATTTCTTAGCATGGATGTCAGCTTGCTCTTTTAACGACCGTAATATGTCGCCATTCTCTGCCATATGCTTCTGTATCGGTTCCAGAGCTTTTTCCAAGGACACCTCTAGCTTGTGTGCTACCGTCTCTTGCAAAGTTTTCATCTCGGCAGCCAACGTTAGCTTGATTAGCTTAGCCACATCCTCTGGTGGATCGCTAGTTTGGTTTCGTCGGTTGGCATCTTGTTTCTTGGCGGGGGTTGGATTATTCTTTGAGGCCATGTCTCTCGTAACGTCGTCAATCAGACTTACAGTATATTAAGACTGTTTCTGAGCCCAGAAAAGCATGTAAAAGGAGGGTTGTAGGTCGGTGCTCAGTGCCGTGCTGCCATCTTGCCTCGTGCCTCACCGGAAGTCCTTATACCACCCACTTGTATTCCTTATATTCCAAATCTACAGTATAGTTCTGTAACACCCACTTTAAGTGTTCCTCTCTAGAAATATATTAGAGAAATGGCTGCTGCCTTACTGAGATCCTTTACACTTAAAGTACAGGTACCAGATGAATACTGAAAAAGGCTGTTGGATCATAACAGCCACTCCATTCACACACACTGACACCTCCACACATCTCACCCAGTAACTGTCCATTATTCTTATGCATGCTGACAGGCCTGCAGCCAGTTACATCACTTCAGTAATTGAATGAGTGGGGGATATCCTTATTAACTTTCACAGCAGGGGCGTTCTTCCAGTGCACATGCATGCTATTAATGTAATATTGCAACTGTAGAAACTCTTCCTCGGCATAAAATTACTTTCTAGAGGCTGAACATTACACACAGAAATAAAGCTCAGACTGAAGCAGGAGACGAAAGAGATGCTTTATTCTAATCTCATTGATTTAAGAGCCAATCAGGCTGAGGCAGATGGGACAAACCCACCTGTCAGACACTAAAATAACAGGCCATGATTTTTCCGGTATCTTGTGATCACTTTGCTGCAGGAGCCTGATTGTCTGGCTTATAATAAACAAAACTGTCTGCAGGGTGCATATCTTCTACTAGTCGCATATTGTTTTTCAGAGCTGAATACATTTAAGGAAGAGTTGAAAAGGGGCTTTTTGATTATCATATCATATGCACACAAAGGCAGACACATATAAAGCAAGTATAAAAGTGCACATGAGATCAGAGCAAGTCAATGAATCAGGTGTTGTTTATGTCTGATTGTATTATAGACTAAGTGCACAGCAAAAAAGGAAAGCAGAGTCCAGTCCACAGCAGGCAGTCAGCCTAAAGTAAAGCACAAGGATGAAGATCATTTAACGCTGCGTCTCTCGTTCAAAGCCACTCTGAAGAGGATCTCTGACCTTGATTACCCAGAGATGGAGAGCAGCAGGCGGCCGCGCCCACATGGGTGCTGGCTGGCTGCTTTAGTGGCATCTCACTCTAGAAATGACACACTGGTGTAAACAAGGCACATCACTCAGACGCATCAAAGAGGAAAGTGTATGCAGTGAGATGGAAGGAAGAGTGACACATTAGAGAATAATATATTTTTTCTGCATTTGTTGCCTTTGTTGATAATTAACATTATACACAAACATGTTGTGCAAAAAAACAGCTGCTTGTTCTGTCAGACTGGAAAACATCATCATCAACACAGAATTGAGCTTTGAACTGGAATTGAAATCACTATAGCTAGTATATTTACACATGTGAGCTGAGAACACAGGCCAGAGTTGAGGGAGCAGGCACGTCTGAGCTCTACGGGCAGGATTTAAGAGTTACATCCAACTGAAGTCAAAGTGTAAGATGTTGCTGATATTTAGTGCATTTACTCCCCTGTCCTTCCCTTCAACCCAAAAAGAATGACTTTCAGTTTTCCAATTCTATGTTTTTAGGTTGAACGAACACAATTTCTTTATTTTAGCTCTCCTCGACATAAATGAGTTGAGGTAACTCAATTTAAATACAATACTCAAATTAATTTGAGTTCGACCAAATGTAAAAAAGTGAGCTACATGAACTCAAATACATTATATTGCATCGATGCACTTGTTTTGAGTTTGGGCTACATATTAGCCTGGGTATACCCAGACTGCCTTGCACGCTCAGATTTAATTTCGAGCCTCCAGGCGGTCTGGAAACCAGGAAGCATTCTTAGCCCTGTTTTAGGGATCCAATCACAGAGCGGGGAGGGACGGCAAGACGATGACGCGTACTACTCGGCACTTGGAAGCTTGTAGTTTTCCGGATCCAACATGGCTGCTGCAGACGCGAAACTCTCTTTAGCTGTAGATGGTGTTTTAAATAGTTTAGAGCGAAAGTTGAAAGGCGAAAGGTCTCTCGGCGACCCCCAGCAGCTTGTTTATTGCCCATAAAATCAGTGGATGTGTGTGGCTGAATGACATGAGGGGGAATAAAGCGTGAAAATAAATAATCTTGCAGAAAGCGAGAACTGGAGAAGCAAAGCAGCAGCAACACTCTCTCACAGACACACACACAACAAACATCCATCTCTGTTGCTCTACTACGTCATCTGGTATAACTGATCTGATTGGCTAAGAGCTACCTACAGACGCTTTGATAGACATTCTAAGCGTCCAATAAACGGCTCCGGAGGATCGTAAACCACACCTCCTCTACGGAGAAATACATTGTAGGTGTCCAGACCAAATCTCAAATGAGATTTGGTCTGGTGTTAGCCAGGCTAGCTACATATATTTGTTGGATGGAAATTCTGCCCACAATTTAATTGAGTTCATCCAGTGAGTTATTTTTTTGAGTGTGGTAGCCAGCAGCTACCACAAGACTACTTTGTTGAGATGAGAGCGTAAAGCAGCTCTAGCTAGCTACTAACACCATAACAACTAAAAACAATCGCCATTTTGTAACATACCAGCTGAATGACCACGGCAAACAGTGCCATGTCGGTTCTACCTCATTCTATCTGTACTGTTGGCAGAAAATACAGCAGAGGGCTTCTTTTAGGGAGTGAGAAAAAAAGATGGCCAAAGATGAAATGAGAGATGGAATGAGAAGCAACAGTGATGTCCCATAGGGTCAATGGGTGTGAGATCCATCTGTTCAACACACACACACACACACACACACACACACACACACACACACACACACACACACACACACACACACACACACACACACCTTGTATAGTACACAGTGTTTTTCCGGGGACTATTTTCGGGGGCTGAATGTCACAAATCTATATGCCAAAATTAGAAGGTACGGCGTGTATGTATATCTTTTCTTAGAGGCGTCAGACAGCAGAAAACAGCCTGCACATGACAAATGGAAGGAGTCCTCCAGACTGCTTCCTTAGACACAACAAATATGTGATGTTCCATCCAAGAAATAATCTAAAATACCTTGCAAACCAGTTAGACTTTGTGGTGTAAATTTACCACCCATCTGAGTGGGAAGAGTGGATTAAAAACCAAGTCGAAGTTCCTTATAGTTTTCTTTATTATCAATCAATTAGAACACTGCCGAAATACAGCGGAGACAGAACTTTGTCAATTTGAGGCTGCTGAATGAAAAGTGTCCCGAGTCCAATGAAGCCCTCAGTTCGTCTGAAGATCATTTCATTCAAATGTTACAGCCCGTGCATGTGTACGTTTTCCCAGACACGAGCACGCTGCTAAGTCTACTTTTTAACCTTAAAAGGATACAACCAGTGGCGGTTCTAGACCAGTTTTACTGTGGGGGCCAAGGAGGGGCCAGTGTTTAATCAGAGGGGCACATTAGCACATGAAAAAATGGCAAAGATGATATTTAAGCATTCAAAATCTTTGAATGTCTTGAAAAAGACACAAAATGACCAAAAAAGACACAAAATGAGAAGACAGAATAACCAAAAAAACCCACAGAAGACATAAAAATTACAAAAAAAAGACACAAAATAACTAAAACAGACACAAAAAGACACATAAATGACACCAATGACAAAAAAGACACAAAATGACAAAAAAAGACTCAAAATCACTAAAAAAGACACAAAATGACAAAAAAAGACTCAAAATCACTAAAAAAGACACAACAACAGACACAAAATTACCAAAAAAAAGACACAAAATGACCAAAAAAGACACAAAATGAGAAGACAGAATAACCCCAAAAAAACCCACAGAAGACATAAAAATGACAAAACACCAATGATGACACCAATGACAAAAAAAGACACAAAATTACCAAAAAAAGACACAAAATGACTAAAAAGACATGTAAAGACATGAAAAGGATTCAAAAATGGACAAAACATCCCAATAAGACTCCAGAGAGTTAAACTATTATACAATGTTTACATTCTGGGTTTCTTTTGTGTACAATGAGATATTGTTTGAACAAAAAAAAGGTTAGAATTGTTCCATTGTTCATTGTTATAAATTGACCATTTTATTATTAATTTGACACGGGCCACAGCAGGGGCCAAAGGCTTCTTCACAGGGGCAGTGGCCCCTGGAGGCCCCTGTGTAGAACCACCACTGGATACAACCTATACCTGTTTATATTCAAGTTCCAATGCCTTTACTGTCTGACAATTCCCAGATATTAATGGTCATTAAACTGGTTGGAACAGTTTCTACCTGAAGACTCTGGCTGTTCTGAACAAAGGTTCATACTGAGGCATTTTAACAGAACTTTTAGTTTTAGAGTAATGTAAATCTGTAGCAGAAAATACACTACAACTTATTTGCAGCTTCTGATGCTACAGAGATGAGAAGCAGACAACTATTAGGAAGTTTTGGCTCTGTCACACTTTTGCACTCGTTTATAGGGCAGATGATGTTGAAGTCAATCAGGAAACTGTGTCATTCCACATTAATGCCAACTAGTTCTTCTCATCAGTTTACTTCACATCTTCCTGCAGTTATTACCTCTCCATTCAATGCAAACTGTTCTCTGTTGGCAAGGAGAAGTTAACAATATTCAAAGCAGTACAAAAGGGATAACTGAAAACATAAATCTGGGAAGAGAAAACGAGCCCCAAATAATACACACTATCCTCTTAATCTGCTGTTATCTTTCTATTTAACAGTTGATAATGATTTATAAATAATGTGACAGCTGAGTCTCCACTGTAACTATACAAAAATATTAAATAGTTAGTTTAACCAACGAGTCCAGATCATTTGATCATATCTAAGACATTATGTTGAGCTTCTTCCGCTTGATATCCGTCAAAGAGGAAAAACCAATTAAAGCTAATGAACTCAAAGCCAATAACAACAACTTACTGAGCAGCAAAGCTATAATCCACTGAGTCCAATTCCACTTTCAAATCAATTAAAAATCTTGCCACATGATTTACAAGCATCCATTTAACATCTGATGAAGTCAATTAAAGATTCAGGAATCAGCTGAAACAGATTGAGATAAATCAGTGTTCTGCCCTCGTCAAAGAGTCCCCGTCCTTCACTAGACCAGTACTGCCCTACAAAGCAAAAAGGCAGTAACTGCATTTTTGGTTAAAAAATTAGTTATTATCATTTTCCTGACTTTCAAGGCATCCTTTGTTATGTGACAAAACATCTTATCTCAAATGTGTGTCGTTTTGGAGAAAAATGTGTGTCGTTTGTACAGTAACTAAACGGCTAGATTACAGGATAACTTTAAAGTCATTTTTCTCAGTTCTGCACTCTGCGTAGTTACTGCCTTTTTGCTTTGTAGAGCAGTAGTTCTCAACCTTTTTTGAGTCGCGACCCCCAATTTAACATGCATGTTGTCCGCGACCCCCGCTCACTGAACACAATCTCACACGCACAGTTCAGATCACCCAAAAAAACAAACAAAATGACCACAAAAAGACACAAAATGACTAAAAAAAGACACAAAATGACAAAAAAGACACAAAATGACTAAGAAAAAGACACAAAATGACAAAAAAGACACAAAATGACTAAGAAAAGGAAACAAAATGATCAAAAAAGACACAAAATGACAAAAAAAGACAAAATGACCAAAAAAGACACAAAATTACCAAAAAAAAGACACAAAATGACCAAAAAAAAGACACAAAATTACCAAAAAAAGACACAAAATGACAAAAAAAGACACAAAATGACCAAAAAAGACACAAAATTACCAAAAAAAAAGACACAAAATTACCAAAAAAAAAGACACAAAATTACCAAAAAAAGACACAAAATTACCAAAAAAAGGACACAAAATTACCAAAAAAAGACACAAAATTACCAAAAAAAGACACAAAATTACCAAAAAACTCCAGAAATGACCAAAAAAATACATGAAATGACCAAAAAAAGACATAAAATGACCAAAAAGACTAAAACACATTAACTCATGAACACTTTAACACAGTGGAGAAAGAGCTGACTTCCAAAATGATTTGGCGACCCCCAGAAATCATCTCGCGACCCCAATTGGGGTCCCGACCCCAAGGTTGAGAATAGCTGCACTAGACAGACAGATAACTCCTTCCACTGACCTCATATATCATCATATATTGACCACACTGTAGTCAATATATGATGGATTTATTGCGTACCACCGTTTTACACTGACAGCATGAGAATAGGGTAAAACTGAAATGAAGAAAGAATATAAAATAAACAATTAATGTGATAAACCTCACTAATGTACATTGCAACATGTGTATTATCACCAAAAAGCATATCTAATACATGTACATCGTATGTAATACAATATAGTTAGCTGAAACTGTTAACTAATCCATATCCTAGGCTATTAAGGAACATACTAAGGAACATATTTTTCAGGGTTCCCATTATGTGCTATATAGGGCTTTGGGACATAGGACACTAGGAACCTTGGACCCTAAGAACATAGGATGACATAGGACAATGGGAACATAGGGTCACTTTTGAATATATGATAATAATAATAATAATAGTAATACATTTTATTGAAAGAGCACTTTTCAGAATACTCAAAGACATTAACAATTCAGTAAACACAATTTAAAAACGATCTTAAGCACAGTCATGAAAAAACGCAGTTGGAGCAGAAAGAACAGAGAAATATAACACAAAACAACTTAAAGCAGTCACACATCTAAAGCAATTCTAAAGAGTTTTTGTACAGTCACAGATGTGTTTTGGCAGGGAGTTCCAGAGTCTGGGAGCAACTTTGAAGTTCTCTTGTTTGTTTTGGTACAATAACTCACTCTGTATAAAATATAATCATGGCTGCAAGATGCTGATAGGATCGGCTCCATCTCTCGGTAAACAGAATAAAAGGTTGCATTTGGTCAACCAAGACCTTTTAATAGGCTGCCAATTATATTCAGAGAAAGAAAACGTTCCAGTTTCAAGTTATGGATTCAAACTCGTCATGCTGCAGTCACCTCTGCAGACATTCTGCTCATTAGTCCATCATTTTGAAATGAACCATGAATCCAATTCAGGTTTAAATGAGTATGAGCACTTCAGTTAATGTCAGCATTCTTCACTCATATAATCAAGTACTTCAGATACCAAACCATCTTGCAACTTTCCATAGTTTGTTGTAAATAATGAATACAAACATGAACACCCTGGTTCTAAATACTGAATCTATACATTGCTAAAAGGTCTTTTATGCTAGTTTATATACACTACTGGTCAAAAGTTTTAGAACACACCAACTTTTCCAGAATTTAATTGAAAATAATGCAGTTTGATGTCTCAGTGTACTCTGGAATTAATGCACAGTTGCAACATTTAAAATTCTTTATTGAGCATGATAGTGTTTTGAAAGTAAAAAAAGACTCAAAATCACATTTTATGTTGGACTAAAGGACTAAAAAAAGACACAAAATGACTAAAAAAAGACACAAAATGACCAAAAAAAGACACAAATTGACTAAAAAGACACAAAATGACTTACAAAGACATGAATAGAATTCAAAAATGGACAAAATAGCCCAAGACTCCATAGAGTTAAGTTGTTAACCCATTTCTTGTTCCCTGAAAAAGGCCTACTTGTATAATTCTGAAATGTACATTATTTTCCAGTTTTGGTTAAGCTTACCTTTTTTTATTTACCTCTGGCAGTTCACCACTTACCTTTGTACCCTTTCAAGCTGTTCATTTGACTTGAACTGCTTGAATTTCAATAAAAAAACTGGAAAAATTGGGGTGTTCTAAAACTTTTGACCGGTAGTGTATTTCTAAATTATATTTCTAAATGTCAAGTCTTTCAAACAAACCAAATTCTCTGTGTTAAATGTATCAGAGAGGGACTGCAACCTGTCAAAGAGACTGGCATGAGTTTAACACATACACACATTCAAATCGAAGCCAACCAAACCAGCATGCAAACCCAGAGAGACGTGCCATAATGCACGTACACTCGTTATTCTATACTTAATCCATCAGGCATCAGAGACGCCCCGAACTCTCTTTGTGTTCCTCCCTAAATGTATTATGTACAATTAGCTATCATCCACGCTGCTCTGTGAAGACTGATGGCAAATAAAACCAACACCAGAGCTAATTTCATTTTTTCCTCTTTCTTTCCCCCCTCATGCAGTGTGGTATCTCTGTAGAATTAGTTAATTGTGTTACTATGAAGGCTGTAATTTCCAATAGTACCAGACAGCTCTACACTGTCAGTTTTAATAAGCTGTTATGAACTTAAACACATGCTGACCAGTGACTTCTGCTCAGGGTTTTCCTGCTCGTAATCACATATAAAGGAGCAAACTCTTATTTTGCTTTTCATTCTGCTTGTTGAGAGTTAAATGAAAATATAACACTCTCATATATCCTCATTGAATATGGAGTTTTGGCCAGCAGCCGGTAAGTTTGCTTAGCATAAAGATTGGAAACAGGTAACGGCTCACAAGAAATTACCATATTTATTTATAAGAGGCTGAAGCTAACTTATCACCTATAAGGCCAGCACTGGATAGCTATCTTGGTTAGTAAGGTGCAAAAATGAACAGCCAGTCGATTGTGTTTTAGTACAACAACTAACACTAAACAAGACATTCCAGGTTACCAATTTTTTACAATTTACTTTCATGAACTGAAAACAAACTGTGCAGTGCAGTACCGGTACCAAAATGATTAAAAATCCACTGCTGCCAAGACAGCATGTGACAGTAGTGGAAGTATAGATCACAACTATATAACCACATAACCAAGAGTGTTCACCCAATAGCAGCCCAAAAGTTGTCTTTGTACAGTGTGTTGCCAGTAGTTCTCAACCTTTTTGTTGTCCACGACCCCCGCTCACTGAACACAATCACACACAGTTCAGATCACCCAAAAAAGAAACAAAATGACCAAAAAAGACACAAATTGACCACAAAATGATCAAAAAAGACATAAAATGACTGAAATTGACCAGAAAAGACACAAAATGACCAAAAAAAGACACAAATTGACCAAAAAAAGACACAAAATGACCAAAAAAGACACAAATTGACCACAAAATGATCAAAAAAGACATAAAATTACTGAAATTGACCAGAAAAGACACAAAATGACCAAAAAAAGACACAAATTGACCCAAAAAAGACACAAAATGACAAAAAAAGACACAATATTACCAAAAAAAGGAAACAAAATGACCAAAAAAGACAAAATGACAAAAAAAACCCCACACAAAATGACAAAAAAACACACAAAATTACCAAAAAAAGACATGAAATTACCAAAAAGACTAAAACACATTAACAGAGAATAGCTGCTCTGGTCAGTATCGACTGAGATACTGTATATTTGTGTGTGTGTGTGTGTGTGTGTGCGTGTGTGTGTGTGTGTGTGTGTGTGTGTGTGTGAGAGTGAGATGGACAGATGCAGCCATGTGTATAAGGTGTGGGTGCCTGGCTCAGGGGTTAGGCCTCTTTCTCCTGCTGTTTATCTAGCAGCAGTGTGGCCAGCATGCTGATATCTGACTGGGTGTGTTCACCACCACCGGAGGCTGAAGTCTTTTAAATAATCTGCTGTCTTGAATATTTCTTATTATAACGGGCTTAAGGATGACAGTGAGACAAGGCTTTAGTATGGAAATAACAACAAAGCTGCAGATATGATGATGGTGCTTATCATCTTTCAGGCTTTAAACAGTTGCCATGGGTTTCTCTGCCTTTTATCTAAGGTTACAAGTTCCAGTTTTATCTCAAGCAAATCCAAACCACTGATCCAGCTGACAGCTCACATCAGATATGAAACTTTGAGCCACGCTCGGGATCACAGTCAGCCACCAGGGCCACGTTCCTGCTAACCCTGTAGCCTGAGGCGAAGTGCCTTTAAAATCTCATCTCCTTTCTTTACTGCTCCTCTAATCACCTTTCTAAACACACATTTTCATCTGACGGCAGCCTCCTGACAGTATGCGCGCTTTCACCTCCTCCAAAACTAATCAGCAGTGAACTCATCAAGTTCAGTGTCCCATATCGCTGTTTTCCAAGTGTAACTGTCATATTTTGTGGGACAAGTGTGATTTTGGTTTTCATTGGAACACAGCGGTCAATTCTTTTATCATACGGAAGTGGGCGCAGTTTCATCTAGATCAGTAGTTCTCAACCTTTTTGAGTCGCGACCCCCAATTTAACATGAATGTTGTCCATGACCCCCGCTCACTGAACACAATCTCACACGCACAGTTCAGATCACCCACAAAAGAAACAAAATGACCAAAAAAAGGAAACATAATGACTAAAAAAGACACAAATTGACCACAAAATGACCAGAAAAGACACAAAATGACCAAAAAAGACACAAAATGACCCAAATAAGAAACAAAATGACCAAAAAGACACAAAATGATTAAAAAAAGACACAAAATTACCAAAAAAAGGAAACATAATGACTAAAAAAGAAACAAATTGACCACAAAATGACCAGAAAAGACACAAAATGACCAAAAAAGACACAAAATGACCCAAATAAGAAACAAAATGACCAAAAAGACACAAAATGACTAAAAAAAGACACAAAATGACCAAAAAAAGGAAACAAAATGACCAAAAAAGACACAAATTGACCACAAAATAATAAAAGAAGACACAAAATGATTAAAAAAACACACAAAATGACAAAAAAAAAGACATTAAGTGACCAAAAAGACTAAAACACATTAACACATGAACACTTTAACACAGTGGAGACAGAGCTGATTTCCAAAATGATTTGGCGACCCCCAGAAATCATCTCACGACCCCAATTGGGGTCCCGACCCCAAGGTTGAGAATGGCTGATCTAGAGTGGGTTGGAAAAATATTCCGACTTGCAACTTTGAAGCTCTTATTAATTATTTTAAAATCACCGTTCTAAACACACATTTTCATCTGACGGCAGCCTCCTGACAGTGTGCACGCTTTCACCTCCTCCAAAACCAACTGTATTTGAATCTCAAATGAAATGCAAATGCCTCTGGAAAAACACAAATCAGATAGGAATCCAAACAGCCAATCAGTGACTGACTGAAGAAAGCACTTATAGAAGAAGAAGAAGCACACACACACATAGTGGTGAACCCTGGGCAGTGTGTGAACCGCAGCTGTTTTAGGAGAAGATGTGAGGTTTTTAATGAATCTAACACATGAGAATTAGGGTCGACTGGATGTGTGAGCACCAATCAAAGGCAGACTGGAGCAGGCTCCTCATTAATAATCACTTTTTTCCCCTCTTCTCCTTCTGCTCTGGCCAAGACAAAGCTGCTCAGAGATGATGAGAAGGCTCTCCACCAAACCTCCAACAATCACCAGACACCAGAGTCAGACACTTCACCAGGAATGTCTCACTCCTTTGCCCTCTTATTCTTTAATTCCCTCTCTCTGTCACCACTTCTGTCACACTCTCTAATTTCCACTGCAGTGTGCCTTGACAGTCTACCTCTGGCGGAGACGGCAGGCTCAGGTCAGGAGGTCAAAACCATTGTAGCATGAAAGTAAAAATATAGAAAGAAGAAGCTATTCAAGGAGGACAGAATAACTCTCTAACTCTCTTCTTTCTCCTCTACTTTCCTTATATTTAGTTTTTTCTCTTGTCTCTTTACTAGAGCTGTGCATTGGCACTGCCCTCACAATTCGATTCGATTATGATTCACCAGGTAACGATTCGATTCAATTCGATTCTGCGATGCATCACAATTATACTGCACACAACAAGGGACATTTTTCGTCAGTCATGAGGCAATACAAGCAGTCAGATAGGCCTAATAACAATAGATTTTATTGGCGATATTTTGAAAAGATGGCAAAATGAATCTCCTGCCTGAGTTCATCTAAGAGTAAGGAAAGAGAAATGCCTCCTCCTGCCATAAAAAGGAACCTGCTGAGGTGAAATTTACGTTAAGACGTTAGCGCTATCCCAACTAGCTAGCTATCGCTAGTTTTCATGATGCAAAAATGTAACGTTAACGAGTCGACTTGAAATAGGCAAATACAATGTTAATTACCTATCAATAGTACTTTCTATAAAAACGTAAATGTTAAGTCCTGTCAAATACTACCACATACTTCAGTCACAACATATCAAAACAGCTTGTCCCGCTAGCTTACCTGTGCTGCATCAACACATGGCTCATTAGAATATTCAATGAGCCATGTGTTGATGCACGGGGAGTGGGTCGGGTTAGCGTTGTGTTTACTGGAACTTTGACAGGGCGCAAAGGCCACCTTGGCCGTAAATTGAACATTTTTTTCACAGGGCACAAATTGACCACAAAATGACCAGAAAAGACACAAAATGACCAAAAAAGACACAAAATGACCCAAATAAAAAACAAAATGACCAAAAAGACACAAAATGACTAAAAAAAGACACAAAATGACCAAAAAAAGGAAACAAAATGACCAAAAAAAGACACAAATTGACCACAAAATAATAAAAAAAGACACAAAATGATCAAAAAAAGACACAAAATGACCAAATAACACACAAAATGACAAAAAAAAAAGACATTAAGTGACCAAAAAGACTAAAACACATTAACACATGAACACTTTAACACAGTGGAGACAGAGCTGACTTCCAAAATGATTTGGCGACCCCCAGAAATCATCTCGCGACCCCACTTGGGGTCCCGACCCCAAGGTTGAGAATGGCTGATCTAGAGTGGGTTGGAAAAATATTCCGACTTGCAACTTTGAAGCTCAATTATTTTCAAATGAGCCATGTGTTGATGCACACTGGGAGTGGGTCGGGTTAGCGTTGTGTTTACTGGAACTTTGACAGGGGCGCAAAGGCCACCTTGGCCGTAAATTGAACATTTTTTCACAGGGCATCAAATTCCCACCCTGTCCCCCACAACTTTCCACTGGAGGACAGGAAATAAACATAATTGATTATGGCACTTTGCCGCATCGATGCTGAATCGTGCATGCCCCGCATTGCGATGCATCGCCGAATCGATTATTGTTGACACCACTAATATTTCGTTTGTTCTCTTGTCTCTTTACCATCTCTCCCAACAGAACGACTCCTGGAGCGAGCTCTACTCCTTCGCCCTCTTTAAGGCCATGAGCCACATGTTGTGCATCGGATATGGAAGACAAGCCCCGGAGAGCATGTCGGACATCTGGCTGACCATGCTCAGTATGATCGTAGGAGCCACCTGCTACGCCATGTTCATCGGCCACGCCACCGCACTCATCCAGTCCCTGGACTCCTCCAGACGCCAGTACCAAGAAAAGGTAAGGGGCTGTTGGTTTCACTGGATATTTACTGCCTTACAGCTAATGTTGATAGTTTGGTTAATGGCCTGTTAAAACCATAGACCAGGGGTGGGCAATTCATTTCCCCAAGGGGCCACATGAGATACTGTAAAGGTTGCGGAGGGCCGGACCATCCGAAGTTTGTTTTATGTATGTTTATGTATATGTCTATTGCCTGTTAAGCATCTTTGAGTGTCTAGAGAGCACTATATAAATTAAATGTTTTATTATTATTATTATTATTATATTCAGATATACTCTGAACTAAATTCTGCTCAATATGAATTTCATCACTTAATAAAATGTAGTAAATTATCTGGTTTTAGAGCTGTTAGTGGTAAGAATACATGTTATGAAAAGATTATGTTAATGTGGAGTAAGTCAAATATAGCAGTAAAAAATGTAAAAAACAATTTATTTTAAAGACAACATACATTCAAACCACAAAAACAATATAAAGCAAAGTGTTTTTATCAAGATAAATCTGTGCAGGTGCTTATGCATGCATGCACATACGTAAATCGCCTTCAAAATAAAAGCACTGAGGCTGTATCGATTTCTAATTTCGGGGTAACCTCATGCGGGCCGGACAGGGACAGCCAACGGGCCAGATGTGGCCTCCGGGCCGCCTAATGCCCACGCCTGCCATAGACTGTATAAAATATGGATGTAGTGACCGTGACGTCACCCATTGGTTTGTGGACTGCCCATTGGGGCGGCTGAGGCTCAGTTGGTAGAGTTGGTTGGCCCCCAATCAAAGGGTTGGTGGTTTGATCCCTGACCGACGCAGCCTACATGTCGAAGTATCCTTGAGCAAGATACTGAACCCCAAATTGCTCCTGATGCTGTGTTCATCGGTGTGTGAATGAATTCCCAATGGTGGCAGGTGGCACCGTTTAGGGTAGCCTCTGCCACCAGTATGAATGTGTGTGTGAAAGGGTGAATGAGCGCAGTCTGTAGTGTAAAGCGTTTTGGATAAAAGAGCTATATAAGTGCACCCCATTTACCATTTAATCTTTATAAGGAAGAATTCAACAATGAAAATGACAGTTGTCCAAGCATAAAATCTGTTGATCTTTATGAATCAAGTCCAACAATGAAATGGTTGTCAGTGCTGAAAAAAAGTGTTTCAATTGAATTGTGGACTTGCAGGATTGTGACACCCCTATTTAATAATCTAAGAATAAAATCGTCCTCACTTTCCATTCCTGGAATACATCGTCCGTCAGTTTCTATAGTCAGTAGAAATTCTATAAGTATGAACTCAGTAAAGCATAATGGCTCAGGTTCAAGTTAAAGTGAAAGAAAAAAACTGAAGTGAATCCATCATTATGCATTTTTTTTTAGTTTCACAGATGCTGAACCCCAAATTGCTCCCGATGCTGCGTTCATCGGTGTGTGAATGAATTCCCAATGGTGGCAGGTGGCACCGTTTAGGGTAGCCTCTGCCACCAGTATGAATGTGTGTGTGAAAGGGTGAATGAGCGCAGTTTGTAGTGTAAATCGCCTTGAGTGGTCGCAAAGTGACTAGAAAAGCGATATTTAAGTGCAGATCCATTTACCATTTACCATTTGAGGCATCGAGTTTAGCGTTAATTTTGGCTAGCAAAAATAAAAAACAAAATGTACAATACTTACCTAAGAAAAATGGACAGTGACTCCTTGGAGCGTTTATTAGTACATCCAAACACTGAACAAGACATTTTTAATGAACAAACACATGGATACGCCTTGTTAGTGACCTGTCAATCAAAGGTAGCCACGCCCCAAATCATACAATTCTTTATGTTTTATTTTCTTCTAAATGGGGCCATTATTTACACAATTAACATCAAATTGTCTTGAAGATTATTTTTTACTAGCGTTTGAGACCATAGTGTTGTCCTGAAAAAATACCTGAGGTAAAAAGATTGTTGAATATTTATAAATCAATTCTACTTTCACTGGTTGGTGGCGATCTTTTTTTGTGTCCGACTGGTGAAATATTTCATTATCATTCTTGTGTCATTTGTGGTTTAATCAGCAGTGAACTCATCAAGTTCAGTGTCCCATATCGCTGTTTTCCAAGTAACTGTAACTGTCATATTTTGTGGGACAAGTGTGATTTGGTCCATTGGAACACAGCCGTCAATTCTTTTATCATACGGAAGTGGGCGCAGTTTCATCTAGAGCAGTAGTTCTCCACCTTGAGTCGCGACCCCCAATTTAACATGCATGTTGTCTGCGACCCCCGCTCACTGAACAGAATCTCACACGCACAGTTCAGATCACCCAAAAAAGAAACAAAATTACCAAAAAAAGGAAACATAATGACCAAAAAAGACACAAATTGACCACAAAATGACCAGAAAAGACACAAAATGACCAAAAAGACACAAAATGACTAAAAAAAGACACAAAATGACCAAAAAAAGGAAACAAAATTACCAAAAAAGACACAAATTGACCACAAAATAATGAAAAAAAGACACAAAATGATCACAAAAAAGACACAAAATGACCAAATAACACACAAAATGACAAAAAAACACACAAAATGACAAAAAAAAAAAGACATTAAGTGACCAAAAAGACTAAAACACATTAACACATGAACACTTTAACACAGTGGAGACAGAGCTGACTTCCAAAATGATTTGGTGACCCCCAGAAATCATCTCGCAACCCCAATTGGGGTCCCGACCCCAAGGTTGAGAATGGCTGATCTAGAGTGGGTTGGAAAAATATTCCGACTTGCAACTTTGAAGCTCAATTATTTTAAAATCACATTATAGCTGGCTACTAGCTGTTTCTGTTCCTGGCCCTAGTTTTAGTTTTTAATAGACAGACATGAGAGGGACATCGATGATTTCAGCTGACGTTCAGAAAGAGAGCGAATAAGGATACATCCCAAACTATTCTTTGGATAAATCCAGCATCAGCACCTCGTTTCAGAAACAATGGCTGGTTCCTCTGAGTAATCCCCAGACTGTGCTGTAAACAGTTGTCATTAGAACTACCAGAGAAATAATCCCTATCAAAACTTTGGACTGTGTGTTCTGTGGATTATCCAGAGTTACTGGGACACTTTCTCTTGGAACAGATATTGCCGTTGATATTTTTAAACAGAGTTTCTCAGTACTGTGAGCGGCAGAAATCTCAGAAACGGATATTTCAAAAACAAATCTTAATATCTCTAAAAACCTGTCTGCATAGCTAGTTATAACAAGTAAAGGGAAACAAATGAGAAAAGGAGCGGTGGTTTTAGTTTAGTCTATTTTCAGATCAATGGTGAAAGAAATCAGGGATTACCTTACATGTACCCAGGTGGCCCCTCTATCTAGAGCAGCTATTCTCAACCTTGGGGTCGGGACCCCAATTGGGGTCGCGAGATGATTTCTGGGGGTCACCAAATCATTTTGGAAGTCAGCTCTGTCTCCACTGTGTTAAAGTGTTCATGTGTTAATGTGTTTTAGTCTTTTTGGTAATTTCATGTCTTTTATTGGTCATTTCTGGTTTTTTTTTTATCATTTTGTGTCTCTTTTTGGTCATTTTATGTCTTTTTTGGAAAGTTTGTGTCTTTTTTTTGTAATTTTGTGTCTTTTTTGATCATTTTGTGGTCAATTTGTGTCTTTTTTTTGGTCATTTTGTGTCTTTTTTAGTCATTTTGTGGTCATTTTGTTTCTTTTCTGCGTCATTTTGTTTCCTTTTTTTGGTCATTTTGTGTCTTTTTAGTCATTTTGTGTCTCTTTTTGGTCATTTTGTGTCTTTTTTGATCATTTTGTGGTCAATTTGTGTCTTTTTTTGGTCATTTTGTTTCTTTTTTTGGTCATTTTTTGTCTTTTCTTAGTCATTTTGTGTCTTTTTTTAGTCATTTTGTCTTTTTTTGGTCATTTTGTTTCTTTTCTGCGTCATTTTGTTTCCTTTTTTTGGTCATTTTGTGTCTTTTTAGTCATTTTGTGTCTCTTTTTGGTCATTTTGTGTCTTTTTTTGGTCATTTTGTGGTCAATTTGTGTCTTTTTTTGGTCATTTTGTTTCTTTTTTTGGTCATTTTTTGTCTTTTCTTAGTCATTTTGTGTCTTTTTCAGTCATGTTGTCTTTTTTGGTCATTTTGTGTCTTTTCGGCGTCATTTTGTTTCCTTTTTTTGGTCATTTTGTGTCTTTTTAGTCATTTTGTGGTCATTTTGTTTCTTTTTTGGGTGATCTGAACTGTGCGTGTGAAATTCTGTTCAGTGAGCGGGGGTCGCGGACAACATGCATGTTAAATTGGGGGTCTCGACTACTCGATCGAACTACTGATCTAGAGCACGGCAAGACACTACAAAGAGACGCCATAAGGAGATTTAATCTACAGTGCTTGTCCTCTACAACGACGTGAATCAGGTTATCAAATTTGATATGAGCAGTGAGGGTTTACTCATTTGATTCCAACACACTTTGATAGGAGCAGCATCTGTTCTATCAGTTAGATATTCACCGCTGCAGCTCGCCGGCCTCGGCCTGGCTGGCGTCTCCGTACGGCGGCTGATCAAAGCTTCTGGTGTCTGCAGGCCAGAGACAGGAGCACGCTCTGCTTTATAAGGCCACGGTGTCAGCGTGCTCTGCCTCTTGTTAGCTTCCTTAGATCCTGCATGATGTGGAGATGTCTCATGCTATTTCTCACACGTACACAATCAGTAATCGGTGGAGCTTTGTTGTTCAGTTAGAGCCTCTGGCCAGCGTTTAGAACAAAGGGTGATCAGGTTTACATCTCTCTTATTGAGTCATATGTTGTTTTGGCACCAACGTGGAGCGTGATTCTGTTTATTTTATTATTTAAGCGTTGGCTGTGCATCATGTTGAACAGATAATCATCTTGCTTTACTTTCTAGGTCATGACATCAGTGACCATCCATTATGATGTTGAGTTTATAGCAGACCCAACACCCTGCAGTCGCGAACCCCAATTTAACATGCGACCCCCGCTCACTGAACACAATCTCACACGTACAGTTCAGATCACCCAAAAAAGCAACAAAATGACCAAAAAAAAGGAAACAAAATGACCAAAAAAGACACAAATTGACCACAAAATGACCAGAAAAGACACAAAATGACCAAAAAAGACACAAAATGACTAAAAAAAGACACAAAATGACAAAAAAAAAGACACAAAATGACCCAAATAAGAAAGAAAATGACCAAAAAAAGGAAACATAATGACCAAAAAAGACACAAATTGACCACAAAATGACCAGAAAAGACACAAAATGACCAAAAAAGACACAAAATGACCCAAATAAGAAACAAAATGACCAAAAAGACACAAAATGACTAAAAAAAGACACAAAATGACCAAAAAAAGGAAACAAAATGACCAAAAAAGACACAAATTGACCACAAAATAATAAAAAAAACACACAAAATGACAAAAAAAAAGACATTAAGTGACCAAAAGATATGACAATATATATGTTGTTTTGGCACCAACGTGGAGCGTGATTCTGTTTATTTTATTATTTAAGCGTTGGCTGTGCATCATGTTGAACAGATAATCATCTTGCTTTACTTTCTAGGTCATGACATCAGTGAGCATCCATTATGATGTTGAGTTTAAAGCAGACCCAACACCCTGCAGGAGGGGTGATGGTGGTATTTAAAAAGTAATGAAGCGACTCTATGTACGTGTCACATTCATGAGCGTGCTACATGCAGCAGGGAATGCATACATTAACAATGGATCTGGGGTACACCATCAATTATCACTGAGCATACTGAACTCCATGTACTTTATGTGCTGGATACACATAAACACATAACAGGGTGATGTTGTGAGACCTAATCTTCAGATGTTGGCAGGGTGGGAATTTCACGACGTCGTTGCCCCACACTCTGGCCTTGATGCCCTGTGAAAAAATGTTCAATTTACGGCCAAGGTGGCCTTTGCGCCCCTGTCAAAGTTCCAGTAAACACAACGCTAACCCGACCCACTTCCTGTCCTTCGAGAGGTGTGCATCAACACATGGCTCATTGAATATTCTAATGAGCCATGTGTTGATGCAGCACAGGTAAGCTAGCGGGACAAGCTGTTTTGATATGTTGTGACTGAAGTATGTGGTAGTATTTGACAGAACTTAACATTTACGTTTTTATATAAAGTACTATTGATAGGTAATTACCATTGTATTAGCCTATTTAAAGTCGACTCGTTAACGTTACATTTTTGCGTCATGAAAACTAGCATAGCTAGCTAGTTGGGATAGCGCTAACGTCTTCCCTACCTCAGGAACCAGGGCTCGACATTTAGCTGATGTAGATTTCACCTCAGCAGGTTCCTTTTTATGGCAGGAGGAGGCATTTCTCTTTCCTTACTCTTAGATGAAATCAGGCAGGAGATTCATTTTGCCATCTTTTCAAAACAGGTTCATTTGTCATTTTCCAAAAAGGTTCTTTCTAATATATTTAATATATTGTGCATTAATGTTTCTTGGTGAATGAGAATGTTAAGGTATTAATCTGAAAGGTAAAACCAGCGTAATTTAACCAAACGGCCTTTATGCCCTGTCATGTGGCCTTTGTGCCCTTAAAATAAGTGTGAACAGGAAGGCCAAATGGCCTTGCCCCTAAAATGACGAAATTCCAAGCCTGGATGTTGGTCAAAGACATGGCTACATCTCTACATGTAGATACATGCAAAACATTGTTTTTATATACCTGTCTTCAGCCTCTGTCTTTGCATCGTCATTGTGTGTCCATGCAGGATATCAGAGTGAAAAAACTTTAGAAAGTGTTTCTGGCTGCTCACCCGAGATGCTCCTACAGTGATTCTGCTTTAGTCAGCGGCCTCAGATCTGCCCAAACAACTCAGACTCACTAATTCAGTCCCATCTTTTAAATCCACTTCTTAAAATACACTCCCATCGACTTGCTTTTGTGTAATTGCTTTTTGATCTTGCCAACTTTTAACCTTGTGTTGTTTCCCCGTGCATTTTTTAAAAACTAATTCCATTTTCTAAAGTTAATTTTCTTTTGATCATGTTTTCTATTTTTATATCTTCCTTGTGTTTAATTCTTCATTAACTTGTCTTTTATTATTTGATTCTTAGCTTTATGCTTTCCTCTAACAAACTTTGTTTATTTAAGTGCTATTTTCAAACTTTCTCCTTTCTTTATTATCTCTATTATTGGTTCTGCCTGTATTTGTTTATCAATTGTGTCACATAATGACTTTCCTGGAATTTAAGCCCATGTTGCATAGAAAGATGTTTGCTCTTATTGCTGGTGTGTCCACGCTTACTTGAATTTTATCATTTTACAGCCATTAATAACCAGTTCTTTCTCTCCACCATGACTCCTTCTTATTGTTGTTGAGTTTTTGCAATGTGCAACCATCAGAAAAACATGCCAGGACTCATAGGAGGAGGTGATTAACTCAGAGGCATCTGATTTCAAAGGACCCGACAATTTGGAACCAGATCTAAACTTTTGATTCCCATCCGTAGGCCAAGATAATAGCGTTTGGCCAAGATCCAACTGCACTACCATTTCTGAAATACTTAACATTTTGCCTCATAACGCCTGTACTGTAAAAAAAAAAAAGCTGTTGTTTTTACAGTAAAAAACCGGCAGCTGTGGTTGCCAGAACTTTACCGTAATAAATACGGTAGAACTTTTTTTAATATTACGGTAAAAAGACATTGGCACTGTTGATTTCACGTTTAAGATTGCCACTTTATTCCATTTTTTTACTGTATAAATAAAAAGGTTTTTCCATCAAAAGAAACACTGTTTTGCCATATAATTGACAAGAAAATACTGTATAAATGAAAACGCATAAATTAACGATTTTACCATTGAATATTACAGTATATTTTTGTTAAAAATATGGTGTTTGGTACATTTAACAGGGAGAAAAAGTATTTTTACAAAAAATAAATGCAAAAATGACAGTGATGCTTGTATATATATTACATTAAATACATATTACAGTGTATTTTACAGTGGAGTAATGTATTTTTCAAAAACAAAACTGTAAAAAATACTGTTGTGGCTGATATATACATTTACAGTGTTTCTTTGTTACTGAAACTGAATTAACTTATTTATCATTTTACGGTCTTTTACTGTCATAGTTTAGCAGTTTTTCACCGTAAAATATACAGACATTTTTTACAGTGTGACCAATAAGTGTTAGAAGAATACTTTTTGCTTCCTAGATTCCCAAATTGCTCCGTAAAGGCTACGCCCACCTCTGCCTAAACAGACGTTCCACCATTTTAACCATTCCTTCTACACATTTCATCCAGTCCTTTATTAATTTAGTACATAACTTAGTTGGATGAGCCTGAAAAAGTTGCTTTACAAGTATAATTGGTTTCCAGATGGACTTTGACATTAATGCAATTACCCTACAGGACATCCTCTTGCAGAGAGAGTAAAGAGAAAAATTGAGAGAAAGGGCAAATGAGCTGCTGGGTCTTTGCTGGAGTCTCTGTTTTGTGTCAGTTTGTGTAGCTGTACTCTGTCAGTGGTATGACGTCTGCAGCAATCAGCTCCTGCCATCAGTCTCATTCTGCTCTTCCTCCATGCTGCAGCAACAGGGAAGTAATGAGTGGAGTGGAGACACCCTGCTAGGCTAGACTTGGACAAGCCGTCCAACATGTCGTCCCTCTCCTGTCCCCCATGACTGTTTGTCCATCGTTAAGCAACGAACCGAAGCATGATGCACAGCAGCCATCAGATAACAGACTGTTCAGATCACCCAAAAAAGAAACAAAATGACCAAAAAAAGAAACATAATGACCAAAAAAGACACAAAATGACAACAAAATGACCAGAAAAGACACAAAATGACCAAAAAAGACACAAAATGACCCAAATAAGAAACAAAATGACCAAAAAGACACAAAATGACTAAAAAAAGACACAAAATGACCAAAAAAGAAACAAAATGACCAAAAAGACACAAATTGACCACAAAATAATAAAAAAAGGCAAAAAATGATCAAAAAAAGACACAAAATGACCAAATAACACACAAAATGACAAAAAAAACACACAAAATGACAAAAAAAAGACATTAAGTGACCAAAAAGACTAAAACACATTAAGATCATACAAACTCAGTTGATACAACACATTTTGTACAAATAATGAAGCACAAAATGACCCAAAAAAGAAACAAAATGACCATAAAAGACACAAATTGACCACAAAATGATAACAAAAGACACAAAATGACCAAAAAAGACACAAAATGACCAAAAAATACATAAAATGACCAAAAAAAGACACAAAATGTCAAAAAAAATACACAAAATGACCAAAAAAGGAAACAAAATGACCAAAAAGGACACAAATTAACCACAAAATGATCAAAAAAGAAACAAAATGATCAAAAAAATGACCAGAAAAGACACAAAATGACCAAAAAAGACACAAAATGACCCAAATAAGAAACAAAATGACCAAAAAAATAAACAAAATGACCAAAAAAGACAAAACAAAATGACCAAAATAAACAAAATGACCAAAAAAGACACAAATTGACCACAAAATAATAAAAAAAGACACAAAATGATCAAAAAAAGACACAAAATGACCAAAAAAGGAAACAAAATGACCAGAAAAGACACAAATTAACCACAAAATGTCTAAAAAAAGACACAAAATGATCAAAAAAAGACACAAAATGACCAGAAAAGAAACTAAATGACCAAAAAAGACATTTAATGACCAAAGGAATAAAACACATTAACACATGAACACTTTAACACAGTGGAGACAGAGCTGACTTCCAAAATGACTTGGCGACCCCCAGAAATCATCTCGTGACCCCAATTGGGGTCTCACTGGGCCCTCATTCTGCTCTTCCTCCATGCTGCAGCAACAGGGAAGTAATGAACGGAGTGGCGACACCCTGCTAGGCTAGACTTGGACAAGCCGTCCAACATGTCGTCCCTCTCCTGTCCCCCATGACTGTTTGTCCATCGTTAAGCAACGAACCGAAGCATGATGCACAGCAGCCATCAGATAACAGACTGGAGACAGAGCTATGGGCCAGGACTCACTGCTCTGACCAAACACATTCTTTGTCTAAGATAATGTAAATGCTAGCGACAGCGTGGACTCGTATTGACATAACGCAGAGTAAACAGTTAGCATCGCGCTCAGTATTGAGACAGAAATGTCACGATAGCTCCAGCACCAGGCATCGTCTCCTGTCTGCATGTAGGACCCCGCTGACCAAAGAGAGATGTGGATTCTAACTGTTTACTGTCGGATCAAAAGTTAGACAAAGCATGCTGCTACACTGTAAAAAAATGTTGTAGAAATTACAGTAAAACACTGTCAAATTACCTCAGAAATAGGGCGTAAAATTAAAAATTGTATATCACCGTAGTAGACATTTTTGATTACCGTAAATCAAAGAATAGCACAAAACTTTAACTTTAACTCTCATAAACTGTAGGAAACACAGTTTTGCTGTAAAAATATAACATATTTCAAAGATATAACAAAGATATAACATTTTCATGTAAAATTAATGGAGAAATACCATGATGTGTTAATGAATGACACAATTACCCTAAAAATAATGGGAATATTCAGTCTAAATTACAGTTTTTGATAATATTTACATTTACATTTACAGTAGAAAACCCACTCACTGTATTTTTTACGGTGAAGTTCTGGCAACCACAGCTGCCGGTATTTTACCGTAAATTAAGCACATCATTTTTTACAGTGTAGTTTTTTTCTGCTTTATCAGAACGGACATGCTGTTTGGTCAGCAGTGTTTATCAGGTCCAGGAACAGGAATATAAATAGAGCCACACACATACATTAAGTGTGAGATAAGAGAGGCAGATGTTGATTAGAAGGAGAGGATAGTGTGTTCAGACTGTCAACAAGTTGGATATGTCAGCGATAGCGATAAGGTCAGTCTGCCTTTGTAACGTCACCACTTGGAGTGGCAATGTTGGATTTTTCAATCATTTTTCCAGTACTTTTAGCAAATTATTTCACCAATTTACTTTTAATTAAGTAGTTCACTTGTTTTTCCATCACTTTTAGCAAATTATTTAACTTGTTTATTCATTATATTTTATTATTATTATTATTATTATTATTATTATTATTATTATTATATTATATATTATTTTTATTTTTTATTTTTTCATTATATTTTAATCAACTTTGAACTATTTTTATTCATCTGTTTATTTTTAACAATTTTTTTCTCACCCATTTTATTGCCACAAGCTTTTTTCGCCTATTTTTTTCTCTATTAATTCTTGGTATCAATATCAACAGCTTACATTTTACCATATTAAATACCTTAAATATTCTCTCCAAGCAAACTACATGGTCACCCATAAAGTTGGAAAAATCTTGTTTTCAGACACAATCCTCTGTAATTTTCATTGTGATATGTTTTGAAAAGATTGACTAATAAAGCTTTGAGAAGATATACACTTTTTTTAAAACTTTATGTGCGACTTTATGATGCTAGCGGCTAACTAATGCTATCGGCTAATTGACGCTAGCGGCTAACTAATGCTAGCGGCTAACTGATGCTAGCGGCGCTGCTTCTTACAGCTACAAGAGTAGCCATTAGCGTATCAATGCTAACTCAAAATCGTGGTCGCAACATTAGCTAACATTTCATAGCGGCGTTACAATCGTGCCAATTCAGCACATTGCAGAAGTTAGCAGAAGTAAGGATTAAAAGTTATTACAATGTAAAATTATAAGTTAGTACAATTTACAGTTGAGTTGACAAAAAACTGAATTCAGAGTTGAGCAAACTCAAAAACAAAACTTAAAATATTTAGTTTAATTGTCCAACTTAAAATTTTATGGAAGTTTGTTGCCTTGAACTTTTCTTTTTTTGCAGTGTTGTGGATGAGTGTCTCCACTAACAGTACGACTAGTTTCAGCAGCTTAGCGCTCCATTGTTATCGCTCCTTCACGTTGAGGTGACTGATCCCTTGTTTCCCTGCTTCATATGTCCATTCGCCCTTGACTGTTGGGCAATACACCATCTGCCAGCAGACTCTGCACATGGACAGAGGGCATTAGCCATTATGTAACTGCACTCCAGCTCCTCCTCCCCCATCACTTCCAGCCCTTCAGGAGCCACAGACCCAACAGTACTGAGAGGAGGGAGATGTGACCCCGGGGCATCTGGTGATGTCCACTGATCCACTGGGGCTTTTACACAGAAACTTGCTCAAAGGGCCGGCTGTGGCTCAGTTGGTAGAGTGGGTTGCCCCCCAACTGTAGGGATCCCTGACCATGGCAGCCTACATGTCGAAGTTTCCTTGAGCAAGATACTGAACCCCAAATTGCTCCCGATGCTGCGTTCATTGGTGTGTGAATGAATTCCCAATGGTGGCAGGTGGCAGCGTTTAGGGTAGCCTCTGCCACCAGTATGAATGTGTGTGTGAAAGGGTGAATGAGCGCAGTCTGTACTATAGACTATGCACTGTATAAGTTTTGAACCAGCGACCCTCCGGTTACAAGCCCAATTTCTACTATATTTTAGATTTTATGATTGATTTTTATTTTGTTGAATGTTTGTTATTTATTTTTAAATGGACTAAAAAGTTATATTTTCTATATATTTTTCAGTATTTTGTAATATCGTCAAGAATACCGTTATTGCAAAAATACCCTGAAATACCATGATAATCTTTTTGGGCCATATCGTCCACCCCTAAAGTCTAGATGTTGCTTCTTTCTCATTGATCTCATTGTCTTATTTATTCTTCCACTGGGGGTGCTTAAGCTATACATTTTCAAATTATTCTTGCTTTAAAGGGGCCAAAATGTGTTCCACTTAAAATTAGGAGATTTATAAGAGTTGTGTTTCATAAATCTATGCTGCAGTGAGGATATCTCAGCCTCTGCAGCATGTGGTTAATTTGTGTCTTTTTTGGTCATTTTGTGTCTTTTTTTAGACATGTTGTGTCTTTTTTTGTCATTTTATGTCTTATATGGTCATTTTGTGTCTTTTTTGGTCATTTTGTTTCTTTTCTGGTCATTTTGTTTCCTTTTTTGGTCATTTTGTGTATTTTTTTAGACATTTTGTGTCTTTTTTTGGTCATTTTGTGTCTTTTTTGGTCATTTTGCGGACAACATGCATGTTAAATTGGGGGTCGCGACTCAAAAAGGTTGAGAACTACTGAGCTAGAGGATACAGCTGAAGTCAACTACACACACACACACACACACACACACACACACAGATATAGGACTTGTCACATCCTGAGCCCTGACGCTCAGTGACATGGCCCATTAATAGGAGGGCCAATTCAATTTCTCCTTCCCTCTGTGGCAGCTTACAGTAACAGCCATGCATCATGCTTGCAAGCCACCAACTCGAAGCTTTATGTCCCATAAAAATATCCTCAGTGCTGCGCCTTAACTAAGTCCACAGGCTGACAGAAACAGATTGGATTTCAGAAATGTAATGCATTTATTAGTTCTATACAAGTACTGCAGGAAGTCTCATCTGTCTCATCTGCATCTCCTCCCACACAGTTTGATATTATAAAATGGACAATTCATTATTAATAATAAATGGAATATGGAGAATATTTTAAAAGTTTAGTTTCTGAAAAGTTGGCATCTTTGAGGGTAAATATTCATTGTAGAAGCACATATCTCATGGATGGATTATGAGACAATAGGTAACATGTAGACCACCTCTTTGTGTAATTTTGTGTCACTGTGTCTCTTTGGTGTTTTGCCCTTTTTCATAGTCATGAGTATTTTCATTTGGTCATTTTGTTTCACTTTGTAATGTTTTTTTGTTTTGTTTTTTGCTCTTTTTTTCTATCTGTGATTGTTGTTTTGTGTCTCTATGTGGTAATTTCATATCTCTTTAGGGTTGTTTTGGCCATTTTCAATCATTGTGAGTCTCTTTGTGGTGATTTTGTGTCTTTTCTGGTCATTTTTGTGTCACCTTGTTTTTGTTTTTTTGTCTCTTTTTGGTCATATGACTCTTTCTAGTAGCTCTGTGTCTCTTTTCAGAGTCATTGATAGTGTCTTTGTGTCTCTTGGCAGCTTTTTTGTCTGTTTGTGTCTCTTCCTGATTGGACTAAGTGTCTCTCTGAGTGACATGCTGCAAATGAAAGATAGGGGCCCATGCCACTTTCATCCCCTGGCCACTAATCCAATCCATGGAGTATCTGTCTATAAACATGGGGATTTGTTCACACATAGAGGCTCTATGTCTTTAAGTGCCAGAGGTTTCAGTGAAAGTCCAGGGTCCCGTTGTCTGTCCCATGTATGATGATGACAACACGTATGATGGATTTCTAAAGTCTATTTTCTTGATATTTCCCTCTTCAGAGAAATTGTTTAATAACATTCAGCTTCACTTCAACTGTGTCTTACTTCAAATTTGCAGTTAAGAAGTGAGCTGATTTATTTTTAGGAAGCATGAGGCCATTTGAGTCCCATTTCCATCCCACTGACTTTGAGTGACAGGGTCACTAATCAAAGTCTAATGCTGAGAAAATCAGAAAGTCAATAAAACTCAGCTCCTTCAACAACCACTCTTAAAGAAGTGAGGGAACGGAAAAAGAGAGAGAGAGAGAGAGAGAGAGAGAGAGAGAGAGAGAGATGTCATTTCAGTTTAATTGAGACTGCCACACACTGAATCCTGAGGCAGGAAACACTTAATAGGAGCTCCCAGTTTATCCCCGTGCTTGATTGAATGAGCTGGATCCTCTGGACGTCGGCTGCATCTTTATTGTCGCTGACACACGGCAAATGGGAGGAATTTGTTAAATTTAAATGAATGATTGCTTTAGTCCTCTTTTGTTCTACTGGGTTAGTTAGGGACACATAGATTTATGGGAATCCCTTCTGATGTCCTGAGCATTTTTTTCTGAACAATTTGAAAAGAAAATAGGGTAACGCTTTATAATAAGGTCCTTAATAACCATTAATTAACAAGTAATAAGGCATTGTTCTCGCTTTAGATCCCGTAGTTGCAAAAAGCATAGTTAACTTATAATAGATGAGCAATAAAGTATATTTTAATATCAATAAGCAAAAAAAATAAGATTAATAAAGGCATGGCAAAGACATAATGGGTGGGTCATGGGTGTTTGTAATGCCATTATTAACACTTATATAAGCTTATAAACACACAATAATGTTAATAAGCATCTTGTAAGGACTTACAAGGGCCTTATTACTTGTTAATTAATGGTTATTACAAGGACCTTAATATAAAGCGTTACCGAAAATATTGATATTTTGGTGATGGATTATGTGTCAAGATGTGTTAGAAATCTGAAAAGATGGCTGAGGATGACACTTTGTAAGGTTTTATATTTGTTTTTTTTACGTAAAATATAAAAGGATACAGTCGATTGTTTTTGCAGATGTAATTTCATAATTTGGTTAATCAAAGTAAGTAATCCACTAGGACTTTCATTTTGTCATGTATAAGGTTATGCTGTACTGTATACACGTGTGTGTAGCATTTATACGTTACACTGTAAAAAAAAAAATCTGTTTAATTTACGGTAAAAAATACAGTGAGTATGTAAATGTAAATATCAGCAAAAACTGTAATTTATACAGAATAATCCCATTACTTTTAGGATAATTGTTTCATCATGGTATTTCTCCATTAACTTTACATGAAAATTGTATATTTTTACAGCAAAACTGTGTGTTTTCTACAGTTTATGACAGTAGAATTTAAAGTTTTATACTATTCTTTGATTTACAGTAATTAAAAGTATCTACTACGGTGATGTACAATGTTTAATTTTACAACCTATTTCTGATGCAATTTGACAGTTTTTTACTGTCATTTAAACAAACATTTTTTACAGTGTACACTGATACTGGGCAAGAGACAGAGTTTGAATAAAAAGTAGATAAAGAAAGTATTATAGCAGACAGAGTGGGTTTATAGAATTCTAAATAAAAATGTAAGTTTCCCTGAAAATAAGGACAAATGTCATTGTCTTGCACCAGTGCTGCAACTGTTACATAAATCCAAGTTTTCTGCTCTATATTATGGAGAGAAAATCCTCCTGTTGGGAAACAAAATTAATGATGTCCTGCCATGACAGCCACTATGTGCTATATAAAGGATATTGTGATTTGTCGTGCCGCCCAAGCCTCCAGGGTCAAGCCTTCATTTTCTGCTCTAACCCATATGTCACCTTACAGTGTGACACAATGTAATTTCCTGCACAGGGAGCCATCCTATCCCATGCATGTGTCATCCACTGTTACAAGCAAGGTCATTGTCAGCGCCCCCGCTGGTCCATACATGGCGTCGTGTCCTTATAAATCGTGGGTGTCCGGTCAAGATATCAAGACTCACAGGCAGGAAGGTATCAGCACTCTAGATGATTAAAGTGGATGTGTGTTAACACCGATCTCTCTTATCTAATGCACTCAATATGCAAGACTTTTTGACATTTTTTTTTGCTTCCTTAACCACTTAACGTTCAGCAGTGGCGGTTCTAGACCAATTTTACTGTGGGGGCCAAGGAGGGGCCAGTGTTTAATCAGAGGGGCACATTAGCACATGAAAAAATGGCAAAGATGATATTTAAGCATTCAAAATCTTTGAATGTCTTGCAAAAGACATAAAAATGACAAAAAAAGACACAAAATGAGAAGACAGAATAACAAAAAAACCCCCACAGAAGACATAAAAATGATCAAAAAAGACACAAAAGGACACAAAAAAGACATAGAAAAGACACAAATGACCAAAAAAGACACAAAATGACTTACAAAGACACGTAAATCTCCAAAATGACCAAAGTTTTTGAACCCAATCTCAGCATGGATTCTTCTATGTTGCTCCAAATGTCTTGGCATATTGATGTTATATTCTGGAGGGTTTTTCTGACCATTTTTATCCATTCTCGATATGAATAAAATTGCATTATTCAGCAACCAAATGTGTGTAACAAATGCTATCAACCCAAAAATTGCTGCAACATATATTATACACCTTAATGTTTCAATACATACAGAATTAATTAATTAAGTCATTTTTATTAGATATTTTTGAGCTGCATCTCAGCTCAGCACTTTCAGCTTTCAGATGATGTCACCACTTCTATGTGGCATTTATTGTTGACCTGCTACCTCCCCCTAAACATCCACTGCCCACAACCACCAATTCTCAAAAGACTAGTAGAAAGAAATCATCCAAAATACACATTTAGGTGTTTATTTTACTTCACTTTGTCTATTTGCAACTGAAGATTTCTCCTAAATTCAACAAAAGTAAGCATGAGGTAATGCCTCATTTGCACATTTGAGCATAACATTTCAGAAAAATTATAATACAAAACAGGCTTCCAGTAACCGTTGACATAAAGTCTCACAGTCTGTAAAATTGGATGTAAACACTTCCCACTCCTAGGTATAGCATATGATTCATATCATTACTCATCAAATCATTTAGTGACCCTCTGTCCCCTTTATAGAGTTATCTGCATCCGCTCCTCTAGTCTTTCCTTTCATTTCTCCTCCATCATTAATGTCGACTGAGTGAGTTATATGTAAATCTCCAAACTGTCCACTTTTCAGACGCCTTTTTTTTTAGCTTTTTTTGTAGTTTATCCAACTGATAATTGAAAGGATTTCATCAGCAAACTTTTGTTTTGTCATATTCTGTTTTCTTTTAACATGTTATGCTTAGTTGAGGTTAAAACAATGAAAACTGTCAGCGAGGACAGCTATAACTTCAAAGGTGGAGAGAATAATAACTGCTGATTGATATAGACGTTGCAAAACCACAGGTGAGCTGTAAACAATGACGGCTTTGCTTGACAAGGTGCAATCAATTTCCTTCTCAGTGGCAGTGAGGCGCCGTAAGGCTGTCTGAGCAGCTTATCTAACTCATACTGGAGCTCCGGATAGAGGATTTAAGCTGCGTCTTGTTTTGTCTTTTGTTGTGAACAGGGGAGGGTCTCCCTTGACCCTCTGCTTGAATCTACTCACCCAATTGACAGTTGATCCCACCGAGGGATGACTCACACACACACTCACACACACACACACACACACACACACTCAGGAGGGAGAGAGAGCTTATGCAACTTTTTTAAAGCCACTGCAACAACAGGGCCACAACAGGGATTTCACTGCAAAAAAAGCCAACTTGTATATTTTGGCCTAAAACAGTGATTTAAGTTGGTAAAACTTGGAAATATAAATTATTGACATTTAGGGCAATAATGTAAGTTAGCACAACAAAGGAAGCCAGTTGTCTGCTCAAAAACAAGTTGGTGAATTGTTGTTACTTATATCTTTAAGTTGGGGTTCACAACAAGGGACAATAGTTCTGATAACTCTTATTTCTTTGTTGTGAAATGCGGGAAATCAGTGAAATTCGGTCATTAGCGAAAGCTAGCGGCTAAATGATGCTAGCGGCTAACTGATCCTAGCAGCTAACTGATGCTAGTGGCTAACTGATGCTACCAGCTAACTGATGCTAGCGGCTAACTGATGCTAGCGGTGCTGCTTGTTACAGCTACAAGAGTAGCCATTAGCGTATCAATGCTAACTCAAAATAGTGGTCGCAACATTAGCTGACATTTCATAGCGGCGTTACAATCGTGCCAATTCAGCACATTGTAGAAGTTAGCAGAAGTAAGAATTAAATGTTATTACAATGTAAAATTATAAGAGTTGAGCAAACTCAAAAACAAAACTTAAAATATTTAGTTTAATTGTCCAAATTAAAATTTTATCGAAGTTTGTTGCCTTGAAATTTTGAGTTCACCCAACTTTTCTTTTTTTGCAGTGTTGTTACATAGTACTGAAAACTGTTCTGAAGAGCCGATTCATTCATATTATTTCAAACAGAATATTATATATACATATTTATCAATATATTGAGTTGGATGAAGTGAGTTGGAGAAAATGGATAAATGGATATTTTCTCAACCGGCTGGTTAGCTCAGGTTTGAAGTTATGGGGCTCACAAATCCGGGAACGCAAGTTTAACACTTTATGTTGGAGAATATGTCACTCCTTGTACACTTATCATAAATGTTGAAATTAGCTATAGTTTTTTTTACAAGGCTGTTAACATGTTTGTTTCTGCTTTAAAGTTTGGGGATTTCAACATTGGGATCTATGGAGATTTGCTTCCTTTTTGAGCCAGCCCCAAGTGGCCGTTAGAGGAACTGTAGTTTTTTGCTTCATTTTTCAGCCCCGAAGATTGCTGCTTGGTTGTCATGTTTGGTTGTTCTTTTGATATTTTTGATATGCTCTTTGTGCAAAGCTAATTCACCAAGTGTTAAAACATGTCTGAATGTGGGTTTCTTACCCGTTGAGATTTGAAGCCTTTAATTTGTGTTTCAGTTTAGAGTTTCAGCAAGTCTGCTGCTGATGTAACAAGAAGTGATCAGCGCTCACTAGTTTCAGGGGTTATGTTGTTTGCTTATTGTTCTAAAACAGAAGTCATGTGGCCATTTCTCACCCTCAGGATGGTGTTGCTGTGTGTGTGTAGTGTACAGTAAGGGTGTATGCTTTGTTTACAGGAAGGTGGTGATGTGTGAAACTGGCATGCAATGCCCCATTTTCCTGGTACGGATAAAACGAACCCAAAAGCCATTTGTGTTCAGTGAATGGGGAATAAATAGCCAGCTGTATTCCCTAATTGACACAGTGCCATGCAATTCACAGCACCTCACAGCAGAAGCTATACCGCATATACAGGCTGCTATTTTCACAGGGAATCCAGGCATGAAATGTGTTATGGAGCATCATAATGAGTTGAGAGAAGTGGACATTCTGGCTTCATTCGGTGGAGATAAACAGAACAGTGGCAAATATGTGATAGTGTGAATCACTTGGGTGAGCAAACATGATGCGCTGCAGCCAGCCTCCATTTTCAGCTCCTTTTTTTTTGTCTCACCACATAGTTACATATTTATCAATTCCAACATAAATAACAAACATCTCCCTTCCTCAGAATAGTATCCGGAGTACACAGATGTGTAGTTCCATTTAATTATTTACCTGTCTTTTTTTTTATCATGGAAGACTTGTTTCATATACTTTACTCATGGAAACACAAAGCAATAATGTATATCTTCCTGATAATATTTTCTATAGATTTGTTCCTTCAAAATAAAGCATTTAGACAGAAATAGAAAGACTCGCTGTGCTTAAGATGTACATAAATGGCGTCTTTCTTCTTTAAACACAGTAGAGCGTGATGAATCCTCAAGGGTTTAACAGAGCTGTCGTGTTTCCTTAACAGCTTCATCACAGTTTTCCTCACATAGCTACGAGGTTTAAATGGGTCACAGGACTGTCATGTTTGCAGAGCTGTACATCTCAGTGACTGCACACATGAAGCACACAGCTGACGATGAGACAGGCTGAGGAAAAGACGAATAACAAATGCAGAGTACACTGTAAACAATTGTCTTGTAAATTAACAGTAGAATACTGGCAGCAGGGTTGCCTTCATTCTACTGTTAATTTTACCGTTCCCTTACTGTTATTTACTTTACAGTATGTTACTTTCATAAAACCACATACTGAATTACGAACCTGGTCTCACAGAAATCCGTGAAATAGCCACGGATTTCGCTTAACTCAAAATCCGTGGAATAGCCACGGAATCGCTCAAATTTCCGTGAAACTGACACGGATTTCGCTACAATGCAAGTTAAAGACATATCCCGTGGCCATGCCATTGATATTTTTTCCTATTGGTTTGTTCCAAGTCACGTGACTTTCAAGGTCCCGGCGGTCAGAACAAAAAACATGGCGGACAGTTCTCTCATTTTTAGTGAAAAAATTAATATTTTGACTTAGTTTCTGCATAAAAATGGATTTTTATCACATTTCTAGCGAGAAATATATGTTTTATTTTCTAAATATTCACTCAGTGAATGTACATAATCACTTTGTGGTGAAGATCTCGCCAGAAAAATATGACTGTCATTAACTTGCATTGTAGCGAAATCCGTGTCAGTTTCACTGAAATTTGAGTGATTCCGTGGCTATTCCACGGATTTTGAGTTAAGCGAATCCGTGGCTATTTCACGGATTCCTGTGAGACCAGGTTCTGAATTACAGTACAATCCTGTATCTCCTTGATTTGACAGTAAAATACTGATACTGCAAACATCATCTAACAAATAAAACATTTGAGTTCAACCTGTGATTTGCTCAAGAAATGCAGGATTAAAATGGATGTTCCAAGAAAGTAAAGACCAGAGTTGGCTGAATGTCTCCTCTAGAAATACAGTAGCTTTCCTCACCGCTGTTGATTCTACCATAACTACCCAGAATGCAATGCTATTTATGGTATATTACAGTATTTTATGGGAAACGGCAAACTACCTACAAATATTGCCCAAAATGCATTGTTTTCTACAGTATAATACCTTTTTAATGGAAAAAAAAGTATGTTACTGTCACAATTTGTCTGTTTTCTTACAGCAGTTTGTTACAGAGTATCTCCCCACAGATGCTGATCGCCATTATGGAGCAAAGTAGACAAACTTCTTCCATCACAATTAAAAAAAAGAGTTGTTGAATTCTTGATTTCATTGATTTATGCTTCTCTCCTTCCCCCACAGTACAAACAAGTGGAGCAGTACATGTCGTTCCACAAGCTACCGGCCGACTTCCGACAGAAAATCCATGACTACTACGAGCACAGATACCAGGGCAAGATGTTTGATGAGGAGAGCATCCTGGAGGAGCTTAATGAGCCTCTACGAGAGGTAAAAAACACAGAATATCCTCTATAATGTGCTCATTCACCCACAAACACACTTCTCAACTCTCCACCCAGGAAGTGGACTGGAATAAATTCATTATAATGCTCAACTATGGTTTCTTTTTCTGAGCAGAGACGCATGTAGCCCTGTTGTTCAAACTGTCATTTCCAGCATTTCTGTATTGATTTACTTATTAACTGCTAAGATAATCAATGACGCCACCTTACCAGTTTTCACTGAAAACATTTTAAAAGAGAGGTACAGATGGGTTTTAACATAGACGTTATGTTCCTACGCTGATAGAGTTATGTTTCCTCCTGCCAGTGAACATTTATTATTTTCTGCAGTTTACAGTAAACAAGGTCCTCTTGCTTCAAGGACAGCTCAGGGTATAATTTAGGGAACAGAAAATGAAGATAGAATAGAGAGAAATCTTTATTTGAGCTATGCCAGGGTCCCCCAAGGTAATTAAAAAAGATAAGAAATGTTACATGTCACCCAAACAATCTTTATGATCATGTTATGTTATTATTATTATTATTATTACTATTATTATTATTATTATTACTATTATTATTATTATTATTATATATACTGTTGCTGACATTACTATTATTATTATTACTATATACTGTAATATACTACTATTATTATTATACCGGCCTTATTTATTATTATTATTACTATTACTATTATTATATATTTATATATTATATATCATATTATATATTATATATCATTTTATTTTATTTATAATTATTTTATTTATTTTTATTTTATTTTATATTGTTACTATTTATTATTACATATTATATTATATATTACATACTGTACTATTATTATTATTATTATTTTTATTATATATATATACTGTTGCTGACATTACTATTATTATTATTACTATATACTGTAATATACTACTATTATTATATATTTATATATTATATATCATATTATTTAATTTATTTTAATTTTATTTATTTTATCTATCTATCTATCTATCTATCTATCTATCTATCTATCTATCTATCTATCTATCCATCCATCCATCCATCCATCCATCCATCCATCCATCCATCCATCTATCTATATGATCCACTATTTTTTACTGTTTGAATTTAGGAAATCGTCAACTTCAACTGTCGTAAGCTGGTGGCGTCCATGCCGCTGTTTGCCAACGCTGATCCCAACTTTGTGACGGCCATGTTGACCAAACTGAGATTTGAAGTCTTCCAGCCGCTGGACTACATCATCAGAGAGGGAACCATCGGCAAGAAGATGTACTTCATCCAGCACGGCGTGGTCAGCGTGCTGACCAAAGGAACCATGGGCATGAAGCTGATGGACGGATCCTACTTTGGAGGTACATCACTGTCCACAGCAGTAGTTCTCAACCTTTTTGAGTCGCGACCCCCAATTTAATATGCATGTTTCTCATACGCACAGTTCAGATCACCCAAAAAAGAAACAAAATGACCAAAAAAAGACACAAAATGACTAAAAAAAGACACAAAATGACTAAAAAAAGACACAAAATGACCAAAAAAAGGAAACAAAATGACCAAAAAAGACACAAAATGACCAAAAAAAGGAAACAAAATGACCAAAAAAGACACAAAATGACTAAAAAAAGACACAAAATGACCAAAAAAAGGTAACAAAATGACCAAAAAAGGCACAAATTGACCACAAAATGATCAATAAAAGATTCAAAATGACCCAAAAAAGAAACAAAATGACCAAATAAAGACACAAAATGACTAAAAAAGACACAAAATGACCAAAATTGGGGGTCAGGACCCCAAGGTTGAGAATAGCTGGTCTACAGAACTATTCTCTTCTCTTCTGTTTTTTTAATTCTATCTTTCTGTCATTTTCCATTCTGTTTTATTCGATTCTTTTCTTCGATTCTACTCCTTTCTCTTCTCTTCTGTTTTGTTTTACTCGGTTCTATTTTGTTTTAGTAGAGCAGAGTAGAATAGAAGTATTAGAAAAGAAAAGAAACAGATTTAACGTAACATTTATGACATTTTATGTTATGTATATATATTTTTCATATAATATAATAGAATAGAAAATAGCAGAACAGAAGTAATTTTAATAATAATAACTTTCTACTTTCTTTTATGTATATTATGTAATGAACATAATAGGAATAGAATACATTAGAACTATTTTTTATTATTTCCTATTATGTTAACATAACATAACATAACATAACATAACATGACATAACATAACATAACATAACATAACATCACATAATATAACATAACATCACATAATAGAGTAGAACAGAATAGAATCTATTCTATTGTATTCTACATTTCAAGTAATTTTCCCCAAAGATGCTTTCTGTCATTTAATTATCACACTGATGTACAAAAAAAAATTGGGACATTGTGTAAAACATGAATTAAAAACAGAATGCATCTTTAGAGTCTATTGCAAATTTACTAGAATAAAGTGCCAAATCTACAAGAAAAAAAAAAGTGCAGATTTAAGAGATTTAAAGTGGCAAATCTGCTCGAAAAAAGTCGCAGATTTACGAGAAAAAAGTGGGGGAAAAACTACTTTTTCCTCGCAGATTCCCTAATTTAAATCTCATAAATCTGCAAATTTTTTCTCGTAGATTTGACACTTGTCAACTTTTTTTCTCTAAATATTACCCCCCTCCCCCAGGTCCGTATATATTTTTTTTTACACATTCTGGCAGTATGTAATATCCTCCAATATTCTCTAGGGTTGAAATCTGGAATTTGAAAGTATTTCAATGAGTGTCCTATTAAGGGTTAAAGAAAAAAAACCCAGCACCCTGACATTTTACTTGGACTTGTTGTGCAGTCTTGCCTCACAGCCACTTCTGTCCCACTTTCCTCGGTTGTTGTTCCTCTAACTGTAAACTCTGTCACCACTGAACACACACAGCCATGCACAAGTGTGGTGGTTTGCTGTTTTGGGCTGCATTTTTAACATCCGTTGCCCTCTGCAGCAGACCAGAGTTCACTGGCAGTAATGTTAATGTGCCAGCTGCCCCAGGGCACATACACATCACACACACACACACACACACACATGCAATTAATAACAGATAATTAGCACAGCACAAATGTGATGACGGGGCTATTTGTCATGTCAAGCATAGACATGAGCTGTCGCTGCCACCAGAGAGGAAATCACAGCTCTCTCTTTATACACAGAACCAGCAGTGGGCTTGGGTTGGAGGGACCAGTAGTTCTCAACCTTTTTGAGTCGCGACCCCCAATTTAACATGCATGTTGTCCTCGACCCCCGCTCACTGAACACACTGTAAAAAAAAAAAGCTGTTGTTTTTACAGTAAAAAACCGGCAGCTGTGGTTGCCAGAACTTTACCGTAATAAATACGGTGCAACTGTTTTTAATATTACGGTAAAAAGACATTGGCACTGTTGATGTCACGTTTAAGATTGCCATTTTATTCCATTTTTTTACTGTGTAAATAAAAAGTTTTTCCATCAAAAGAAACGCTGTTCTGCCATATAATTGACAAGAAAGTACTGTATAAATGAAAATGCATAAATTAACGATTTTACCATTAAATATTACAGTATATTTTTGTTAAAAATATGGTGTTTGGTACATTTAACAGTGAGACAAAGTACTTTTACAAAAAATAAATGCAAAAATGACACTGATGCTTGTATTTATATTACATTAAATACATATTACAGTGTATTTTACAGTGGAGTAATGTATTTTTCAAAAACAAAACAGTAAAAAATACTGTTGTGGCTGTGTTTTTTTATTACTGAAACTGAATTAACTTATTTATCATTTTACGGTCTTTTACTGTCATAGTTTAGCAGTTTTTCACCGTAAAATATACAGACATTTTTTACAGTGCACAATCTCACACGCACAGTTCAGATCACCCAAAAAAGAAATAAAATGATCAAAAAAAGGAAACAAAATGACCAAAAAAGACACAAATTGACCAAAAAATTACCAGAAAAGACACAAAATGACCTAAAAAAAGACACAAAATGACCCAAAAAAGAAAGAAAATTACCAAAAAGACACAAATTGACCACAAAATGACAGAAAAAACACACAAAATGACCAAAAAGACTAAAACACATGAACACATGAACACTTTAACACAGTGGAGACAGAGCTGACTTCCAAAATGATTTGGCGACCCCCAGAAATCATCTCGCGACCCCAATTGGGGTCCCGACCCCCAGGTTGAGAACAGCTGGGAGGGACAGCATGGTTGAACCACCTCCGTGTGCTGTGGCTCAGTGTGTGTTTGTGGTTAAATCTCTCAATTAGTAAGTAGCAGTAAGTAGATGGGGATGTCAGTCTGACATGACTTTGCTCCAGTTCATATTTTTAGAATTAAGCTGTGTTGAGATAAGTGATTAGAAACATCAGGTTCCAGATGTTTGTTACAGTTTTACAATTCTGAAACCACATTTTGTAGGCCTTCATATTTCAGCTGGAATGGCTTCATTCTTGTATTAATACGTCTAGAAAAAGAAGCTTTGTAAACAGTTTCCTCTGGCTGAGTCTGCAGCTTAGCCTTTGACTTTTTTTTTGTCTGGCAGAACAATGCAGCACTTTCCCATCTCCAGCCATCACATGACTTCACATTTAATCATTAAATTACTGCTTTTGTACGGTTACATTTTCACTGCCTGACTGTTAGTTTGCATGTTTGTGTTGCTGCGGTCTGAACTGCCAAAAGCTTTCACAATATGTTGCCTGAAAGTCACTTTTGTTTTTTGTAATTAAAAGCATTTATATTGATAATAGTGCTGATGGAGGGGCTTAAGTAGTTAACATCTTATTTATGAACTGGCATACATTTTCAGAATGTAGATAATGACAATAAGGGGAAGAATATGCTTATATAGTCTAGACGGATTTCAGAATAAAGGCCTCCTATAAGAAGTGAGGAGCATTTATGGGTACAAGTCAGGAACCGGCCTACCTTACATATCTCAAGGGTGCTGAGTCCAAAAAAAATGGTTCCCAAGTGAAATTTTGAGTTTTTGACCTTCTAATTTGTAAAAAATACCAACTGGAACATTTAAAAGTGATATTGATTGAATATTTATGTCGGCCTTAAAAAAAACACACATATAATGCTTAATTTCACCTTAAAAGTTGGTATTTTGCATATATATAAATATACATAAAAAAGACACTGAGCCTCCACTATATCCTTGCTCTGACTCTAGACTATAGATCCAGAAACTTAATCTCCTCATCTTTGATTGCCTACTTACAAAAAAACTAAGGGGAAATGGTCCAATGACTGAGCAAGATGGGCAATTTGGCCGCCATATTGATATGCAAATGAGAAGGTCAAAAACTCAAAATTTCGCTTGGGAACCATGAGTCGCGACCCCCAATTTAACATGCATGTTGTCCTCGACCCCCGCTCACTGAACACAATCTCACACGCACATTTCAGATCACCCAAAAAAGACATAAATTGACCACAAAATGATCAAAAAAGACACAAAATGACCAAAAAAAGACACAAAATGACCAAAAAAAGACAAAAAAAGACACAAATTGTCCAAAAAAGACACAAAATGACTAAAAAATGACACAGAATGACCAAAAAAAGGAAACAAAATGACCAAAAAAGACACAAATTGACCACAAAATGACCAAAAAAAGACAAAATGACCAAAAAAAGACACAAAATGACCAAAAAAGACACAAATTGACCAAAAAAAGACACAAAATGACTAAAAAAAGGAAACAAAATGACCAAAAAAGACACAAAATGACCAAAAAAAGACACAAAATGACCAAAAAAAGACACAAAATGACCAAAAAAGACACAAATTGACTAAAAAAGACACAGAATGACAAAAAAAAGGAAACAAAATGACCAAAAAAAGACACAAATTGACCACAAAATGATCCAAAAAAAAGACAGAAAGACAGAAACTTAATTTCCTCAAGGGTTTTTTTCTGTGAACACATCAGGCAATAAAACTGTAATGAGAATTGTGGACTTTATATTTTCTATTGATCCAAACACAAGACACAAGTGCATTCCAGGCTAAAGGAAAATGTTGAGGCAGTCATGATCCCTAATAGTGAAGGAATTTTGCTAAAATTCACTCTACCCATCCAGGATTTCTCTGTATTTTCCTATTTGAGGATGACAGTTGCCCTATCCACAAGCTACAAATGATCAGCCAGTGGTTTGAACAGCTTTTTAATGCAGCCCCGGTGGTTTCATTAGAATATCCTTCTCTCCCAGCACGTCCCACTAATGATGCCAGCAATATGTAAATGGTTGTGTTATGTATAATAAGCAGGAAGATCCCGAGTGTCATTTTATGAAAGGAAGTCATCTTTGGCTTCTTGTGGATTCTGAGGAGTTTTCCACAACCTTAAACTTCACTTTCATTTCTCTGGATAACACTTATGTAAGAAAGAAAACTCAGAAACTTTTTGCTACAGTATATGTCTCTACCAAGGTTATAATAGTTTTGGATTTTTCATTAGTTTTAGTTTTAATTTTGTTGTGAATTTTTGTTTTCAAATTCAGTTAGTTTTAGTTAGTTTTTAGAGTGAGTTTGCTAGTTTTAGTTTAGTTTTTATTTTTTGAAAATGCTTTGTTTTAGTTTAGTTTTTATTAGTTTTAGTGTTAGTTTTAGTTTTTTTGTAATGGGCTATGTGTTGGGTGCGAGATTCAAAGTGGTCATAATAAATTTTGCGTTTATTTCCTTTTATTATCCATCTCAGCCCCAATATAGTTATTAATTCTTACAGTTCTGGGTGTTTTGAATTTTGGTTCTAGTGTAAACATCCCAGTCTCAGTAAACATATTCACCATGTGTTGCATGTTCAAATAGAAACACTGAATTATGAATGAAAAAAGTGGACCAAAACGAAAACTAAGGATATTTTCACTATAATTTTAGTTAGTTTTGTAACCACGCAATACAGTTTCAGTTCGTTTTTTTAAAAACTCTAGTTTTTATTTTTATTTCAGTTAACAAAAATGTTTTTTCAATTCTAGTTTTCGTTATTTCGTTAGTTTTCGTTAACTATAATAACCTTGGTCTCTACTAACATGGAGCTAATTTGACGCAATGGCGTGTTTTTCTGTATAAGGCGGTTCATACAGGACATCCTTCAGCTTTTACTTCCATTACAGCAGCTGACCATGAGGAGCATACGCACTAGTGTACATCTATTAATCATTAATCTACACAGGAACTATAAATCCTTTATCAGCCAGGCAGAAAACATGGTCATACACAAGGTCACACTTAAATAATCTCTGAGTCAGAAGCTGCTTTAGCCTTACTCATAGTGTTTGTTGTATACAGACAGAATAATAATATGTTTATATCATAGACTGTATATGCAGCTGTGGCCTGGAGCTCACTATTTTTTCAGCCATATTATACATATTATGTTAATTTTAAGTATGGGGTTTCTACTGGAACATGTTTACATGCTTTGATGTTCCAAAAATGTTTTTTTCTAATCATTCTGTCATTCTGAATATACTCTTTGTTTTAGTGCTTGTCTCTTTAACTTCCCTCTTTAAAGAGCCCAGTTAGCTCTGATTGGTCAATGTTTCTGGGTCTTCAGGATCTGCACTTTCAGTGTCTCTGCGCCATCATTGCAGCTGGGGAATGACTGTAATGGCACTGTAAGGGCACTTATGTATACAGTGGCAAGAATCTCACACGCACAGTTCAGATCACCCAAAAAAAGACACAAAATGACCAAAAAAGACACAAATTGACCACAAAATGATCAAAAAAGACACAAAATGACCACCAAAAGACACAAAATGACTAAAAAAATACACAAAATTACCAAAAAAGACACAAACTGACCAAAAAAAGATACAAAATGACCAAAAAAAGACACAAATTGTCCAAAAAAGGCACAAAAGGACCAAAAAAGACACAAAATGACTAAAAAAGACACAGAATGACCAAAAAAAAGGAAACAAAATGACCAAAAAAGACACAAATTGACCAAAAAAAGGAAACAAAATGACCAAAAAAGACACAAATTGACCACAAAATGATAAAAAAAAAAAAAAGACACAAAATGACCAAAAAAAGACACAAAATTACCAAAAATTTGTCATAAAATGTGATCTGCAAGTCCAAGAATAGATGAACTCCTTCCACCTGGACGTTGAACTTGGTTGAGGTTATCTCTGCTAAAGGAGGTTCGACCAGTTATTTAATCCAAGGATTCACTTACTTTTTCCACCAGCACTATTACTCTTTAATGAATGTGTCCAATAAAGACATGAACTATTTTAATTGTTTGTGTGGTATAAGGTTAAGCACACTGTGTTTGGGACTAAGATGCCGATCAGATCCCATTTTATGGCAAATTAATGCAGAAAACCAGGTAATTTCAAAGGGTTCACATACTTTTTGTTGCTACTGTACATAGATAGCTGTGACATCACAAAATTAAGGAAGTCCTGAATTCTCATTTCAATGCACCTTTTCTGAATACACTGTGTGTGCAGAAGTGTTTTAATATTTTTTATATATAATATATATATATATAAAAAATATATAAATATAATATAAGTAAAATAATAATAATAAAATAAAATATAAATATATATAAAAAATATATAAAATAAAAATATATATAATATATATATTATATATAATATTATAATATATATATATATATATATATATATTATATATATATATTTTTTTCTTTTTTTATTATCACCTAGACATGTTTTATAATAAAAAAAGAGATGACAATCTCACTTTTTAATACAATATGGGACCTTTAGAACCAGCAAACAGTTAGCTTAGCTTAGCAAAAAAACTAGAAACGTGCTTTTGAAAATCTGCCCTTTAATGACATGCATAAGTATGTTTGTGTCTGCAGTTTTTCCCTTTTTCCCTCCTGATTTGTTTGCTTTGAGTGCAGCTGGAGAAGCCCCAGTCACTAACAGACAGTCACAGTGCATTCCAGTACAGTACAGTAGCACTATGCATGTTCCTAATGGAGTCTCCTCGCGTTTCGTTATTTTCCTCCCTTTTTCCCCACAGAGGTTCAGAGGAGGTCGACCTTTCAGGCGGGAGGAGGAGGGGGGGGATGGGGGCATATGGTTGTCAAGACAACAGTCAGCACCAGCCCATAGAAGAAGAAAGCCAGCGAGATAAAGATACTAGGGCAGGGGAAGGGGAACAACCGAATGTAATGAAGCTTAGCTGCACATCTCCAAATATAGTGTGTTTCTTTCATGCAGCTGTCAGTGCTGGAGGAAATACTTCCAGCTTTACTGTCAGTGGGTCATACTGGCTTCACTCAACATCTGCATGCACAAGGCACATTCAGGCTCCGTTTACATGGTGACGGTCTGAACAGAAGACGCAAAAGTGGCGTCTCGTCTTCACTTTTTATTCCTCGTTTAGACGAGCGTTTTCAGGAGAAAATCTGCTGCATACGGTGACGCAAAAGTGTGTGAAATTGGATTGTATGCAGCCAGGCGGCATCACTTAAAGCCATAAGGCATGTTTTTTTTGTTTTTTTTAATCAACAAATTTACACCATTTATCACAGCCAGTTAATGTAAAAACAGAAAATATCATTGTTTTACACGTCCCACTTAACATTTAGCCAAAAATAAACCGTTTACACTAACCAGATCCTGTAAAAAAAAACAAAAAAACATTAAATTCTGTGCTCCTCTCTGCAACTGGGAAGCAATAAATGTCACAAAAATTTGGTTAAACTTTGATTGAACTGTGTACAGAGAGCACAGACAGGTTGTGAGAATGTAAAAAGTTCAATATGTATAGCATGTGGAGCAAAAGACAAACAAAAAAGACACAAAAGACCTTTTTAAGCCCACTTCTAGCCATTATTGTGCTATTGGCCATGATGACGGTCTGAACAGAAGACGCAAAAGTGGCGTCTCGTCTTCACTTTTTATTCCTCGTTTAGACGAGCGTTTTCGGGAGGAAATCTGCTGCATACGGTGACGCAAAAGTGTGTGAAATTGGATTGTATGCAGCCAGGCGGCATCACTTATAGCCATAAGAGCATCTTTGGGCATGCAGAAGTTTTCACGCCACACATTTTCATCAGCTACTCCTTCCACAAAGTTCTCCTCCATCACTAGATCCCCCAGGTCTCGTTCACAGCCGTCTGGCTCCTCCCACCAATCGCTGCATCCAGAATGTGATGGAGGTAATTCCAGATCCTTCTCTGTTCACTAATACTATCTGTACATATCCTGGACATTTGGTGGAAAGACTCCTGTAAGTTTATTAGAGCTGCCAGAGCAGCTTGAAGGTCCCACCATGGAAATAATCCACATGTTTGTTTATTTTCCTGTACTGGAGCATGTATGTGAAGTAAACACATATGTGACGTGAGCAGATCAGATCAGAGTTTTGTGTCTTGTCAGTGTAGACGATTCAACTTTTCCACTTTGGAAGGTGGTTTCAGATTTTTGCGTTTTTAAGCCCCAAAAAACGCCGTCACCGTCTAAACGAAAGGCACTTCCCATAAAATATTTTGTCGTTTTTACCCGCAAGCGTCCTTGTGTAAATCTGATCACACATTTTGCTTAAAGCCAAGAGTTTTGTGATGTCAATTTCAATCTCTCCTTATTAATAGTATCTCATCTTTCCTCCTCAAACATCTGAAATCTGTCAGTCTGCCGTTCAGTGTTTCAGTGTGACCATCTCTTGTCTTTCACCTCTCCAGAGATCTGTCTGCTGACCCGTGGCAGACGAACCGCCAGCGTGCGAGCGGACACCTACTGCCGCCTCTACTCTCTCTCTGTGGACAACTTCAACGAGGTTCTGGAGGAGTACCCCATGATGAGGAGGGCCTTCGAGACGGTCGCCATTGACAGATTGGACAGAATAGGTAAGACTGCCACCTGGACTGGTCAGATAAATCAGTAAAGTCATCTTTATTTGATAGTGTTTAACAGTGAATTACCATATAGCATGATAGTGTTATATATTATCAAATCAAATCAAATCAACTTTATTTATAGAGCCCTTTAAGACAGCGTTAGCTTTTTTTAAATACTTTATTGCAAGGCTTCTTACTTTCACAAACATAATGAGTCATTTCGGGTTTTTTTACAATATTGTACCTTGCCTTTTTTCCCCTTTTTTTCAAGGTATATATTCACAAAGTAAATAACAAAAACATAAACAGACAAACATATATACAAGGCAAACTGGTATTCCCCAAATGAGGATCTCCAAGAAAAGAAATAAACAACAAGCTAATGACACAAAACAAAACAAAACAAAACAAAAAAAAAGGTAGTAATATAATGAAAATTTTATTTTTTATTTTTTTTTCAAGACAGCGTTAGCTGATACAAAGTGCTGTACATGGCAGGACAGACCAACAATAAAAACAATAAAAACAAAGAACAAGCAAAAACAACTAAAACAAAGCGAGTCTCATGCTGGGTAAAACAAAAAAACAGTAAATAAAAGTGGGTTTTAAAATTAATCTCAATTTTAAAATGAATCTTAATTTTAAAAAACCACAAAGAACAAATAAAAACAAAAAATAAAACAGAGCAAAGGCTCCTGTTGAGTTAAAAGCCAGTGAATAAAAATGGGTTTTAAGATTCCTTTTAAAAGCGGATTATATTAATATTTAATTTGGTTTAGTTTGATCTTCGTATTTATGGTTGATTCTGGCAGAAGTTAACATGAACGGCATGTTTTTTTTTTTTTTTAAATCAACGAATTTACACCATTTATCACAGCCAGATAATGTAAAAACTGAAAATATCACTGTTTTACATGTCTCACTTAACATTTAGCCAAAAATAAACCGTTTACACTAACCAGATCCTGTAAAAAAAACAAAAAAAACATTAAATTCTGTGCTCCTCCGTGCAACTGGGAAGCAATAAATGTCACATGACAGAAATTTGGTTAAACTTTGATTGAACAGAGAGCACAGACAGGTTGTGAGAATGTAAAAAGTTCAATATGTATAGCATGTGGAGCAAAAAACAAACAAAAAAGACACAAAAGACCTATTTTTTAGCCATTATTGTGCTATTGGCCACAGTGACTGGAGCAAAAAAAAGCCCTGAAGCTGTTTGGAGTTCAGAGGGTTAATTAAGGTGCTCAATCAGTAACGTTGTTATTCTCAGCTCTCAGTCAAAAAAAAGTAACAAATTCATCTTTCCATCCAGAACAAATTCCTGAATTGTGTCTTGGGAGACTTAGTCACGGATAATTAGCATCACGACTCACTGATAACAGCCACAGGTATGATGTCTCCATAAGCATATGAGTCATTCATAGGATCAAATGAAGCTCAAGGGAATGTATTCATTCATTAACATGATGTCTCTGTCACTGCGCTGACAGCTGTGATGCGCTGGATGAATGATCCTAACGGGGAGGAGGAGAGGTGTCCATAGTGGAAATGTATTCATGGCTGTGAATCATTTATTATGGAGTTTCTTGAGCGCAAATCTGTCACTGCAATTGAATGTTTCCTGTGGATTTCTGCCATTTTAAAAACAGTTATTTAACACATGTAAGAACTGTCCATACCAAGATAGAAACTGCTGAGGAATTAAAAAAATACCAGCTTTTTCCCCCTCTGTATTCTCTCTGCAGATAGATAGATAGATAGAGAGATAGATAGATAGATAGATAGATAGATAGATAGATAGATACATAGATAGATAGATAGATAGATAGATAGATAGATAGATAGATAGATAGATAGATAGATAGATAGATAGATAGATAGATAGATAGATAGATAGATAGATAGATAGATAGATAGATTGATTGATTGATTGATTGATTGATTGATTGATTACTTTATTCATCCCCGAAGGGAAATTCGGTTGTCACAGCAGTCCGGTATTCAAGTATAATAAAATACAATAGAATAAAATACTGAGGTAGCATAAATAAAAACAACAATAGAAAACAAAGCACAGAATAGAACAAGGACACTTAAGAAGTTAAGAAAAGAACATCAGTTGGTAGGTTGACAAGATGATGGTAAAAATTAAACTGGTGATATGATATGATGGCAACAATGCTATATTGACTAGACGGTATATAATAATAATAATAATAGTACAGTATATAATATATATAATATAATATAATAGATAATAAACAATATAAAAATAAAATAAAAAATAAAAAATTGAATTACAAGTAAAATAATATAATATATAATAATAATAATAGTAATAATAATAATAATAATAATAATAAATAAGGCCGGTAAGGCCATAAGGCCGTAAGTAATAATAGTAATGGCAGCAACAGTATATAATAATAATAATAATAGTAATAATATTAATAACATAGTAAAGATGAATTTACTGATGTGTTAAAATGATTGCTCAGCAATGACTGAGTGAGTGCAGCAACACATACACATGCAGAGACATTGTTTGAGCAAAGCCTTGGAAACCCCTTGTTAAGGAGTAAACATAAACACAGTATTTTTCTTACCATGCAAACAACTTTCCCTCCCATCATGCCCCCAAGATCAGCTGTACTGCTGCTGTGACATCCCCCGTCACATGACCACAAACAACATGTTTACTAAAGCCCTGCATCCGCCACCTGCCAGTTGTTGCCATAGCAGCCAGATTCCACACATGATCAGCCTCCAGTCAGCCAGCTCACAGTTTTGGGTTGGGGGGAGACTGGGAATCTGCTTCAGGACCGAACCACCTACCAAATATCCCCACTGGGCTCCATGATGAATATTAATCTCGACTAATGTGTGCTTTTGTTTGTCTTTGTCGGGAAAAAAGCACCTGGATCAAACACACAGAGGTACACATCAAAATGTAAATGTAAATACAGATAAGGACCCAAGCTTCCTCCCTGTAAAGTGTAAAGAGTGATTGTTGGATTCATTTTAAAAGCAATCCAATGCTCCAATTATCAATCAAACTCAGTTCCATCTATATTTAAGGGTTTTTTTGTAGGGCATCTGTGACCAGGAGTGCTTATTTAGGATCAGTTCAGCCTGACAGACCTCAATTACTCACATTTTTGATGAAACCAGGCTCAATCCAGCAGCCATTCAGCCATTTTCATTAAAAACCCTCTCTGACCTCTGGGCCATTCCTACGTATAGAGGAGATAATCCTTTGTCCATCGCCTTCAAACCCTTAACGCATCACATTGTAAACACAGTGTCACCTAAGATCAGCAGCAGAAGCAGTGTAGTAATGATTAGAGGGGAGATGGAGGTGTTGATAATGAAAATCACAGTGTGAAAAACACCTGCCACCCGGCAAATGCAGTTAAACTGTTGACAGCTCACATGCAGGTACACATTACCATTCCACCATCAAAAAACAGGGCTCCCCCAAGAGCCACTGGAATTTACTGTGCATGTAATGTTAGAGTGATCTAAAAAAACTGTTACATCTCCCTTTTTCCGAAAATTTCCTGCGTTTTTAATATGGGAGCCAATGAGGCTGTTGGTGGTGTTGGTGGATCATCTTTGCGTCGTACGCCCAAACTATAACTCTGACAGCTTTACCAGAGGATTGTGAGGGAGAAGACAAATTTTCCTACGTTTCTATCTATAAATTATTACTGTAGAGTGGAATTTGCGGCCTGGAGCGCAGTTTTCAAATTTATTTTTTGGCAATTTCTTCTCTCCCTCTACACTCTGGCGATGATGTCACACACTGTGACACGAACATTCCGTGCAATACACACCCATTATAATCTCAGAATTTCTCCAAAAATGATCATGGTCATTGAACAGGGATTGATAAAAAACTATATGACCTATCGAAACGTGGATTACTACACTGATACAAAAGACTTGTGTCTACTGTTTAAAGTTTAAATGGAGTCTCTAGGTGAAATTATGCCAGAGAAGTAGACGTTTAAAAATCTGCAATTATTGTTCTTTTTCGCTAATTTTTTTTCGGCCGTCCCATTCATTTCAATGCAAAATTTTGGGCAGTTTTTCGCGACTTACGTTGCGAAAAATTCGTATTCTGTAGAGAAAAGTAATAGCACACCAATCCCGATCAAACCGCACGTTTTGATATGTAATTTGTCCTGCAACTCTTTAAGTTGCAGGACTAGTAGCGGGACGAAATTGCGTCCGGAAGAGGAATAAGAAGAAATCCACAGTATGACAGTAGTGCAGCACTGGTCCCTACAGATATTGCTGTAGGGACCAGTGCTCGGTGCGATTGCCCCGAGGCCCTAATTAATGACAGTATTCTTTACATTAAATACTTCCTAAATTATTTCAAAAATATTCATTCATTTAGGCCAAAGATTTCAAAAGTGGCAGATAAAATTTGCGTTGCAGGCAATTAATAAAGTTTCAGTAATTTCAAACCCTGATAAGGAGAGTGTTGGAAAAACAACAATCCCAGTGATGTCTGAGTTCTGCAAAAGAGGCAGCTTCAGCTTAAAGACTGCTTCAATGTCTTATGACCTTTAAAAATGCTTCATAATCCCCAATGAAGCTCCACGTTGGCATCTGAAGCAACTTGTGTGCCGACCTCCCAGGGCGTCGCTTTCCCTATTCCCTTGTTAACTCACATATTGAGTGCATACATAGTGCTATGGTATCAGCTTTTTGCTATCCATGACTCCAAAGATGGACACTGGGTTGCAGCTACCAGGCAGAGACTTTTAGCTGTTTCTCGCTGCGTCAGGAGGAAGGATACTAGGAATGACATCTACAGCACGTTTGAGGAAGACATAGTATTGCTTTTTGGAGAAGAACTCTCTCAATGTTGCATCAGGACCTTTTCAGACCGAAGCAAAGCAAGTGGGGATTCTGCGTTTTCAGCTCACGGATGGAGCCCATGCAGCATGCATTTACGTTTACATTTAGTCATTTAGCAGACGCTTTTATCCAAAGCGACTTACAGGAAGAATAAAAGCAAACAATGAAGGTTAAGTGCAATAAGAGCTATTAGTGCATCAATAAGTGCTAGTGACGATTCTTTGAGGAGTATAATTATGTTGTGGTCTAGGAGAGAAGATGCTCTCTGAAGGTCTTCAGGAGGTTTTAAAGGTAGAGAGGGACTCTGCTCTGGTAGAACTGGTAGTGGTTCCACCAGCGGGGAACAAGAAACACAAAGAGTCTGGATTGTCTTGGACCAACGGGGGGCAGAGCCAGGACCGTTCATTGGAAGAGCTCAGCGGTGGTGAGGTAGCATATGTCTGAATCAGGTTCAGGTAGGTAGGAGCAGTACCAGAGACAACTCTGTAGGCAGCATTAGAGATCTGAATCTGATGCTGCAGCAGGTAGAAGAGGAGCTCAATGAGCAGCGGTGGGACATGTGACCTGTTGGCTGGTTGGAGACCAGGAGCACCGCGTTCTGGATCATCTGAAGAGGTTTTACTGTGCAGGCTGGCAGGAGGTTTACAGGAGTCAAGTTTAGAGATGACGACAGCTTGTGTCAGGAGTTGAGTGGCACGTTGAGTTAGGTAAGGTCTGATTTTTCTGATGTTGTAAAGTGCAAAGCGGCATGACCGGGTAACTGAGGAGACATGACTGGAAAAGGTGAGTTGGTCATCAATCATCAGCCCTAAGTTTCTCACCACCTGGTGGGGGCAAGACACAGGAGTCAGTTTTGATGTTGATGTTGATGTTTGATGTTTGCATGCAAGAGTGGCATCCATCTGGATCTGCCTCCTCCTGTCCTCCTGAAGTATCTATAGATGATGGCTTGGCAATTCAAAGATGGCAAGTTTGTGCAGGATGCCATGTGATGATTCTCTTCAGTGTTTTAACTCTACCTTTTAGCATCGTCGCACTTTGCTGGGAACCTAAACCAAACTGGTACCTTAAGATGTACCAGGAACAAGCTACTACTTTTAATGGAAATGGAAAACCAAAAAAGAGCATGTGTCATACCGTGTGGTAAAAATGCAGCATTAAAGATCAATGAGTTCATCACAAGTCTGTTTAGGCTCTTTGCTATATGGAATCACTCAGGCTGTTGTGCTGACTAACAACCTAATGTAGCTTTCTATCCAGCACTCTAGACCGCCTCCATCATCAGAGGACGGAGCTGACTGCCAGTAACAGAAGTGCATAAGAGCTATATGCACACATAGACTGTATATAAATAATGGACGTAGTCACCGTGACGTCACCCGTTGGTTTGTGGCCCGTTGGAAGCCTCGAGTTCAGCGTTATACTCGTCGCCATCTTGTTTCCGATACAGGAAGCATGACCATATTTGGACTGTGGAGGAGGAGAGGGATCTGATCACTGACTACAGCCTCTCTACACCTCAACCTGACTGAGAGAAGCTGCTGCTAATTCATGTTAGCATTAACTGGAGCATTAACTGGGATGTTAGTTTTGGCTAGCAAAAAAACAAAAACTAAATGTATCTTTCTTACCTCAGAAAACTGAGCAGCGACTCCTTGGAGTGTCTGTTAGTCCAACCAAACACTGAACAAGACATTTTACTGAACAAAACGTTCAATTCGGTCGTTTTGATTCGGTCATTAAGTGAAAATACAGTGAAAGGGTCAAAGTTATGAGACCAAATCGGTAAACGTCCTCTTTTCTATCTATATAACGTTATATATAACTTTATTGACACATTCCCGTGGATACGCATTGCTCTGCTTCTCTCCTGGTGACGGCTCGCCTTGTCAGTGACCTGTCAATCAAAGGTAGCCCCGCCCCCAAATCATACGATTCTTTATCTTCTATTTTCTTCTAAATGGGGCCATTATTAGAACTATTGACATCAAATTGTCTTGAAGAAGATTTTTTACTAGCGATTGAGACCATAATGTTGTCCCTGAAATTTTTTTCTGAGGTAATAAATCAAGTGAGAAGTTTTCAAATTTAGCACTGAAATGAATGGGCAGATTTCTTTTGCAGCCAAACTTAGCGCCCCCTGCTGGAATTTTCGGTGAATTGCAGGCTCAAGGCACTTCCTGGTTGGCCTCCATGCTCAGACACGGAGATTGCCGCCTGGTCTCAGCCCCCTTCCCCTGCAGCATTTGTTGAGCAGGGAGGGGTCCCTTGACTGGCCTTTAGCATCATCATCATCAGTAGCAGCAACTAGCTGCGCTAGATATTTCAACATCTCAGCTTTCCTATACGTTGGGTGCAAGCTGGACAAATGCTATTCCTGCTTGTCCTGCATAAAGTCCAGTAATCAGATGGGCATTTCGAGGTAAACATGTCTCAAGTACTGAGACATAATAAAACATCTAGTTTAACGTTCTCCTTTTCTCTTTAACCCTTTGATGCACAACTTGGGTCAAAAATGACCCGCATTCAATCCCCATGTTATTTAATACTGCTGTGTGTTTCTGTGCTCTATCTCTTGATATCAACTTGTTTTATGATTGAATATTCCAAGTACTCTGTAGATATATTGTGTTATTTGTGTCATTACATAGCTAACTATTTGGCTAAGTAGCTTGCTAAGCTAACTACTTTGCCAAGAAGTTAGTTAAGTAGTTAGCTTAACAAGCTACTTAAATAAATACTTAGCCAAGAAGTTAGCTAAGTTGTTAGCTTAGCATGCTACTTAGCTAAAAAAAATGGATATGTTGTGCATTAGAAGGGTAGTGACACAAAAAGGGATTTTATTAAAAATAATAATAAAGGAAAACATAAAAATGTGGATGTGTGATGATCAAAAACACACTAATTGAGGAAAACCTGGAATATTGAATGATGAAAATAATTTATTACAAAGATATAGAACATAAAAACTCTGTCGGGTCACTTTAGACCAGGGGTCTCAAACTCAAATTACCTGGGGGCCGCTGGAGGCATTATCAAAATGACCAAAAAAAATTACTAAAAAAAAGACACAAAATGACAGAAAGAAGACACAAAATTACAAAAACAAAAGACACAAAATGACAGAAAAAAAGACACAAAATTACAAAAAAAGACACACCACTGAAAATAACACTAAATTACTTAAAAAAGACAAAATGACAAAAAGACACACAATTACTAAAAGACACAAGATTACTTTAAAAAAATATTTAAAAGACAAATAGCCTACATTTTAAAAAGACAAAATTATTTAAAAAAGACACAAAATTACCCAAAAAAGTAATATAAAAGGGACCTTCCACACACAACACGGTAAAGTGCCATTCATATAAAACTCACATTACACTTTCATATCAAGGTGGGGGCCACAAAATATCGTCACGAGGGCCACAATTGGCCCGCGGGCCGCGAGTTTGAGACCCCTGCTTTAGACCCATGTTGTGAAATCAAAGGGTTAACCAGTTAAAGGTAACAGCAGATATATTGAGGGTGTGTTTGCTTCAACTTGCCATTAAATATCTTTCTTCACGTCGAAGCAATTGGTTCACTGGTGTGAAAGACTCTTTCCCTCTTTTCATCAAGAAGAAAGATGTCTCTGTTTACGTCCCCCACCACCCTCGCTGGTCGCTACGTCAGAGAGGGAGAAGTTGTGAATTCAACTCTCAGCAGGTTTCAGACACAGCAGTCTCTAACATACTCAACTTACTTAACTGACAGCAGTGAGAACCCAGGGGGTTTGAACCTCACCACTCTGTGACGCACATACTGTGATGAACCATATAAGACGAGATGTGATGCTGTGACGTCTTTGTCTTTTATTACTCTGCATTGTTAGAGATGTGCAGCCTGCTTTTTCTAGGACTAAGAGATTGTAAAATTCTGTAACCAGTCGACCTTTACATGCATTCAGACTAATTCTGCAAACGTTTTTTTCTCAAATCACAGAGTCAGGAGAAAACTTACTGTTTTAGTCTTTGAAGATCTTGTCAATTAATTTACTGGTCAGAAGCAATAAACTCTCATTCAGAGCTTGATTTCACAGTTTTCCTTCTTATAACAGGGTGTGTCTTCCCTTCCTTGACAATTCTTTAAATGTTTGGAGACAGTCCATTTGGGTATTTTGATGTACATCGACAGTTTGCGGACCCTTCACCTCTTACAGCAGGAAAAACTAAAATTGATGCCTCAAAAGGTCCTTTTTTTGAGAATTGGTGGTTGTGGGCAGCAGATGTTTAGGAGGCAATACTAAATCAACAATAAATGCCACATAGACATGGTGGACATCACCTGAAAGCTGTGAACCTAAAGATTAATTTGAGATGCAGCACTGTGTGTCAAGTTGTTCTGGTCAAAAATAACTAATTATAATGACTTAATGAATTCTTTAATTAATTATTTATGAGGTCTCTGCTCCTTGCTTCTGGTGCCTAACTTTCATTCAGATAGTATGACATCAGAGGTCACATGACTGCTTTGAAAATTGCCAAAAATGGGGTCTATAGATTCCTTAGATCTTCTAGTTTCATATACTATCAGTATCTTCAGTATACTCCTAAAATTGAACATTAAGTAGTTCCCCAAATTGGAAATGTACGACCTGGAAGCGAACCTGACCCATCTAACGATTGAAAGCAGGGACCTGGACCCAGACAGAAGCAAGAGTTAACACTTAATTAACAAGCTGTCAAAACAACACGTTGTCTTATATTGTAACACTCAAGTTAATCGGAACAGCATTGGTAATTCCAGCTCATTTAAAATCAGCTTTGAAGATCTTGTTCAACAAGGAAGCATCTTACATTACAAGTGTTCCAGCTGTGAGCTTTAACCCTTTGATGCACAAGATATAAACATCTTCTAATGCACAACATGGGTCAAAAATGACCCACATTCATTTCCCATGTTATTTCATGCTGGCTTTTTATTACAACAGATCATTATATCCATTTTTTCTTTTCATACTTTATGAAGAAAAATAGTTTTTGTATTATTACATCAAGTTTACACACGTGGGTCAAAAATGGCATTGTGCATTAGAAGCGCAGTGATACAAAAAGGGTTTTTATTCAAAAAGTAAGCAATGAAAACAAAAAATTAGGATGTATGATGATCAAAAACAAGTTAATTGAGGAAAACCTGCAATACTAAATGATGACTGATAAATGATTTATTGCAAAGATATAGAACATAAAAACTTAGTCGGGTCACTTTAGACCCATGTTGTGCATCAAAGGGTTAAGCAAAAGTTAGGCCCGTTAATGGCAACACTTCAGAGCTGGGGTCAGCTTTACATCCAGATAATTATTTTCTTCTTGGGGGCCAGTGCATGCCAAACACCAGCCATGTTCAAGTACACACACACAAATAGGCACACACCCACACATGCATCATCTAATCACACAGACATAGTATATCCATAGACGCAGAGGCACAAATAAACAAATGATTTGGCAACAGACATGCTCTCTCTCACACTGTCAGCACTGAAGTGACTCTGCAAAAACACTTCCCCCATATCCCCATAACAGGGAATCAGTGCAGAATATAAGATGCTTTCTCTCTCTGTCTGTGTGTGAGATTGTCAGTGATGGATTTTGTGTGTGAAGAAAACAGAAGGTAGTTCCATATATAGGCTAGTGTATCCACTGTGGCCAGGAATAGAATGAGGATGAAGTTAAATGGTGGTTCTGTTCTTTCTCTGTCTAATTGACTGAATATACGAGATGGGATGTTACCAGGGGACCAAACTGGGCTCGTACAACTACGGCTAATCTTTTTATGGCAACCAATAGTATCTACCGTATTTTCCGGACTATAAGTCGCTCCGGAGTACAAGTCGCACCAGCCATAAAATGCATAATAAAGAAGGAAAAAACACATATAAGTCGCACTGGAGTATAAGTCGCATTTTTGGGGGAAATTTATTTGATAAAATCCAACACCAAGAACAGACATGTCATCTTGAAAGGCAATTTAAAATAAAAATAGAATAGAGGCAACAACAGGCTGAATAATTGTACGGTATGCTTACGTTACATGACACAACTGAGAACGTGCCTGGTATGTTAACATAACATATTAAGAGTTATTCAGATAACTATAGCATAAATAACATGCTAAGAAGTTTACCAAACCATCCGTGTCACTCCAAATAACTAAAATCCAATGAAATCTTCATCCTCGGTGTCACTTTTAAACAACTCCGCTAACTCCGGAGGTAGAAGATGCGGCGCTTCTTCTTCTACGTCGCTTACGTCAGACTCATCCTCATACTGGGCCTAGAGCGCCCTCTTGCGGTTTAGTGTGAAAATAACATGTGAAATGATATACCGGTAATAATGTGTTAATAATTTCACACATAAGTCGCTCCAGAGTATAAGTCGCACCCCTGGCCAAACTATGAAAAAAACTGCGACTTATAGTCCGGAAAATACGGTACTTCAGCAATAACACTACTCATTGTCTCCTTGTCATTGCAGGCAAGAAGAACTCAATCCTGATGCACAAAGTCCAGCACGATCTGAACTCAGGTGTGTTCAACAACCGGGAGAACGAGATGATCCAGGAGATCGTTAAATATGATCGGGAGATGGTTCAACAAGTCGATCTACCACGGCCAAGGGCCATGTCCATGTCCATGACACCTCCTCTCCATGGTGGGATCTTTAGTTCTCCAGGTCCCTCGACCCATCAGCCCAATTCAGCAATCGCCACTCTGCAGCAGGCCGTAGCCATGAACTTTTGTGCCCCCATGCAAGGGAACCTGCAGTCCCCCAGGATGGTGAGGAGGTTCCAGGTGATGGACAGCGTGTCCAGCCCTGTTTCAGCCTCCCCGCTGCAGTCTCAGCTCCTTGCTTCTGGTGCCTTTGCTCCCGTCCTGTCCAGCCCTCCTGTCCAGAGCCCACTGGCGGTTGGAGGACGATCATTCCAGTATGGATCCAGTGTCCTGGCTGGTCCCTCCTCAGGCTCCCAGCTTTCCCTCGCCCCCCAACAGCACATCCCCAGCCCCGCACACCGGCCCAGCACACATAAGAGTACTCATTCCCTGCAAATGGGCAGTTTGAGCCAAGATGCCAGGGCACTGTCAGCCTCTCAGCCTTCACTGCCTCATGAGGGGGCACAACCAGGGGCCCCTAGTCCACCCCAGTCTACACGAGTCTCCACCACTTCCATTGGACCCCCTCAGACCGCATCAGGTCACACATCAGGCATCCGGAGCGCTATACCACCGAGGGTGGTGCTGCCCCACCAGATGTCAGTGGGGGCCTTCCCTGCTGTATCGCTGCCCGGTTCTGCGCAGAGTTTTGGGGCTGGTGCAGGGCTGGTTGTAGGTGGTGCAGGGACAGGTCTGGGGGACTCAGGACGACCCAAAAAGGACTCTATAGTGAGCCTACCTGAGACAGACCACAGCAAAGTCAGATCCAGGCTATCCTCAAATTTGTGATCTTAATGAAACTCTTCTGGGGGAGTGACTCAATGAGGGGCGAGACTGCAGGAATAAGGAGGATTTCTTCTCTTTCTCCAACAGGTCCTCTTCTCTCTCCACTCCAGTTTGACTATCCGAATGTATGAATGTTGAGTGAGTGGCAGCAGGAAGAATCTGAGAGAACTGTTAGACTGTTTAACATAAAGTCTGTATGGTGACTTTTGAATCTGCAGCATTGAGATGTTTCTACTCACAGACAAAGTAGTGGCACAGTAGTGGTAAAGTAGCAACTTCCCCAGTTACACCTCCTTTATTTACTGTATTTTACAACATAGTCAACAACATATGAGCTTATCTGCTTCACTATCCTCCTATTCACCTCACTTATGGCTAAATTATGGTTGGATGGATCTAAAAGAAAATCAGGGACCTGCCTCAGATATGAGAAATTGGCACTTTAATGCAATCTGACTACTGTATGTACCACATTTTGTGAGTAGGCTATAAAAGATGATCTTTTCACAAAGGTATAATAATTGTGCTTTCCGTAAAAGGTTTGAACACAAATTGTGTGTTTTTTTGTGATTCTGAAGTACGCCTATAGGCCTGGAGAGATAATATACAATAATGACCTTTATTGCAATATTTTAAGCCATGTTTTCCCCCGAGCTATTGATATAAATGGATGAATGAGTATATTTATAATTCAAACTAGTATTTTCTAAATCTAGTTGGCTCCTTTTATAAGTCTTCCCTGTCTCTCATGGTCTCCACAGATAAATACATGAGCCCCTAGGATGTTCATATCACAGACATGAACATCCTTCAGACTGAAATTACAGCTCTGGAACAAATTGTCTAGTTCCAGCCAAGCCATCGATTTTTACAGGAGATGTTGTTTTAATTTAAATCTGCATCAATCAACAATTTTTATATGAACAGTGAAGCAAAATGACTAAGGATAATATGAAGGGAGTTGGTTGGAGGGATGAACCTACAGAGAATGATCTCCCAGCTCTGAATCTTTAGTTTTTATTTAGTTCATTGTTTTGGCTTTAAAGCCCAGAGATTTTCTTTATAGATCATTCTTATTTGCATAAGCAAGCTAAAGAGACAGATATTTTTTCAGGAGTTAGAGTAGCTAAAAACATCTAAAAGCAAGTAAAAGTATAGAAATATGTGGCTAGGAAGATGAGTCTAGTGGGATTATAATGTTGCTTGTGTCTGCTGGATGTGTAAGTAGCCAATTTACTAATCCGTCATCATTCCTCTTTTTGCTAGCTAGCTAGCTAGCTAGCTAACGTATAGCTAGTACCCAAAGTCAACCAGGTTAACCCTTTATCAGGCAAAGAACTATATTTGGTAACTTCAGGTAATATTTCGAGAAAAAAGTTGCAAATTTACTAGATTAAAGTGGCAAATCTACAAGAAAAAAAGTCACAGATTTAAGAGATTTAAAGTGGCAAATCTGCGCGAAAAAAGTCGCAGATTTACGAGAAAAAAGTGGGAAAAAAAGCAACTTTTTTCTCCCAGATTCAAAACTTTAACCCTTAATAGGACACTCATTGAAATACTTGCAAATTCCAAATTTCAACCCTAGAGAATATTGGAGGATATTACATACAGCCAGAATGTGTAAAAAAAACATACGAAAATAATATTTTGAGAAAAAAGTTTACGAGATTAAAGTGGCAAACCTACTAGAAAAATATGCACAGATTTATGAGATTTAAAGTGGTGAATCTGGGAGAAAAAAGTTGCTTTTTTCCCACTTTTTTCTCGTAAATCTGCAACTTTTTTTCTTGTAGGTTTGCCACTTTAATCTAGTAAATTTGCAACTTTGTTCTAAAAATATTACCTGACTCTAACTACCAAATATAGTTCTTAGCCTGATAAAGGGTTAAAGAGATTTATAAAAGGACAGGCAGGTTGGTTTCTGATGTGTTTTTAAGATGATTCCATTGTTTCTATTATCTCTGTTAGCTACTTGCTGCCCCAAAGTGACTTCTATTTGTTTGTATATGCCTAGCGTCCAAATGGGAAAAGAACTGTAGTCCTTGGGCTTTTTAAAGCTATTTTGCCTAAAACACAGAAACTAAAATGTTCTATTAATCTTGTCCAACAATAAAACAGAAAATAAGGGGGGAGCAGGACTTTGGATTGGTTATTTTCTAACACGTCTGCCATACAAATTTGATTAAAAATGTATCAGGGTTGTCAGCTTGTTTTGCTGTTTCTGGCCAAAATGCAGCTTTAAAATTCACAAGTTAACAAGAGCCAATAAAAATATGCCTGAATAAAAGACACACAGCAGATTTGATATCTAAAGTTTTGGGTAGTAGTCATGTGAGTAGTAACATCCCACACTAACTTTGTGAAAGTATTCTATTGTATCTTAGAAATTATTATTCACTGCCAGTTAATTACAAAGAATTTTATACGACTCAAAATGTAAATGCATTCACATAATCAAAATATAAATCCATTCTTTTCTAACCCTGAATATTACATTTCTTGCAGCCGCAATTTGGGCAACGTGTCACTATGCCAAAGTCAATTCATACAGATAATGAAACTCCTGCAAAGCTCCACCTTACTGTAAACGCTACAGCTTTGATCAACAGCCAAGGACAGTGCAGGTACTTTGCAGGATGTATATTGCAGTGTGCCTCTGTCATTAATGCCTCAATAAGAGTTCATCGAATGCTGATTTGTGTCCAAAAGCATTAGAAAGGGACCCTTTTCTCCTGGACCTGACATTTTATTCACCTCACCCCACTAACGCCTGATCCATTAATGGGTAATGAGAGAGGAAATTGGAATCCCTCGGGTCTGTTTGGGACTGTTATGATTCTCCTTCGATTGGATTTCATTATTCAGTGCCAATGAGTTCCTCCTCTATGATCGTTTTGCATTTCATTTTGTTTAGTTTCAGTTCCTGCATTGTTATCCACCTTGAGAGAGTTTCGAATGGGACAAAGTTGAAGGTTTTCAAGTATTTTTATACCGTGTCTTCGAGTTTCTGTTGTGTTTTTGTTTCATGCCCAAATTATGCCCTGTGGAACCTATTTGGAAGCTTAAAAATATAACGAATATAGAGGCTTGTTATGAGAATTGTTGTTCTGAACTTCACATTGTGTCCTCGAGGCACTGTCGTAGGACAGGAACTGCATTTAGTTACAAAATACGTTTATAGACTCTATTTTACTTCATTAGAAAGCACACAGCAGAGGAAGACAGGCGCAATGGGAGAGAGAAAGGAATTTTGCAAAAAAAAACAGTAAAACATAAATCACAAGCAGTTATTAGTAACTCTAATGATCCAAAAGAACCCCATAATGTTAGTAAAAGCAGTAGAATGAACAGAGTGAAACCAAAGTTTCATTTTTTGTATGCAAAATATTAAGATATGAAGGATGTGTCACAGGCTGAATCTTTCTCACTAACTGAACAAAACAATCAGAAAATACGACACTAGACTCATTCAGTCATATTGACAGCAATAATCGTTTAAAAAGAGTGAGTTGTCACTTTATGCAGATGACGTTTTGTTGTATCCTCGAGGTGTTGATGGAGATGCAATATTTCACCTTTTACTGAGAATTTGTCAAAAGTGTGTTTTGGAAGAACAGATATTAAGATTTAAATCTCTTTAGTGACAATAACTTGATTGACATGGCTGTTATTTCTATGTGTAAACACCAGACTATTTATTTATTTAGCCTAGTTTACTGTAACCGTAGACATACTGAAAAAGAAAATGTTTGAAAATCTTTTTAATCTTGAGATGCATATTATCATCTGGTATGAACCCATATTACTTGAACATATAATTAAAGCAGAACAAAACAGTTTGCATTACAAAAGATGTATCACTTGTTTTTCTACAGTCGCTCACAGTTACCACCCACAGTTTGTATAGAATCCTGTGCCAGTTGCTGTGAGCTCTGCATGTTTTCTTCTATTATCTATGTTTTCTTTCTTTAGTTCTTTTTCTAATCTCACCCCACAGACCATTTGCAAATCCCAGTCCTCAGACCAGTGCTGCTGTTGGTTTCCCTTCTCTGCCGTTACCTCTGACATGTAATGAGCATGTTGTCCACAACTCTGTAAATGCACTTTCCCTCTTTTACAAACATATTTAGTGTTATGTAAATGTTACAACAACGCAGCTGTTCAACGTTTTCAGGACCCCTTCCAGGCTTTGGGGAGGATGGTGTCTGTACCACACACACACACACACACACACACACACACACACACACACACACACACACATTCTTGTACTTCTATCTTTGTGAGGACCCTCATTGGAACAGTGAATTCCCTATCAAGGTTATAATCGTTTTGGATTTTTCATTAGTTTTAGTTTTAATTTCGCTGTGACTTTTTGTTTTCAAATTTAGTTAGTTTTAATTAGTTTTTAGAGTGAGTTTGCTAGTTTTAGTTTAGTATTTATTTTTTTGAAATGCTTTAGTTTTAGTTTAGTTTTTATTAGTTTTAGTTTTTTGTAATGGGGTATTTGTTGGCTGGGAGATTAAAAGAGCTCACAGTAAATTTTGTCTTTATTTCCTTTGCCTATCCATCGAAAACGAAGGACATTTTCACTATAATTTTAGTTAGTTTAGTAACCACACAATACAGTTTCAGTTAATTATCATTTTTTTTGTAACCTTAACCGTAAATCAAAGTCTAAATCTTAAAAAAGTCTTTAAAGAAGTGAGGACAGGCCAAAATGTCCTCACTTTGCAAAAATGTCCTCACTCTGTTGGTTAAAAACGTGTTCTGGTCCTCACTATGTAGGAAGAACAAGAACACACACACACACACACACACACACACACACACACATACACACACACAAACAAACACACACACACACACACACACACACACAAGACAGCAGCAGCACCAACATCAACAGAAGCATCTGAGTTCGCCAAGATGTGTTGTTTCAAAATGCCTCTTCATAAATCCTAATTCTTACTGTGTTTAATGCTAATGCTAATGCTAATGCTAAAGCTTCTCCACAGTTCAAACTATTTTATATTCCAATGTGTCTTTGGGTTCATCAGTGGCCGGTAAAGCGTGGAGATTCAGAGTGTTTAAAATGTTTACTTACAAGGGCTGTTCGTGTGGATTGAACCAGGATGTGGTTTTGTGTCTCTAACTTTGTCATTCACATACATTCATGCTAATCAGAAAGATTATTTCTCTCTCATTCTGTGGCCAATAATGGATACAGCAACACTGAAAAATATAGAACACACTTTCTTATACTAGTTGTTCTTATATGTAACAAGAAACAATAAAATATCTCAGGGATAGTGTACAGTGAGCGGTTCATTATTGCAAAATAAACCGAGACAGGATGAAGCAGGTCTTTAATGGGTGGAATGTAACTAATTACATTAACCCTCTATGGTACGGTGTTGCCCTCAGCAACATACCCATTTTTGGCCTGTCAGATTTCTACAATGAGTGTTTTTGAGTGATGCGATACTTTAAAAAAGAGGGAAGAGTATAGTGAACCAATAGCAATGCTTTAATTTGTCACATGACCTCCAAAACGTAATTTCCTGACCCTTTTCAATCTGGAAAAAAATCTATTTCTACTGATAGGTGAGTAAACCTTAATACATTTAGACTGTTCAAGACATTAATTTCAATGGGTCGTTGGTTCAATGGTACAATGTTTCCTACAGGCAACATCCAGACAAGAAACCGGTTAAAAAAGTTCAATTTATAATGTTTTTAAATTTAAAATATTATGTATTGTACCCCGTTGAAGCTACTGATTCTTTTACATATGTTCATTAAATAAATTATCTTAAAATTAATTTTAAAAATGTTATTTTTCTCTTGTGCACCATTATGGTACAAAACTTAAAAAAAATAAATAAATAAAAATAAAAGAATTATAAAATTTCTTCATTCTATTCTTCTATTTTAAGACAAAAAACACTCCAAACATTTTTTCCCCTAACTGGCATCATAATGCGTACCATAGAGGGTTAACTCAAGTGTACTTACTGTACTTAAGTACAATTTTGAGGTACTTGTACATACTTGAGTATTTCCATTTTATGTAACTTTATACTATGCTGCTTACATAAATGCATCAATAATAATAATAATGATAATAATAATAATGATAATATATTTCTAGTAATCTGGGTGGGTCCATTCTGCATAAAGAGTACTTTTACTTTTGATACTAAGTACATTTTGATGCTGATACTTTTGTACTTTTACATTCAGTTTTGAATGCAGGACATTTACTTGTAGTGGAGTAATTCCACAGTGTGTTATTATAGACTGTATCCCACGTTGGACACCATTCGGTGCTTATATCCCGGATTGGACTCATTTCCAATAAGATCGCCACCACCAGTGTAGGTATAAATGATTCATACATATTTAACAATCTACTTGTGAAATTTTAATTTATGTACCAAATTTGCCTTTTTATTTTGCATCTCCATAACATATATCAAAATTGTGAGTTTAATTTGTTCAAGAAATATGGTCAGAACAAGTTAAATGCAACACAGGACAAACTATTAATGGATTAGAATTGTTAAATGGGTTTAAACCTAGCCTAGTAACAAAAAATAAGCTTTTTAAAATTAGCTTCTTTTTCACATTTCTGTTTCCAGTCACACACACATTTTGGAGAAGTCATTTCTTGTCAAAGTCACTGAATAATAAAACTGAATATGGGAGATTCTAGAAGATTTAAAGTGTTTGTTACACGGGTGTCACCATAGGTTCTTATGGGTTAATGAAAAATATTGATAGAATGTTAGCCAAAAGCTGTTCAATGTGGGATACAGTTCTGCTAGTAGGTTTACTTAATTAAGGTTTATTTAATGTTTGGGGTTTATTTCAGTATAATGACCTGCTCACTGTACATTATCCCGATTATTGAACATCTCCTTACAAAATAATTCAATAATTTGACAAAAACATTTATTTAAAAATGCATGGCACTGTAGAAGGCCAATCACAATGGAGTATTAAACAAAGCTGTGTAATAAGATTCAATATGGAACAGTGATCATTGGTTATGAATTTGTTTTTTCCTTTACATCCCTGCTTTTTCTTGGCTTTCTTTTATTTCCAATAATAATAATAAAAATATCTAGTAGTACTATAGTACCTTAGCACTACAGACAATGGATAATGTAGACTGAAATCTTCACCATTAACCAGAAATTCCCAAATTCAGGCCGTCATTGTCTGTAAATCAGACACTAAACTCGTGTTTCTGTGTTCAGGGACCTGATTTTCTTTAACTGAACCACTCTACATCTCATAACATGTACTGTGCATACCTAGTGCCTAGCATATACTGTAGTCTCCACATACATCAACTATATTCTTTTTGTGTGCAGCTGTATAAAAAAAAAGAAAAAAAAAAAGCTCCTCACAATATAAAAATCACTGCAACCCACTGCAATACATGTAAAAAGGAAAATAAATTGTATTTGAATACAGATTGATTCCCCTGCTTCATGTTTAGGTTATTAATCTTGGGTTAGCATATTTGGAAAAGCACAAATTATTATGATCATTTCGCCTATTCTTAATAGAACCAGAACCTCTTAATGCAATAAAGGCATGTGATGGTGAATGTCTCTGTTTTCTGTTAGTCATGCTATTTATTATGTGTCAAAGTTACAATGGACTCTGAATATTTGTTATTGATTGTTTACATTTAGTATCATTATCTGCCTGGTTATCAAGAGAAGATATTACCTTTCAAACTCAGTAAAAGATTGCAATATTTCTCGTGTGGAGTAGTGGATTCCTATGTTGAGTATCTGAATTCTTTCATTATAAAATGTGACATTTTGTGTAGTTGTCAATATTTATAACAGTGATTTGATGGTTTTCCACTATCAGGAATATAGAAACCCTAAAGAAATGCACCCCGATTCCTGAAAGTGAAGTTTCAAGTGAGACAAAATAGTCCTTATTAGCATTGATATCTTTTTTTTTTAGTGGTCGAATAGTATTCCAATAATCAAAACTAAGAATAAGCAAGAACCAGGATGGATAAGACAGATGATTAGGCATTTTAAGAGAGTCATCTCATCTTTGTTGCTGGTCTGGCTGGCGGTTGGTTCAGATGGTCTGCAAACGGGAAACTGAAAATACTTCAAACACTTGTTGTGTTTTAGTTTTCTGTCAAACGGTTTAAAAGCAGATGATTAAAGAGATCTCTGTAGATTTAGCACTGTTGTGCCTATAATTTAATGCAGATTTTTTTTTGCCACAGTAGAAGCCCAAACCTCCATAAAGCTATAATTCTCCACCAAAGAAACACGTTTATATCAAACATTTATATAGATAGATAGATAGATAGATAGTAGAATAGAATTCCAGTGCAGAATAAATATGAATATACAGTATAAAAATGTTGGTGCCGTGAAACAATAAGGTGCAATGAACAGTGTGCATAAAAAATAAAGTGCATAACGACGGTATGTAATGAACCAGACTATTTGTTATTGTACAGTGTGATGGCATGTGGCAGGAAATATATGAATGAGATTTAAATATCTAAAAAAAAGACAGTTTAAAAAAATGTTGGGGACTGGGACACCTTTTTTGTAAGCAGGTCGAGTTCACAGAAGCATCGCTGCATAGGGACCAGATATATATATGTTCACTGTTGTTAATCAACCCATGACTAGCTGTCAGTCAGAATAAAGGTCAGACAACAGAAAATCACACTGACACACACACACCTGCCAACACTGTACCACCTGTCTCTCTCTGGAGCAAACAGCAGCAGCCTCTCCACAGTGCTGCCTCCTGCCTCCTTCCTCCTGCCCAGTGGCGGTTCTACACAGGGGCCTCCAGGGGCCACTGCCCCTGTGAAGAAGCCCTTGGCCCCTGCTGAGGCCCCTGTGTCAAGTAAACCCTTTATCAGGCAAAGAACTATATTTGGTAACTTCAGGCAATATTTCAAGAAAAAAGTTGCAAATTTACTAGATTAAAGTGGCAAATCTACAAGAAAAAAAGTCACAGATTTACGAGAAAAAAGTGGGAAAAAAGCAACTTTTTTCTCCCAGATTCACCACTTTAACCCTTAATAGGACACTCATTGAAATACTTGCAAATTCCAAATTTCAACCCTAGAGAATATTGGAGGATATTACATACTGCCAGAATGTGTAAAAAAAAACATACAAAAAAATAATATTTTGAGAAAAAAGTTTACGAGATTAAAGTGGCAAATCTATGAGAAAAAAATGCGCAGATTTATGAGATTTAAAGTGGTGAATCTGGGAGAAAAAAAAGTTGCTTTTTTCCCACTTTTTTCTCGTAAATCTGCGTCTTTTTTTCGCGCAGATTTGCCACTTTAAATCTCTTAAATCTGCAACTTTTTTCCTTGTAGATTTGCCACTTTAATCTAGTAAATTTGCAACTTTTTTCTTGAAATATTGCCTGAAGTTACCAAATATAGTTCTTTGCCTGATTTGGGTTAATAATAAAATAATCAATTTATAACAATGAACAACGGAGCAATTCTTACCTATTTTCTGTTCAAACAATATCTCATTGTACACTAAATGAACCCAGAATGTGTACATTGTATAATAGTTTAATTGTGCAATAAAAGCTTTCAAAATAAAAGAAAGTAATTGTGCACAAAAATGAGAAATGTCATTAGTTAGTCTCATTGTTTCAATCAGTGTATTTGCATCTTCCAAATATAATTGAATTACATTTTTAAAAAAGCTCAAATAAAGGTTTTGAATGCTTAAATATCGTCTTTGCTATTTGTTAATGTGCCCCTCTGATTAAACACTGGCCCCTGCTTGGCCCCCACAGTTAAACTGGTCTAGAACCACCACTGCTCCTTCCTCCTGCCTCCTGCCTCCTCTCCCCTGCTGACAGAGCGCTCCTCCTCCACCTCCTCCCTCCAGGACTCCTGCTCCTCTCTGCTCCTCGTGCTGCTGAGTGCTGGCCTCCTGACGCCGTGGGGCAGGAGATACGCTGGGAGAGTCCAGAGTCCTGGCAGGGAATCAAAGTGCTCTCAGTGATCCAGAGTGGTCCAGATATCTGAGAGTGTTCCAGCTCTGGCATGCCTGCAGATATGACCAACACGTCTACAGAGTTACAGAGTCCCTCTGATGGTCCTGTGGCTGAATAAAGAGGACGCTAAAAGCCCCACACTACTGTCTGTGCTAGATGTGATACACTAACTCATGCAGGCGTGGTGTCATTTAATTATCAGACAACTAAACAGTCTCAGTTTACTCCTTGAAGCTCTGTATCAATGCAACATAATTCAGATAGACAGGGTGGGAAGGAAGTACAACAATATTAACCCTTTATGGGGCGAAGAACTATATTTGGTAACTTCAGTGGATATAAAACTGGGGTTGAATCACATGGATTTGTAATATTTAGAGAAAAAAGTTGCAAATTTACTAGATTAAAGTGGCAAATCTACAAGAAAAAAAGTGCGTTTGTCATTTTGTGCCTTTTTGCATCTTTTTTGGTAATTTTGTGTCTTTTTGTCATTTTGTGTCTTTTTTTGTCATTTTGTGTCTGTTGTTGTGTCTTTTTTGGTCATTTTGTGTCTTTTTTCTAGTCATTTTGTGTCTTTTCTTGACGTCATGAAGAAGTCGTGCTCTGGCGCTTTCATGGACTCCAGAGGGTTAAAGTGGCAAATCTACAAGAAAAAAAGTTGCAGATTTAAGAGATTTAACGTGGCAAATCTGCGTGAAAATGTCGCAGATTTACGAGAAAAAAGTGGGGGAAAAAAAACTACTTTTTTTTGCAGATTCACCACTTTAAATCTCATAAATCTGCGCATTTTTTCTCTTAGATTTGCCACTTTAATCTCGTAAATGTATTTCTCAAAATATTACTATTGTTATATTGTATTCTTATTGTTTTTTTTTTTATATATATATAAAATTATTTTTATTTTTAATATATATATATATAATATTCTCCAATATTCTCTAGGGTTGAAATTTGGAATTTACAAGTATTTCAATGAGTGTCCTATTAAGGGTTAAAGAAATGCCATAGTATAGTAGGACATAAAATGTCCATATAAAAGGTCATACTGTAAATTGTCCAAAAATCCTAAAAACAAAAACAACAAGAACATGTGTTTCACAGACATCAGGATACAGACACAGATCCATCAGTAAGGTATAAAAGCTCTGTGGGCCTAAAGGGGGAAAATATTTTATAAAGGAAGGGAATAATTGAATTTGCTTCTCTCAGGAGACGTCACGACTCCATCACCTCTGACTGTATATTTCCCTGATCCAGAATCATCATCAAGGCGTGTTAATCTCTGGAGAGAGCCGTAATGGAGGCCGTCTGACTGTTTCCATTACTGCAGGTGAGCCGAGCAGCTTTCCAATCTAACATCCTGGAATCAGCCCAGAGGAACTGAGACCGGCCCATCAAGCTTCACTGGAAGGACATCTCCAATATCTCCAATATCTCCAACATCCTGTTGACTCCCTCAGACAAAGTCAACGCCCAGAACACACACACAGCATCTCAACACACACTGTTAGCCGTTAATGTTCCCTGACCTGCTGCACCCAGCAGCTACATGTTCTGCTGTTTTAGGTCATGTACTGCTCATTCATATAGCTACTGAGTCATAGCTGCTGATTGAGACACTTACACCCACCCATCCATCCATCCATCCATCCATCCATCCATCCATCCATCCATCCATCCATCCATCCATCCATCCATCCATCCATCCATCCATCCATCCACCCATCCATCCACCCACCCATCCATCCATCCGTCCATCCATCCCTCTGCATGCATCCATCCATCTGCATCATCCATCCATCCATCCCTCTGCATGCATCCATCCATCCATCCATCCCTCCCTCTCCATCCATCCATCCCTCTGCATGCATCCATCCATCTGCATCATCCATCCATCCATCCCTCTGCATGCATGCATCCATCCATCCATCCATCCCTCCCTCTCCATCCATCCATCCCTCTGCATCCATCCATCCATCCATCCATCCCTCTGCATCCATCCATCCATCCATCAATCCATCCCTCTGCATCCATCCATCCATCCCTCTGCATGCATCCATCCATCCCTCCCTCTCCATCCATCCATCCCTCTGCATCCATCCATCCATCCATCCATCCCTCTGCATCCATCCATCCATCCATCCCTCTGCATCCATCCATCCATCCATCAATCCATCCCTCTGCATCCATCCATCCATCAATCCATCCCTCTGCATCCATCCATCCATTCCTCTGCATCCCTCTGCATCCATCCCTCTCCATCCATCCATCCATCCATCCATGACCACTCATTGGTGTAAAGCTCAGGTCATGCTGTGCATCAGGTTGTGAAACGTTCTATGTGTTAGTATGTGAGATCCTGAGAGCACTTTGCTGAGAGAGCTGTGTCCTTGACAACTGTCCTCAGAGAGACGAGGAGAGACTCGCTGGGCCGATTCTGCTGCTGGAGGAGACCTGAAGATGATGACAGGTTCAGTGTGAAGGACACCAAGTCGCTTTATCAGCCTGAAGGTTCAATAAGTTTAACCCTTTATCAGGCGAAGAACTTTATTTGGTAACTTCAGGTAATATTTTGAGAAAAAAGTTGCAAATTTACTAGATTAAAGTGGCAAATCTACAAGAAAAAAAGTCACAGATTTAAGAGATTTAAAGTGGCGAATCTACAAGAAAAAAGTTGTTTCTCCCAGATTCACCACTTTAAATCTCATAAATCTGCGACTTTTTGCGACTTTTCTGCGACTAAATCCTCGTAGATTTGCCACTTTAATCTCGTAAACTTTTTTCTCAAAATATCATTTTCGTATGTTTTTTTTTACACATTCTAACAGTATGTAATATCCTCCAATATTCTCTAGGGTTGAAATTTGCAATTTGCAAGTATTCCAATGAGTGCCTGTCTGTTTTCATTTGAAATGTTTGTAAACAGAAAATCTGATTATATCATCATTTCTAATCAGGTGAGAAAAACACAAAGCTTTAATAAACATACATTGTGTGTGAATAATATTTTGAGAGTATTAATGGCTGGTCCTCATAGAAAACACACTGAAAGATCAAGTCATTAGATCAGCTATTCTCAACCTTGGGGTCGGGACCCCAATTGGGGTCGCGAGATGATTTCTGGGGGTCGCCAAATCATTTGTTTTAGTCTTTTTGGTCACTTAATGTCTTTTTTTGTTCATTTTGTGTCTTTTTAGGTCATTTCGTGTATTTTTTTTGATCATTTTGTGGTCAATTTGTGTCTTTTTTGGTAATTTGGTTTCCGTTTTTTTGTCATTTTGTCTTTTTGTTGGTCATTTTGTGTCTTTTTGGTCATTTTTATGTCTTTTTTGGTCATTTTGTGTCTTTTTTGGTCATTTTTGTGTCTTTTTTGGTCATTTTGTGTCTTTTTCTGTCATTTTGTGTCTTTTTTGGTCATTTTGTGGTCAATTTGTGTCTTTTTTGGTCATTTTGTTTCCTTTTTTTGGTCATTTTGTTTCTTTTTTGGGTGATCTGAACTGTGCGTGTGAGATTCTGTTCAGTGAGTGGGGGTCATGTTAAATTGGGGATTGCGACTCAAAAAGGTTGAGAACTACTGCATTAGATGATTGCTCATCTTTTTCACCAAAAACTAAACTAAAATAACTGATCAGTCACAAGTCACGTCTCAGGCAAACTGTAAAATATGAAGAGCATCTCCAGGCAAATTATCTGCAGACCTCCAGTCTAATCAGCTCACTATTTATGCCCCTCGAAGATTATTTCCATTTCATTACATTGTCACTCAGCCAGCTTTTGTTTGGCTGAGTCTACATTTGCCTTTGAACATCAACGGCACCTTTTGTCTGAAACTGCTGTAACGTTTCCAGCAATGATCAGATAGCACTTCTGCTATTTTTACTTCTAGATGCAGTGCTGGCCCAGAAAAACAAGATCTGAGTTGATTAGTGAAGCCTGCAAAAACCCTTTGTGGTGCATGTAAAAGGAAGCCTTCATCTTATGACACACAATAGAATTGAAATATGCAGATATAACTAAATATCAGCCTCTCATTCATCCTATTTAAGCACACTAAGAATACCAGCTTTTTCCTTGAACTGCTGAATGAAGGAGACATTTTAAGAAACACATTTATTTTTAGGTTATTGTCAGATGCTTAGTCATTCCGAGAAGGTACGAATGGAGATTAAAGATACACTACCGGTCAAAAGTTTTAGAACAGCCCAATTTTTCCAGTTTTTTATTGAAATTCAAGCAGTTCCAGTCAAATGAACAGCTTGAAAGGGTCCAAAGGTAAGTGGTGAACTGCCAGAGGTAAATAAAAAAAGGTAAGCTTAACCAAAACTGGAAAATAATGTACATTTCAGAATTATACAAGTAGGCCTTTTTCAGGGAACAAGAAATGGGTTAACAACTTAACTCTATGGAGTCTTGGGCTATTTTTGAATTCTTTTCATGTCTTTGTAAGTCATTTTGTGTCTTTTTTTGGTCATTTTGTCTCTTATTTTTTTGTCATTTTGTGTCTTTTTTTGGTCATTTTGTGTCTTTTTTTAGTCCTTTAGTCCAACATAAAATGTGATTTTGAATCTTTTTTTTACTTTCAAACACTATCATGCTCAATAATTAATTTAAAATGTTGCAAATGTGCATTAATTTCAGAGTACACTGAGACATTAAACTGCATCATTTTCAATTAAATTCTGGAAAAGTTGGTGTGTTCTAAAACTTTTGACCGGTAGTGTATATCCAACATCTTCCTGACTCACTCTTCTTTCACTTCATCCTTAATTTTCTCTAAAACACCTCTTCTTTAAACTTATTCAGAAAATGTTTCTGTCAGAGAGCATCCTGCCATCCAGCGGGTGATGGGATCGATGATTAGCTGGGAGAGTCAGCGCTCCAATCACTAGCAATTACTGTTTCAGGTGAAAGTTTATCGAGCAGCATCAGTGTTGCTGAGTGATGAAGTCTGCATGGCTCCTGTATACACGCATATATATATATATATATATATATATATATATATATATATATATATATACCTGAATATGGTCTAATCGTCCATTCTAAGAGGTACTGTTCACTGATTGGAGCCTTAACATTCCCATCCATTGCTGATTTCTCATCATTTCTCCAGGATGAGGATCCCGCCCGTCCCTCCATCAGCCCACTAGTCAGTTAATCAGGCGGGTCCAGCAGCTCCAGCAGCCTGAGGACCAGGAAGCTGGCTGCTGGATCAATGTCCTGATGTCTGAGGGAGACTCGGGGGGCTTCAGGCTCCCTGCAGCAGGCTGTCAGATCCATCATCTCCCTCCACTGGATCCCCTCATCAGCCTCAGCTGAAGAAAAAAGTGGATTCTTTCACCTGCTGGAGATCAAAATCACCTGGAGAGACAAGAGGGGAGATGTCAGAACAGGTTTAAGTCGCTCTACATGCACTGCAGCTTTAATGATCAACACAACTTTAAGTTTTCATGACAAGATAGGTTGGCTAACACAGAGCAGCCAGCATGGCATTAATAAAAAACACAGCAGAAAACAGAACGGGACCCAACTGAAAATGAAATGAAAACACCTCAAGATGTTTATTTATCCTAATACAAAACATTTTGAACAATTTAGTCTAGACGGATTTCAGAATAAAGGCCTCCTATAAGAAGTGAGGAGCATTTATGGGTACAAGTCAGGAACCGGCCTACTTTACATATCTCAAGGGTGCTGAGTCCAAAAAAAATGGTTCCCAAGCGAAATTTTGAGTTTTTGACCTTCTAATTTGTATCAAATGGCCACCAAATTGCCCATCTTGCTCAGTCATTGGACCATTTCCCCTTAGTTTTTTTGTAAGTAGGCAATCAAAGATGAGGAAATTAAGTTTCTGGATCTATAGTCTAGAGTCAGAGCAAGGATATAGTGGAGGCTCAGTGTCTTTTTTATGTATATATATATATGCAAAATACCAACTGGAACATTTAAAAGTGATATTGATTGAATATTTATGTCGGCCTTAAAAAAAAACACACAAATAATGCTTAATTTCACCTTAAAAGTTGGTATTTTGCATATATATAAATATACATAAAAAAGACACTGAGCCTCCACTATATCCTTGCTCTGACCCTAGACTATAGATCCAGAAACTTAATTTCCTCATCTTTGATTGCCTACTTACAAAAAAACTAAGGGGAAATGGTCCAACGACTAAGCAAGATGGGCAATTTGGCCGCCATTTGATATGCAAATGAGAAGGTCAAAAACTCAAAATTTTGCTTGGGAACCATTTTTTTTGGATTCAGCACCCTTGAAATAAGTAAAGTAGGCCGGTTCCTGACTTGTACCCATAAATGCTCCTCACTTTCACTTTTTGGACAATTCCGTCTAGACTAATATGCAAAGTGATAATATTTTATTTATTACTTAATGTGATCAATGATCAATGGAGGAAACTTGTAGGATGAAGTTTCTTCTGAGTCCAGTGAAACAAGTTACAATCTCTGTGAGAGGAACAAGAGAAGAACTTAATTTTTTTTTTTTAAACTCGGCCAACATCAGGAACCCTTTTTTTTAAATTACAGACAACTTTTTTAGTTCTACTGGGTTAATGTGTTTTAGTCTTTTTGGTCATTTTGTGGGTTTTTTAAAAATCATTTTGTGTCTTTTTTTGATCATTTTGTGTCTTTTTTTAGTCATTTTGTGTCTTTTTTTGGTAATTTTGTTTTTCTTTTGGGTCATTTTGTGTCTTTTTTGGTCATTTTGTGTCTTTTTTGGTCATTTTGTTTCTTTTTTGGGTCATTTTGTGTCTTTTTTGACCATTTTGTGGTCAATTTGTGTCTTTTTTTAAGTCATTTTGTGTCTTTTTTGGTAATTTTGTTTTTCTTTTGGGTCATTTTGTGTCTTTTTTGACCACTTTGTGTCTTTTTTGACCACTTTGTGGTCAATTTGTGTCTTTTTTTTAAAGTCATTTTGTGTCTTTTTTTAGTCATTTTGTGTCTTTTTTGGTAATTTTGTGTCTTTTTTTAGTCATTTTGTGTCTTTTTTGGTAGACACATTTTTTTAGACACAACTTTTTTAGTTCTACTGGGCACCAGTAACATTTAGCTGAACTTTGAAACACTAATTTTAGCTGTGGACGGGTCCTGCACTCTGTGTGCTCTCTGCCTCTCTGACAGCTGCAGGAGCTGCAGCCTGAATTATTGAGGAAACGCCATTAAAAGTTTAAGAATGCACCAACTTACAGTAGACACCAGAGAATCATGTTGACATGAATGCAGAAGATAATGTACTAGCTAACCAACTGAAATGTTGAGGTACCTGTCAAAACATTGGGTTGCTTAGTCCAGCTATTCTCAACCTTGGGGTTCTGACCCCAATTGGGGTCACGAGATAATTTCTGGGGGTCGCCAAATCATTTTGGAAGTCAGCTCTGTCTCCACTGTGTTAAAGTGTTTTTGGTCACTTAATGTCTTTTTTTGGTCATTTTGTGGTCAATTTGTTTTTTTTTTTGGTCATTTTGTTTCATTTTTTGGTCATTTTGTGTCTTTTCTGGTCATTTTGTGTCTTTTTTGGTCATTTTGTGTCTTTTTTTGGTAATTTTCTGTTTTTTTTGGGTCATTTTCTGTCTCTTTTTGATCATTTTGTGATCAATTTGTTTCTTTTTGGGTCATTTTGTTTCATTTTTTGGTCATTTTGTGTCTTTTCTGGTTATTTTGTGTCTTTTTTTGGTAATTTTGTGTCTTTTTTGGTCATTTTCTGTCTTTTTTTGGTCATTTTGTTTCTTTTTTGGGTCATTTTGTGTCTTTTTTTAGTCATTTTGGTCATTGTGTGTCTTTTTTGGTCAATTTGTGTATTTTTTTTGGTCATTTTGTGTCTTTTGGGTTATTTAGTGTCTTGTATTTGCACATGTACCTGGCCAATAAAGCTGATAATTCTGATTCTGTCAGTCTTAAGCAAACCTTCAAATACAGTGGAACCAAGAAGGCCGGTGTTTTAAAAGAGACGACACTGAAGAACTGAAAGCATTTTCTGTGCTAATGGAAAAATACTGGATTGTCATGAAAGTCAGCCTGTCTCTGTTGTTTGTCCATTTGTCCTCCTCTGTGGTCACACATGAACCTGGTTCACCTGGTCTCCTGCTGGATTACACTCACTGGGACCACATAAACCTTCATAACAAGTTCAGGACCCTTCATAGTGAAGATTATAGTGGATTTTAGTCCAGATTCATTGAGTCTCAAATTGAAAATTGAGCACAGTGGACATTCAGGGACAGGGACACACACACACACACACACACACACACACACACTGACACACACCTCAACAGCACACCTGACTGGTCTCAAGCCACATAAGCTGATTATGCAGAGGAGGGACACAATTAACAGTAATCAATTTATACAACCAGCTGTCCGTGTAAGCAGACAGTAAGGGTACAGATGGGGCCGGAGCCAGGGGTTGCATAACAGCAAAGCCTCCGTCCAGCTGACTGACGGAGGGACGCTGCTCTCTACCTCCACTAGACAACAACAACAGACTCAGGACAACAACAACAACAACAGACTCACAGTGGCGTCAGGAGAAATAAACGGGGGAATCTGGATCTGTCATGAATACTCATGGCAGAAGCTGAGAATTGATTTTTAGGAGAACTTAATAGCTTTTCCCTTTTTGAATGAGCAGGCCAGATACCGTGTCTGGGCAACACAGACAGCTAGACCAGTAGTTCTCAACCTTGGGGTCGGGACCCCTATTGGGGTCGCGAGATGATTTCTGGGGGTCGCCAAATCATTTTGGAAGTCAGCTCTGTCTCCACTGTGTTAAAGTGTTAATGTGTTTTAGTCTTTTTGTGTCTTTTTTTGATCATTTTGTGTCTTTTTTTTGTCATTTTGTGTCTTTTTTTGGTCATTTTGTGTCTTTTTTGGTCATTTTGTTTCCTTTTTTTGGTCATTTTGTGTCTTTTTTTGATCATTTTATGTCTTTTTGGTCATTTTGTTTCCTTTTTTGTCATTTTGTGGTCAATTTGTGTCTTTTTTTGGTCATTTTGTGTCTTTTTTGGTCATTTTGTTTCCTTTTTTTGGTCATTTTGTGTCTTTTTTTGATCATTTTGTGGTCAATTTGTGTCTTTTTTGGTCAATTTGTGTCTTTTTTTGGTCATTTTATGTCTTTTTTGGTCATTTTGTTTCCTTTTTTGTCATTTTGTGTCTTTTTTGATCATTCTGTGGTCAATTTGTGTCTTTTTTGGTCATTTTGTGTCTTTTTTGGTCAATTTGTGTCTTTTTTTGGTCATTTTGTGTCTTTTTTGGTCATTTTGTTTCCTTTTTTTGGTCATTTTGTGTCTTTTTTTGATCATTTTGTGGTCAATTTGTGTCTTTTTTGGTCAATTTGTGTCTTTTTTTGGTCATTTTATGTCTTTTTTGGTCATTTTGTTTCCTTTTTTGTCATTTTGTGTCTTTTTTGATCATTCTGTGGTCAATTTGTGTCTTTTTTGGTCATTTTGTGTCTTTTTTGGTCAATTTGTGTCTTTTTTTGGTCATTTTGTGTCTTTTTTGGTCGTTTTGTTTCTTTTTTGGGTGATCTGAACTGTGCGTGTGAGATTGTGTTCAGTGAGCGGGGGTCGCGGACAACATGCATGTTAAATTGGGGGTCGCGACTCAAAAAGGTTGAACACTACTGAGCTAGACAACAGACTCCAGACAACTACAGACAATAGGCAACAACAATTAGCAATTACACACCAGGTTAGAAATACAGGATTGTGCAAGAACTCAATTTAATCAGATTCCTGTCATTCCTGCTGTAACCTCAGACAGAGCCGCAGGGCATACAAGCCCTCTTCAATCCAATTAAGAAAAAAAACCCCCAGCATCCTGTATGTTGGCTCACTCAAACAATACAAGGCCAGGTGTTCGGGGCTAGACCGCTGCATACAGACTGACCTGTCTGGGGCACTTTGGCCAGCTGCAACATCAGCTTCTTGTCGTTATGGGCCTTCTGGAACTTCTTGTTCTTGTTCTTGGCCTGCGTCCTGCGAGAGAATAATAAAAAAAAAGTTTAGAAACTCTTTTGAAATAACATATTTATAGAAGTGCCAAGTTAAAAAAAGCCCTTTCTGAGAATGTGTCGTCATCTGTTGTGCTGACTCGGCGGTATTTAAACCTCTGCAGGATGTTCACACCTGGATGTCTCATCGAGTTGTTGAGCTGACATATGAGGTATTTTGAGAGTGAAAAGCCAATCCAGCAGCTCATTGCCTGTGATTTAGCACATAATTAGTACGTCTGATGTGACGTACTGGAGGTGGCACCCACCTGTTAATGTGTGAGACATGACTGATAACTCAAAAATGGCCCTGTAATATTTTCCACCCACTGTTCTGTCTGCAGGATGATAACACTGTGGAAGACTGATAAAGGTGCTACATTTAAAGTTACACGCTCTCTAAAGTTATTACAATTCATTTTTCTTCATTCTTTGCACATCAGACAAGCCTCCTCACTGTCCATTTTTAAAACTCATCTTAAAACCTATTTTTATTCCTTGGCTTTTAACCACGCATGAGACTCTGCTCTTGTTTTTAGTGTTATTTTAAACACATAACAAAAATTCCATGACTTTCTTAAAACTCATAAGGATTTAAATTGACTTTTCCGGGTCTGGAAAATAAGATCTTGAAATTCTATGTCTTTTCCAGGTTATCCATTATTGATTACCGCATGATTCTTTGTAGAGAAACTGATCAATTAGTCGACAAAATTCTAAGAATTTCTGTAGTCGAGGACAGCCTCAATCATGTCCTGTAAAAAGACATTTAATTCATATAACCATCTATTTATTTCTACCATTGCACTAACTAACTAACCTTGTACATATTTTTCTAATGTTTTTTTTGCGATTTTTAATATTTAGTATTTGTATTTCTATATTTTTGTATGAGAACAAGCAAACCAGAGTCAAATTGCTACTATTTGCACATGTACCTGGCCAATAAAGCTGATTATTCTGATTCTGTCAGTCTAATGCAAACCTTCAGATAGAGTGGAACAAAGAAGGCCGGTGTTTAAAAGAGAAGACACGGAAGAACTGAAAGCATTTTCTGTGCTAATGGAAAAATACTGGATTGTCATGAAAGTCATTATGGTTTGCTTTTATTTATTGTTTTTTAAATTGCCTTTTAAAAAGCAATGAATCTATTTATTTTAGTGTTTATTTCCTGTTTTATTTATTTTATTGTCTCTTGTTCTGTTTGTTTATGTACAGCACTTTGTTGCGGCTGTTGTTGTTTTAAAGTGCTTCACAAATAAAGTTGAGTTGAGTTGAGTAAATAAATGTTTGTACCAAATTCTTTGCCAATCTGTTAAATATTTTTCTCTAAACCAGAAATGTCACCTTCATAGAAGCACTAAAGAAAAGGTCAGTGGTCACCAAAGTAAGAGAGATTTAATCCTGAGGGCTCCATGCAATGCTTCAAAAATATGGTTGAAAGAAAGAAGCTACAAATTGTGAAAATGTGCAAGATATGTCACAATCTCCGCTTTCTGTTTCTGAGTTATGCTGATGAATTATGATGCCCTACAAAGCAAAAAGGCAGTAACTGCATTTTTGGTAAAAAAAAAAAAAAGAGTTATTATCATTTTCATGACCTTCAAGGCATCCTTTGTTATGTGACAAAGCATCTTATCTCAAATGTGTGTCGTTTTGGAGAAAAATGGTAGTCGTTTGTACAGTAACTGCAAAAAGCCCTAGTGAAAGAAAGCAAGAGTACAGTAACATCTATTACTGTATTCTTGTTATGTTTTACCTAACAAAAAAATGGAGACGTTTTGTGAGGTGACCTTGACCTTTGTCACAGAAATCTAATGAGTTCATCCTTTAATCCAAGTGTACGTCCTGCAAAATGTAAAGAAATACCCTGAAGGTGTTCATATAAAAAAATTAAATACATTGTAAGGGCCTAATTAGCAAAAATAATCAATTCATGGCAGGAGGTTAAAATATCATTATATTAAACAAATTGTGGCCAACTGGGGCTAAAGAAAGAGTTTAAGAATCCATTCAGTCACACACTGCGACAAGTGAGGGAATACAAAAAGCCTTTTTATTCCCTTAAATCAGGGGGGGGCAATTAATTTTCCCAAGGGGCCACATGACCAACACCACGAAGGCTGCAGGCGCCGGACCAAAACTCTGAACTGAATTCTGCTCAATATTAATGTAATCGCTTTATAAAATATTGTAAATTATCTGGTTTTGAGCTGCTACTGATAGGAACACATGTTATGATGAGACTGTTAATGTGGAGTAAATCAAGTATAGCAGTAAAAAGTAGTAAATACTCCAATCACTATATCACTTTAACATTTATTTTAAACACAACTGTAAATGACCTTTAGCAAGGTTCCTATTTATGTTTTTGTATTATATAGCTTGTTTTTCATGTTTGTACATTTTCAAGGTGTTTTACAATGTTGTGATGCTTTTATTTTGAAAAGATGCCGTCCAGTGTAAAACGGGTGCTTTAATTTTGAAAGGTAGTGACAGGAAATAACCGGTAGAACGGTTAAATGAAAAAACGAACGGTAAATAATAACGAGTGCGTAGTAATTCATATAAAGTTGATATAAAGTATCTAAAGGCTTCTATAGTGGCTGACTGACAGGACACAAGGTTTGTTAAAGTTTATTTATTCTGTCATACATATTAGTGGCTATGTTTGTTGTCTTAACTATTAGTCAGGCGGCTTAGCTAAATAAAGGGGACACGCTGGACAAAAGCACCAAATTTTTTCCACGTGCTCTCTGTCACCATAGGTTTCAATTTTTGATAGGAGCCACTTCATCAAGATTGCAGATCGGAGATGGCACCCATATAAAATCTATGAGAACCAATATATCTTCTAAGCCACTTAGAAGGTCAATCTTAGTGTCAAAATATACATTTTCTGGGTCAAAGAATAATTTAAAGCTACTGAGAATATCACTAGATGATCAAATAGATATGTTCATTTTGGCCATGTATTTACATAATTATTAGATTCCAAACATTTTCAGCTCAGGATTCTCTGCTGCAGCACTTGAAGCAAGTTGCCTACCAGTCTGGGTGAAAATTAACATTTCTATTTGATCAAATAATCATCTAGTGATATTCTCAACAGCTTAAAATGATTCCTGGACCCAGAAAATGTAGATTTTGACACCAAGATTGACCTTCTGAGTGGCTTGGAAGATGTATTGGTTCTCATAGACTTTATATGGGTGCCATCTCCGATCGGCCATCTTGATGAAGTGGCTCCTACCAAAAATTTAAACCTATGGTGATAGAGAGCACGTGGAAAAAATGTGGTGCTTTTGTCCAGCGTGTCCCCTTTATTTAGCTAAGCCACCTGACTATATAGTAAAAGTGCTTGTTAGCTCTAGTGCTAATGATAAAGTTTGCTATTTTTTTGCCTTAAGTCTTTCTCTCTGGTGCCTACGAGAATGAATAATGTGTTTGGGAACGGTATTGTGTCTGTGTGAGAGTGAGGGAGGAAGACGAAGAGGACGAAGGCTGCTGTGGAGTAAAGGCTGTCGACAAGGTGTCCAATTATCCCAAAGAGAGAAAAACAGAGTCAGATGATGAGCGTAGCAGCCCGAGGCAGCAGGACAGATGTACGGAGACGGAGCGGGAAAGTCATTTTGTATCTAATGTCAGAGATAAATGGAGGAAAAACTCTGGCACACTAATAAAACTTTTACAATCTTATAATCTCTTATGTGTGTGCACCTTCTGTTTGGACTGTTTTATAATGTATGCACATGCAGGAGTTAATGTTCAGTGCATGGCGGCATGTCAACACCATAAAAGGACATAAAGATCCTACAGCGCTGCAGAAACACAGACAGAGAGACGCAGATTGATGAACAATTCAAACAGAAAAAGAGGCACAGACTGCAGATGGTGCACTGTTAAAAATCTTCGTAGAAATAACAGTAAAACACTGTCAAATACATCAGAAATAGGGCGTAAAATAAAAAATTGTATATCACCATATTAGACACTTTTAATTAATCAAAATCAAATCAAAGAATAGCACAAAACTTTTACTTTTTTCTGCCATAAAGTGGAAGAAACACACAGTTTTGCTGTAAAAATATAACATTTTCATGCAAAATTTATGGAGAAATACCATGATGTGTGAATGAATGACACAATTACCCTAAAAATAACAGGAATACTCAGTCTAAATTACAGTTTTTGCTGATATTTACATTTAAATTTAGAAAAGAAAATCCACTCACTGTAATTTTTACGGTGAAGTTCTGGCAACCACAGCTGCCGGTATTTTACCGTAAATTAAACAGATTTTTTTTACAGTGTGGTTACTAAGTGGAAAGTATGACTTTGGAACTATTACATAATATTTGGGTAAAATGAAGACACTGCATGATTATTTAGTTCTGAATTAGAGATGTTATGAAAAAAAGATAGCATCATAAATAAAAAAAGACCACAGTGTTGCTCCTGAGACTTGTAGTCTAGACGGAATTGTCCAAAAAGTGAAGTGAGGAGCATTTATGGGTACAAGTCAGGAACCGGCCTACTTTACTTATTTCAAGGGTGCTGAATCCAAAAAAAATGGTTCCCAAGCGAAATTTTGAGTTTTTGACCTTCTCATTTGCATATCAATATGGCGGCCAAATTGCCCATCTTGCTCAGTTGTTGGACCATTTTCTTTTTTTTTGTAAGTAGGCAATCAAGATGAGGAAATTAAGTTTCTAGATCTATAGTCTAGGGTCAGAGCAAAGATATAGTGGAGGCTCAGTGTCTTTTTTATGTATATATATATATATATATATATATATATGCAAAATACCAACTTTTAAGGTGAAATTAAGCATTATTTGTGTGGTTTTTTTTTAAAGCCGACATAACTATTCAATCAATATCACTTTTAAATGTTCCAGTTGGTATTTTGCATATATATATATACATAAAAAAGACACTGAGCCTCCACTATATCCTTGCTCTGACTCTAGACTATAGATCCAGAAACTTAATTTCCTCATCTTTGATTGCCTACTTACAAAAAAAATGGTCCAACAACTGAGCAAGATGGGCAATTGGCCATTTGATACAAATTAGAAGGTCAAAAACTCAAAATTTCGCTTGGGAACCTTTTTTTTTGGACTCAGCACCCTTGAGATATGTAAGGTAGGCTGGTTCCTGACTTGTACCCATAAATGCTCCTCACTTCTTATAGGAGGCCTTTATTCTGAAATCCGTCTAGACTATTGGGCGAACTTCATGTGTGTGTGTGAGTGTGTGTGCACAATCAAAGGTGTTCCTGCATGCAGGTGTGTGAACTCACGGGGGGGCGTGGCGGTATTTGTTCAGCAGGAAGGTGGACAGGTCCTGGAGGATCGGCTGGCTGTGCAGAGCCACAAACTGCTCCCGACAGATCTGACAGGAGAGAGAAACCAACTTTGAGTTACTCTAAAAACTTGACCGACAAGCTCAAGCAATCCTGCCTCGGCTGTCTGTCTTATCCATTCTTAACCCATAAGAACCCACACGGGTATCACAAACATTTTAAATGTTCTAGTAATTTTTTTGTGTCTTTTTTTAGTCATTTTGTGTCTTTTTTTTAGTCATTTTGTGTCTTTTTTTGGTAATTTTGTTTTTCTTTTGGGTCATTTTGTGTCTTTTTTGGTCATTCTGTGTCTTTTTTTGATCATTTTGTGGTCAATTTCTGTCTTTTTTGGTCATTTTGTTTCCCTTTTTGGTCATTTTGTGTCTTTTCTGGGCATTTTGTGGTCAATTTGTGTCTTTTTTTTAGTCATTTTGTGTCTTTTTTGGTAATTTTGTTTCTTTTTTGGGTCATTTTGTGTCTTTTTTTGGTCATTTTGTGTCTTTTTTGGTCATTTTGTGGTCAATTTCTGTCTTTTTTGGTCCTTTTATTTCCCTTTTTTGGTCATTTTGTGTCTGTTTTTCAATGAAAATTGAAAATACATATAAAAAGACAAATGGATGTCAATTTGGGATAAGTATTACACCATGGTCTGGATCTTCAGGCCATCTGCATTGGCTCTCTGTGGCTGTGAGAAAAAAATATACGTAAGAACATTTCTTTACATTAAAATGTCTAATTTATCATTAGTGTAGGCCCAAAGCTATTTGTATTCTTCAATTGTAAAAATGTATAGCTTATATTTAGCAATACATTTTTCCCCCCACATTTTAGTCAACTTAATGTGCATCATAGCTTACGAAAAGTAATCGCCTTAAGCTCTAAGTTTTTTCAACTTCAAGGCACGTTTTGAATTTTCCATAACTAGGCTAGCTTTTGATTCCAAATTTGCACTTGGGTTCTCGCTACATTCTGACAAAATCATATTAATAAATACTCATTATGACCTATTGGAAATGCTGGTAGGCTAATTAAGACTTAGAAGGTTGTTTCATCTTCATTGTAAGGTTTCAAATAATGTTTGCGGCTCCATTCCAACATATTTTGTCTCTTTTTGTCCAACAATGGCTCTTTGTTTAATAAAGGTTGCTGATCCCTGCTCTAGGTGAACACTCAATTCTGATTGGCTGCAGGGTGGCCATTAATTCCTGATAATGGACACCTGGTCCGGCATTAACCCTTACTTATCCATCAGCCACACAGAATTACAAAAAGATACTGCAAACATTTTCATCCAAAGCCGTCAGTCTGTCTCATCGACCAGCTGGCACCAAGTCCACACACAAACTCTGAACACCACTCAAGCTGATTATAAAGCTTGATAAACTTTTGCATTATTCATTCAAGATAAACAGACAGTAACAAAAAAAAAAGCATCTCTGCCTCACTGGTTTCTGTGCAAAACTATCCACCACCTTATTAAACTTGTGGCTCTGAGCAGATCAGTAGAGCTAACAGGGAGGTTTCCCTCTTTAAACCAAGGTTATTATAGTTAACGAAAACTAACGAAATAACGAAAACTAGAAATTGAAGCTAGCTGAAACTGTATTGCGTGGTTACAAAACTAACTAAAACTAACTAAAATTATAGTGAAAATGTCCTTAGTTTTCGTTTTGGTCAACTTTTTTCATTCATAATTCAGTGTTTCTATTTGAACATGCAACACATGGTGAATATGTTTACTGAGACTGGGATGTTTACACTAGAACCAAAATACAAAACACCCAGAACTGTAAGAGTTAATAACCTAATTGGGGCTGAGATGGATAATAAAAGGAAATAAACGCAAAATGTATTATGACCTCTTTGAATCTGGCACCCAACACATAGCCCATTACAAAAAAACTAAAACTAACACTAAAACTAATAAAAACTAAACTAAAACTAGAAAACTCACTCTAAAAACGAACTAAAACTAACTGAATTTGAAAACAAAAATTCACAACGAAATTAAAACTAAAACTAATGAAAAATCCAAAACTATTATAACCTTGCTTTAAACACTGGACGTTTTCCATGCATTACTTTTGTGCTTCATGCAGTTTAAAGAACAAAAACAGACACAATTGTCGCGCTGATCTTTTCATCAGCTCTCAGTGAATCTGGTTTGTTTTCTAACAATGACGTCACTCTACAGCAGACAGCCTGGTGGTTCACAAAACGGGCGGATGAAGGAAGGATCAGTTGCCATTAATATAATGAGCTTTTCATGTGCTTAGGTGTTGACTAAGATATTGAATACCTCTCCTCTGCCGCTGTGTTCAATTACCTGTGTAATGAAGGAGGCGTAGACTCACGTCAGGAGAATATGAGCCAGAATAAATGTACGGAGAGGGAACTGCTTCATTGCTTCCAACTCCTCGGAGATTGGATGAAGACATAAAAGTGTGACTGTGCTCTGAAGCTACATCTACAGAGAACTGGGACTTTATGGTAATTTGATCCATTTTATGCGACGCTGTGTCTCAGTCTGGGCCTGTTGACAAGCTAGTTTCAGCAGGCGGGGGCAGACAGCACAACAGGCTGTCTGATGGCTCTACCTGCAGCCTGCAGCCTGTAAATGTATGAAACTGTAGAAAGGTTTAGTTTGTTTTAGTGGCCTCACTAAGCTAATGGTGCTACTTTAGCAGAAGCACTAAAGAAAAGAATGTAAAGGCAAGAGAGAGCCTGGAGAATGAATCACTTGTGACATCTAACGCTTCAATTAATGAGCAGAAAAAGGTGAATTCTACACCCGGATGATACATGATGAGATACGATGAAACAGCTCTGGAAAGGTAATGAGGACAAGGAATGGTGAAAGACTTTGTACAGGTGGGAGGAAGAACAAAAAGGCTGCACTGATACCTTATTCATGGTGTCCACGGTGATGGCGTGGGTCCAGAAACAGTCATGAACCGAGACAAATGTCAGGCCAGCACTGAGAGGGAACAGAGAGACACAGAGAACACATGCAGGGATACAAATCAAAGGAAGAACATAACAGAAACAGTAGACAGTCATTAAATATACGGGGGAAAAATCGTGTATTACAGCAACAATAATTGGTAAACTGTGGTGAAAGTTCACTCACAGACAGTTTGAGTTTCAAGAGACCCAAATACCCCCACTTGTGAATTTTGAAGTTTTTACGTGCCCTTAAAAAGCTGTTTAACAAGTGGCTAAATGCCACTACAGTGACATTAAATGCTGGTCAGAAACTCTCTCATTAGTCCAGCTTTCAGCCTCTAGAAATGTTTTTTTAATGCTCTTGCAAACTTTTGTAGATTGTAAATTATTTTAATTAACTTTATTTAATACTTCCAACACGCTAACACGCTAACAGTCGTGACGTTCAATAGTGGTGTCAACAATAATCGATTCGGCGATGCATCGCAATGCGGGGCATGCACGATTCAGCATCGATGCGGCAAAGTGCCATAATCGATTATGTTTATTTCCTGTCCTCCAGGGGAAAGTTGTGGGGGCCAGGGTGGGAATTTGCCCCACACTCTGGCCTTGATGCCCTGTGAAAAAATGTTCAATTTACGGCCAAGGTGGCCTTTGCGCCCCTGTCAAAGTTGCAGTAAACACAACGCTAACCCGACCCACTCCCCGTCCTTTGAGATGTGTGCATCAACACATGGCTCATTGAATATTCTAATGAGCCATGTGTTGATGCAGCACAGGTAAGCTAGCAGGACAAGCTGTTTTGATGTGTTGTGACTGAAGTATGTGGTAGTATTTGACAGGACTTAACATTTACGTTTTTATAGAAAGTACTATTGATAGGTAATTACCATTGTATTTGCCTATTTAAAGTCGACTCGTTAACGTTACATTTTTGCGTCATGAAAACTAGCATAGCTAGCTAGGTGGGATAGCGCTAACGTCTTCCCTACCTCAGGAACAAGGGCTCCACATTTAGCTGATGTAGACTTCACCTCAGCAGGTTCCTTTTTATGGCAGGAGGAGGCATTTCTCTTTCCTTACTCTGAGATGAACTCAGGCAGGAGATTCATTTTGCCATCTTTTCAAAATATAGCCAATAAAATCTATTGTTATTAGGCCTATCTGATTGCTTGTATCGCCTCATGACTGACGAAAAATGTCCCTTGTTGTGTGCAGTATAATTGTGATGCATCGTAGAATCGAATTGAATCGAATCGTTACCTGGTGAATCGTAATCGAATCGAATTGTGAGGGCAGTGCCAATGCACACCCCTAAAAAAAAAAACATTATTTCTTTTGCTCTCTAAAGGTAACAGGGAATAGAAGTGTTTGAGATATCCATGCACAGTGTGTTGAATGATACCTGTAGCAGTGGAGTGAAGTCAGCATCATGTGTGTTGAATCCAGAGAGTGGATGAAGTTTGGAGGAAAGGCATTCTTCTGTTTAACTGTGTCTGGCATCCTGAGAAGAGACACAAAGCCAAACACACATGTATCAAACACACTTCCTGCTACTTTCTCTGAAGTGTCCTCGTTATGAACCAGGCTGATAATTCCCAGGGAGACAGTTAGCAATTGTATATTTTTATTCCTTTTTTTAGTCTGTGCACTACTCGACAGACAGCATGGTTATTGCATTAAACACCCCTTGAGGATGATTTAAAGTTTGATAATGTTACAGTAAAAATGCAGATTAAGTAAAAGATGATTTGAAAACATAATCAGTGAAGTAACAATCATGAAGGCTTTGTGCAAATAGTACAATGCACCGCACACTGTCGAAAATGAGCACTATCTATTTCACATACACACTGTACTGCTACAGAGCTAACTGTTAGCCTGTTAGCACATACACACTGTACTGCTAGAGCTAACTGTAGCTAACTGCCGCTAACGAGGTCGGCCGGCAAGAGGCTCTTGTTAACAAGCCGGCCGACCTCGTTAGCGCTCGTTAAGACGGAGTCGCTGGATTTGTCTCCAGTCGTTAATGAGGAGATATTGATTTTGATATTGACAGATATTGATTTCTTACGGCACAGCGGTTGGGAATCACTGCCATAGGGAACCGGGTTACTGCTCCCATATTATTGGGCTATACCTTGTGTCAGAGTTGCATGTACCCCATGCACACCGTTTGACCATTTTAAACTTAAAATCTCAAGAAAAAACACATAAAAACGACTGAAAACGGACTAACTCCAATGCATTTCAATGATGTGGAAGCAGAGAATGTCCGAGTGTATTGAGTTAGCTATGCGCACTGTGATTGGCTCATCGCGTTTGGGGGTGTGGCTTAGCCATAGGTGAATAGAGATGTTCAAGCTCGTTATAGTCTTTGCTCTCCTTTGAATTATTTTTTCCCATTCTTTTTGTAGTTTGTATTGTTTCAAGGTCGAAAGGTTTGATGGGAAGTATTACTAACATATTAACAGATGTAGCACTATTAGTGGCTGCATCATTCATAACAATAATAATAATAATAATCTCACCCTATCCTTTCCTTGCTATGAGAGTCTTCAGACTACTTTGAAAAGGTCTGTTTGTGTGCATGGATTTCAACATCAATATTTATTTTCTGTTTTGTGACCCCCAGGAGACTCTGTGGCTCTGTGCTTTCTAAACAATAGTCAATATGAGAGCAGACAAATATAGAAGTGATATAAAAGAAATAGTACAAGGTAATATAAATGCAATGCTGCTGCTACTGATGATGGAACTGGCAGTAAAAAAAAACAAAAAAAAAACGTATCCTGCCAATCTGTATCCCCATGTTCCCATTACCCTGAGCCTGTGCCATTCAAATCCTCTGGGCTGCCACAGACCAGAACGCTCTTCTAATGGGAATGGAGACAGAGCGGAGAGAGCTAAAACACACACACACACACACACACACACACACACACACACACACACACACACACACACACACACACACACACACACACACAATGCCTGTCTGTCTGTCAGACTCATTCATTTTGTGTCTTTTTTGGTCATTTTGTGTCCTTTTTTTGGTCATTTTGTGTCCTTTTTGATCATTTTGTGGTCAATTTGTGTTATTTTTGGTCATTTTGTTTCCTTTTTTTGGACAATTTGTGTCTTTTTTTGGTCATTTTGTGTCTTTTTTGGTCATTTTGTTTCTTTTTTTTGTCATTTTGTGTCTTTTTTGGTCATTTTGTGTCCTTTTTGATCATTTTGTGGTCAATTTGTGTTATTTTTGGTCATTTTGTTTCCTTTTTTGGTCATTTTGTGTCTTTTTTGGTCATTCTGTGTCCTTTTTTTGGTCATTTTGTGTCCTTTTTGATCATTTTGTGGTCAATTTGTGTTATTTTTGGTCATTTTGTTTCCTTTTTTTGGACAATTTGTGTCTTTTTTTGGTCATTTTGTGTCTGTTTTTGGTCATTTTGTGTCTGTTTTTGGTCATTTTGTGTCTTTTTTGGTCATTTTGTGTCCTTTTTTTGGTCATTTTGTGTCCTTTTTGATCATTTTGTGGTCAATTTGTGTCTTTTTTGGTCATTTTGTTTCCTTTTTTGGTCATTCTGTGTCTTTTTTTAGTCATTCTGTGTCTTTTTTGGACAATTTGTGTCTTTTTTTGGTCATTTTGTGTCTTTTTTGGTCATTTTGTGTCTTTTTTTGGTCATTTTGTGTCTTTTTTTGGTCATTTTGTGTCTTTTTTGGTCATTTTGTGTCTTTTTTTAGTTCATTTTGTGTCTTTTTTGGTCATTTTGTGTCCTTTTTTTGGTCATTTTGTGGTCAATTTGTGTTATTTTTGGTCATTTTGTTTCCTTTTTTTGGTTATTCTGTGTCTTTTTTGGACAATTTGTGTCTTTTTTTGGTCATTTTGTGTCTTTTTTGGTCATTTTGTGTCTGTTTTTGGTCATTTTGTGTCTGTTTTTGGTCATTTTGTGTCTTTTTTGGTCATTTTGTGTCCTTTTTTTGGTCATTTTGTGTCCTTTTTGATCATTTTGTGGTCAATTTGTGTCTTTTTTGGTCATTTTGTTTCCTTTTTTGGTCATTCTGTGTCTTTTTTTAGTCATTCTGTGTCTTTTTTGGACAATTTGTGTCTTTTTTTGGTCATTTTGTGTCTTTTTTGGTCATTTTGTGTCTTTTTTTGGTCATTCTGTGTCTTTTTTGGACAATTTGTGTCTTTTTTTGGTCATTTTGTGTCTTTTTTGGTAATTTAGTGTCTTTTTTTGGTCATTTTGTGTCTTTTTTTGGTAATTTTGTGTCTTTTTAGGTCATTTTGTTTCTTTTTTGGGTGATCTGAACTGTGTGTGTGAGATTGTGTTCAGTGAGCGGGGGTCGTGGACAACATGCATGTTAAATTGGGGGTCGCGACTCAAAAAGGTTGAGAACTACTGCTCTAAAGAGCTAAAACACACACACACACACACACAGGCACACACCATGCCTGTCTGTCAGACTCCTTTACCTTCTGTCTGTTTTATTTTGGGCTTGGAAATGTTACACTTATCATCGTGCCTTTAGTTCTGCAGAAACAAGATTCCTGGAAGTGATATGCAAGCTCGCTCGGACGTCTTCGCTGTCTTTCTCCTTTTGTCTCACACACAAAACAAACATGTCCCCTTTAACTCCCAGAGGCCCGGTAGATTGGAAAGGTGCACAGTGAGGACGCTAAGGGTTAGCAACCACAGCTCTGTAGAGAGGGAGAGTTCTCCCTGCAGACCTGATGGTTCACTTCACAAGAGATGATGAACGTTGGAACAGGGCTTAGCATATCATGTGTTTATTTCCCCCACTGCAGTTCAGAAGCCTGGATAATCAACACTCCTCTAGAGCAGCTATGCTCAACCTTGGGGTCGGGACCCCAATTGGGGTCGCGAGATGATTTCTGGGGGTCGCCAAATTATTTTGGAAGTCAGCTCTGTCTCCGCTGTGTTAAAGTGTTCATGTGTTTTAGTCTTTTTGGTCACTTATAGTCTTTTTTTGGTCATTTTCTGTCTTTTAAGGTCATTTTATGTCTTTTTTTGATCATTTTGTGGTCAATTTGTGTCTTTCTGGTCATTCTGTGTCTTTTTTTTAATCATTTTTTTGGTCATTCTGTGTCTTTTTTTAGTCATTTTGTGTCTTTTTTTGGTCAATTTGTGTCTTTTTTTGGTCATTTTGTGTCTTTTTTTGTCATTTTGTGTCTTTTTAGGTCATTTTGTGTCTTTTCAGGTCATTTTGTGTCTTTTTTTGGTCAATTTGTGTCTTTTTTGGTCATTTTGTTTCTTTTTTTGGTCCTTCTGTGTCTTTTTTTTTGTCATTTTGTGTCTTTTTTTGGTCATTTGGTGTCTTTTTTGGTTATTTTGTGTCTTTTTTTGGTCATTTTATGTCTTTTTTGGTCAATTTGTGTCTTTTTTGGTCATTTTGTGTCTTCTTTTGGTCATTTAGTGTCTTTTTTGATCATTCTGTGGTCAATTTGTGTCTTTTTTAGTCATTTTGTGTCTTTTTTGGTCCTTTTGTGTCTTTTTTGGACATTTTGTGTCTTTTTTTGGCCATTTTGTGTCTTTTTTGATCATTTTGTGGTCAATTTGTGTCTTTTTTGGTCATTTTGTTTCTTTTTTGGGTGATCTGAACTGTGCGTGTGAGATTGTGTTCAGTGAGCGAGGGTCACGGACAACATGCATGTTAAATTGGGGGTCACGACTCTGAAAATGGTTGAGAACTACTGCTCTAAAGACGAGAGAGACAGAGGAAAAAGCAAGAAAAGCGAGGGCTTGAAGGCTGCCACTCCTCCGTCTGCGGATCTATTTATATATTTAGATGCTGGACAAGCTTTTAAGGGTCTTTAATTACAGCTAGTGCAGTTATGTGTACTCCTGATTGTGTGTGGAAGGAAAGGCCGAGGAAAATCGGCCTGGGCGATTGTGTCATGTTTAGCTCAGAATCTCAGCCTTTGAAGCGCTGATGCTTTCTCTGACAGCAAATTTAAAGTTTGAGGCGCCATCCTGCCCTCTCTCAACTCCAGCTGCCTCCTCCCTTTCCTCTGCTTTGCCTGGTTTTTAAATATTCACATTGCTGGATCTGTAGAGAACTGTAGATGTCAGATTGAGGAGAGCTGTCAGTCTTTGGCGTCTGCGTCTTCAGTGCTTTCACTCCCGTCTTCCCTCGTCTCTCATTCATTCTCTTCATTCCCCCCTACTCACCTCTATCATCTGTGTAAAAAGTTTTTCTGTCACCTCCCTGCCACTGCATCATTCATTCACACAACCAAATCTAGCACCTACTTATAGAATACCAAGAATCAAAGTCTTACCCCAAAAGGTCAAACATCATCTAATGAAGTGGACTGCCACTCAGTAAATCACAGGTGAAAAAGGAACTGGTGCAATAATTTAACATGAAACCTCTAGAGCATGGGTCTCAAACTCAAATACACAATGAGCCAAAATTTAAAACTTGAATAAAATTGTGGCAACATTGAACAAATAAACCTTTTAATATATACCAAACATGTTTTGCTTTAACATTAAATATGGAACCAGCAACGCTTATAAACATACAATATATAACTAAATAGTGCAGACATGCAAAATCAAATTTCAAATAAAAAACACATCAAGTCTTTTTTTGTTCATTTTGTGTCTTTTTAGGACATTTTATGTCTTTTTTTGATAATTTTGTGGTCTATTTGTGTTTTTTTTGTCATTTTGTGTCTTTTTTTTGGTCATTTTGTGTTTTTTTTTTGGTCATTTTGTGTCTTTTTTTTGTCATTTTGTGTCTTTTTTTTTTGGTCATTTTGTGTGTCATTTAAGGGATGGAGAGAAAATAGTGATGCTATATAACGACATGAGGATCACCATCACAATCTTGATGACTGAAATAAATGACCAGTACTCTTACATGTTACTGTATCAAATGCATTATTATTTATGTTTATAAAATTTATATTTATATAGTAATTTACAATATACATGTATAGGTGTATAGGTATTTACAATGTAATATAAATTGTTTATAGTATATATATATATATATATATATATATATATATATATATATATATATATATACATATATATATATAGAGAGAGAGACCTGTTAAGGGGTAGGACTCGATACGTTTTTTTACTTCTTCCTACTCCCTTTCGAGCTTGCAGAAAGTGTCTGTTTTCTCAATTTCTTTTTGCTTTTTTGTTTTGTTTTTTATTTATTCATCTACTAATATTTAAACTTGTTTTTTTTTGTTTTTTTTACTTGCTTGCATGTTTGAAATAAAGACAATCAATCAATCAATCAATCAATCAATCAATCAATCAATCAATCAATGCATATGGCGTGTCCATGCTGGTCTGCTGGTGGAGCTTTAAATAGAGAGCAGAGAGCTGCAGCAGGAGGGCTCTACTTTAATTACGTTTGTTTTCCTTTTCCAGAAATCTGCCTCCCCCAGCTTTAAATCTTCTGATCAACCTATTAGCAAGCAAAGAATGTAGCTTCTCTTTTGTTTATCATGCATAACTGCACTGTAGTGAAACAAATCCAAGGGCTGAAATCCTACTTAATAAGCTACACATGGACATGATAGTGTGTGGATTTGCTAATGGGGGAAAGTGTTTTTACTGTTAGTGAGAATTTAGCTTAACTACCACTATCTTTTTTATCTCTAACTCTGTTTTGGATTGAGCTTTTATTACTATTTTATTGTATTTTATTTGATTGTTTTACTGTTTTTAGTATTTTATTGTTTTCATTGTTTTTATTTATACCTATTTGTGTATGATTTATTCTATTTTAATAACTGTACAGCACTTTGGTCAACTGAGGTTGTTTTTAAATGTGCTCTATAAATAAACTTTGACTTGACTTGACTTGACTATTTAAATCTGATTTAACCCATTATTTGTTTGTTAATATAATGCCACATGTACTTCCCAATAGAAAAACATATTTGACCATTTATGTGTTTTTTTGCTGCTGACTTAATGTATTTCACTACACACAAAACCTTTCTTTCAAATCCCCCTTTTATCCTGTTAATGAGCGTTTTTTTGGCAGTAATATGATTTTGTAGTATATTGTGTTGTACATCTATAAATTAAGCTTCTGGGTAAAAGAGTGAACTTTTTTATGTTGGCAAAGACCCATTTCAACTTCTTCCATCTGAACTTGGAAGTGTAAAACTATGCTTTCAAAGGAGTTTCCAAACACTTCTGATGGCTTTTCCCACTTTCATTCCCACAACAAACGCAAAGTTACATCCGAGTTTGAGTAGGCAATTAGTGGGAATATACACTGGAGACAGAGCTTTTGTGCAGCTGAAGTTCTTGAAAATGTAAGCTAATTGCCTCCAGAGAGCTCGACTTTCTACTTCCATTCACATCTCAGAGCCAAACAGAGAGTTGTCAAGCTGCCTGAAGACACATTTTGAAAACTTGTGACTGCAAACTCACAAAATGCCAAAAGCCAAAAGAAAATGACCTGCTGTAAACACAATTTATCTCATCAGTTATCTTCGTCTTTGTTCCAGGTCACTTCTGCAATAAGACAATTCATCTAGCTGCCAGAACCAATATTACTGAAATGCACTAAATCTAAGCACGACACATTGCTATGTTATTAATATTATTATTATTATTATTATTATTGTTATATATACTGTTGCTGCCACTACTATTATTACTATATACTGTAATATACTACTATTATTATAATACCGGCCTTACCAGCCTTATTTATTATTATTATTACTATTATTATATATTACATATCATATTATTTTATTTTATAATTATATTATTTTACTTATAATTACTTTCTTTATATTTTTCATTTTATTTTATATTGTTTATTATCTATCATTATATGTTATATTATATAATATATATTATATACTGTATTATTATTATTATTATTATTATTATTATTATATACCGTGTGGTGCCATCATATCACCAGTTTAATTATTACCATCATCTTGTCAACCTACCTACCAACTGATCTGCTTTTTTTTAACTTCTTAAGTGTCCTTGTTCTATTCTGTGTTTTTTTCTATTGTTGTTTTATTTATGCTACCTCAGTATTTTATTCTATTGTATTGTATTTTATTTTTATTGTACTTGAATACCGGACTGCTGTGACAACCGAATTTCCCTTCGGGGATGAATAAAGTAATCTATCTATCCATCCATCCACGATCCATCCATCCATCAATCATCCATCCATCATCCATCATCCATCATCCATCCATCCATCCATCCATCCACCATCCATCCTCCATCCATCCATCCATCCATCCATCCATCCACCCATCAATCCATCCATCCATCCATCCATCCATCCATCATCCATCCATCCATCCATCCACCATCCATCCATCATCCATCCATCATCCATCATCCATCCATCCATCCACCCATCCACCCATCCATCCATCCACCCACCATCCATCCATCCATCATCCATCCATCCATCCACCATCGATCCATCCATCCATCCATCCACCATCCATCCATCCATCCATCCACCATCCATCCATCCATCCACCATCCATCCATCCATCCATCCATCCACCATCCATCCATCCATCCATCCATCCATCCATCCACCATCCATCCATCCATCCATCCATCCATCCAATGACAGTTCAGCACAAATCATCACTAAGCACCATGAGAGAATAAAGCAGTAACATTGCATCTGGGGGAAGACTTACTCTTTGTTGTCGTGGCTGATCTGGACGCTGAAGTGTTGCATGTTACTCTTCAGCTGGAGAGACAAAACAAAGACAAAACATGAAGAGTTTATAATCTCAAATACAGACGACTGAAAACATTCTTCATTCTTCAACATACGGGCCGGACAAGGGCAGCCAACGGGCCGGATGTGGCCCGCGGGCCGCCCAATGCCCAGCTCTGCTGTAGTGTAATAACATGAAACATTTATCAATTCAACCCTAATGACCAACTAATGTGGAAAGGGAGGGATAATTTAAGCACAGCAAGATATTTTCCTGTCTATGCATGAGGCAAAGACCTCCTTTTGATCTATTTTCTTCATTCCATCATTATTTCACACACTTTAAGACCAACACCAAAGCCTTTAGTTCCTAGTGGAGGGAAGATTAGCGCTCTAATCTCCCGAGCCTTAAGGGTCCGTCCAGTCAGTGCCAAGGCATCTGTGGCGGGGCGGTCTCTCCCTGACCCTTGGACCCACGCCTGGGTGGGAACGACGGGCTGATATCAGGAAGGAGATAGGACAGGAAACAGGCAGCCGACTGCTCAGCAATGTGCACATTAGTGTGTTTACCTTCCAGTCAGCCTACACTAATGTATCTGAGTGTCTCTGTCCCAACACTGTCTAAACATTTTCTTTTTTCACTGATGGAAAGCCACTTTGACATGGAAACAAATTGCCATTTCAATTCATTGAAACTTGGATCACTGCAGACACCCACTCTGAATAATCAAAGTGCTTTTATTGTGAAAAGTCAGTAGAAATCAGTATCCACAATGTTAATATTAATTTAAACGCTTTATAAAATACAGTAAATTATCTTGTTTTGAGCTGCTACTGATAAGAACACATGTTATGTTAAGACTGTTAATTTGGAGTAAATCAAACACAGCAGTAACAAGTAGTAAATACTCCAATCACTATTTCACGTTTCCATTTATTTTAAACACAACTGTAAATGACATTTAGCAAGGTTCCTATTGGTGTTTTTGTATTATATAGCTTGTTTTTCATGTTTGTACATTTTCTAGGTGTTTTACAATGTTGTGATGCTTTTATTTTGAAAAGGTGCGGCCCAGTGTGAAATGTATTAACTTGTTAATTGTTAATTTATTAACTTTATGCAAAAAGCATAAGGCACAAGGTACCTCGGGTAACTCAGTTATACGTAAATCGCCTTCAAAATAAAAGCACTGCGGTTGTATTGATTTGTAACCACATGTATTGTACCCACAATGACATGAAGTAATTGAAGATGTGTTTGAGTTTGTTTCTTGGCAAATATTAACAGTCTCTTTAAGACACTTTTGTATTAATTTTCTTGGTTTTGAATAAAATACATGTGATTGCATGACAGACTATAAGGGAAATAAACCTATTTATATTGGACAGCATGGCAGGTCAGTGGTTCTTGCTAAGCTTTTCAGTGCAGAAAGAAAATAAATGGATCAACACATATCAGTTTTTGGTTTGCTTTATACTACCGACTGACTGTAAACTCCTTTATTGTCCGTAAAACAACTCCACTGAACAGAAGCAGAGAAGACCACAGCATGACCAATGCCTTTTAACACCCTGAGGAGCCTTTAATAACTGGATGTTTGGAGCTCTTTTATTTGATCTTAGTTGCTTCTCTGAGGGCTGAACACTGAGGACACACAGGCCCTTTGAAGTGTGCAACCCTCCACAATTTAAACTATTCCCCATTCTGCTTTGTGCTCTTTCTGAGTCCATAATGACCTCCTGGAAGTCTGAAAACCAGACATTTCATGTGGGATGTTCTCCTCAGTGCTGTAAAGGTTTACGAGAATGCAATATCTTGTGGGCCCTTTGTTAAAAATGGGTCCACTGACATATTGAGTGTGTGTGTGTGTGTGTGTGCACTTATTGAACATTTGTTTGAGGAGTTACATCTGTATAACCTGATGTTCCAAATGGTTTGTTACAGCAGCTATTCTCAACTTTGGGGTCCAGACCCCAATTGGGGTCGCGAGATGATTTCTGGGGGTCGCCAAATCATTTTGGAAGTCAGCTCTGTCTCCACTGTGTTAAAGTGTTCATGTGTTTTAGTCCTTTTGGTCATTTAATGTCTTTTTTTTGGTAATTTTGTGTGTTTTTTAGTGGTTTTGTTTCTTTTTTGGTGATTTTGTGTATTTTTTTTGTCATTTTGTGTCTTTTTTGTGGTCATTTTGTGTCTTTTTTGTGGTCATTTTGTGTCTTTTTTTGTCATTTTGTGTCTTTTTTTTGTCATTTTGTGTCTCTTTTTGGTCATTTTGTTTCTTTTTTGGGTGATCTGAACTGTGCATGTGAGATTCTGTCCAGTGAGTGGGGGTCGCGGACAACATGCATGTTAAATTGGGGGTCACCATTGGTCCTTGAGTGCCAAGAAAGGCGCCTCCAAATAAAATGTATTATTATTATCATTATTATTTAGTATAAAGTGACAGGTGTTGGCATGCATGAAAGTGCATCAAAGCTCCCTTTAAGGATCCAGAGTTACTCGGTTTGGTGATTGGAGTTGAATGCTGGAAGGTCGTTGTGTGATAAATGACAGAGTCACGCGATTATCGAAAAATGGTTTTAAAATAGAAGTGTAGTGTGGAAAAACCCCATTAGTTTCTGCCATGGCTGCTATCTCATCCATCACTGCTGTAGGAGGAATCTGTCCATCATCCCCTCTTTACATCCTCTTTTTGTGCTCACGGATATGTGAGAAGGAGAGAAAGAAGAAGCTGTGATACAAAGAGGTGTCGGGGTGAAAGAGACGGAGGTTACCTTTGATGTGAGTAATGGACCGCCACACTTTAAAAGAGGTCACTAGCCTACACTGTACCCCCATTCATTATAATGCATATGTGCATGATTTGTGTACAAGACCTGACTCGAACCCTGAAGCTGTGATGAATGAGACCTTGGTAAGCCAGCTGTGTGTCCGTGGAGAATAGGCTTCTAGTCTAAATCACATTGAAGTTGCAGCACAGATGGTCATGGATACAACCTAGTGGTGGAATGTAACTAAGTACATTTACTCAAGTACAATTCTGAGGTGTTTGCACTTCTCTTTAGTGTTTTCATTTTATGTAACTTTATACTTCTACTCCACTACATTTTGAGGCAAATAATGTACTTTTTACTCCGCTACATTTAGCTGCCAGCTTTAGTTACTAGTTACTTTTTTAACATGGAAAACATGATACATTTAAAGTGATTAGACATTTGTTTTTAAATGATACCTCATAACACTATATTAAGTAGTTAAAATGAGACCTGTCTTTACAAAATTACAATGCTCTTTACATAAATGCATCAATACAAATAATCTAATAATATATTTGGAATATATCAAACAATCTGAGTGGGTCCATTCTGCATTACAAGTACTTTTATTTTTGATACTTTAAGTACTTTTTGATGCTGGTACTGTTGTACTTTTACATGAGTAAGTTTTGAATGCAGGACTTTTACTTGTAGTGGAGTAATTTCACAGTGTGGTATTAGTACCTTTACTTAAGTAAGGGAGCTGAATACTTTTTCCACCACTGGATACAACAGCCATCACTAACCATGTATAAACCAAGAGGGGAATCCCCATTCATCACATATTGGTTAATAACACACGTCCCATCTATTCTAGCGGGAGCAGTCCTGCGTTTCACCTCCTTTCTCTGCTGTTCTGGGTCAGCTGCTCCTCTCTAGGAAGCTGCAGACTCATTGTCAAACAGCCCCATGAGTCTCGCCACACTTCTTCTGACCTTTTCCAGACCTTCTCTCTACCAAACTTTCCATTTCTTCCACTCGGGGGGTGTCCTTGAAACTCAAACTGAATTCATTATTTCACCCCAAAATGCCACAAGATTTTTGCAAGATCAACGAAACGCCACGTTGCCCTCTGGGAACGGCTCGCTTGTGCTCCGAGGCAAAAAGAGGCATGGAGGGCATCACGCCGACATTTAGAGATATGTATGTAGTTCCCCAGAATTAGAAAAAAGCTGTCTCACTTGGATCGTACAGGCCCCAAGATTGTCTGCAGTAATTCTGTTTTAATACAAAAGAAAAGTAAGCCGGATGGACACAGCGTATCCTCTTTAGCGAGACGCAGAGACAGAAAACGACCACAAAGAGACCATAAAGAGTCCCAAAACAACTACAAAGAGATACAAATTGACCTCAAAGACAAAAGAGACCAAGAAATGATACAAAACAACTAGAAAATTTCCTCTGGGGAAATTCTGAAAGGGCCACGGGGGCTACTGCCGGTGTGTGTACACTATGATAAGATTCTTCAGAGATTTCAAACTATGCCCTTTAACCTCGAAATGTGTGTGTGTGTGTGTGTGTGTGTGTGTGTGTGTGTGTGTGTGTGTGTAATTAAAATCACATAAAGTTACTGTGTGCGTGCTTACGCGCATGTGTGTGTGTGTATCTGTAACTGTAATCACATCAAAGATCAAAAGCAATCAACAGAATTAACTGGCACCTGTTAATGTTTCGGCTCACTGACAGCAGAGGTGGACAGACTGAATTTTCTGGCCTCGAACAGAAAGCATTTTTGGCAAAACCATAATACCTATCATTGATCCGACTTCACTTTGAGGGTCCTGAGTTCTTCCTGAACGTCTACATATGTTTTTTTTTAAGAAAAATGAAAAATTAGCTTTGTTAGAGCGATCTACAAAAACTGTTAAATGTCCCTTTTTCTGAAATCTTCATGCGTTTTTAATATGGGAGCCAATGAGGCTGTTGGTGGTGTTGGTGCATCTTTGCGTCCTACGCCCAAACTATAACTCTGACAGCTTTACCAGAGGATTGTGAGTGAGAAGACTAATTTTCCTACGTTTCTATGTATAAATTATTTCTGTAGAGTGGAATTTGCGGCCTGGAGCGCAGTTTTCAAATTTATTTTTTGACAATTTCTTCTCTCCCTCTACACTCTGGCGATGATGTCACACACTATGACACGAACATTCCGTGCAATACACACCCATTATAATCTCAGAATTTCTCCAAAAATGATCATGGTCATTGAACAGGGATTGATAAAAAACTATATGACCTATCGAAACATGGATTAATACACCGATACACAAGACTTGTGTCTACTGTTTAAAGTTTAAATGGAGTCTCTAGGTGAAATTATGCCGGAGGAGTAGACGTTTAAAAATCTCCAATTGTTGTTCTTTTTCGCTCATTTCGAGAAAAGTAATAGCACACCGATCCCGATCAAACCGCACGTTTTGATATATAATTTGTCCTGCAACTCTTCAAGTTGTAGGACTAGTAGCGGGACGAAACTGCGTCCGGAAGAGGAAGAAGAAGAAATCCACAGTATAACAGTAGTGTGCGATTGCCCCGAGGCCCTAACTACAAAAAAAAAAGAAAAATACAAAGAGACCCACATCAACCAAAATGAGACTCAATTTGACCACAAATGGTCATAAAGAGATGCAAAACTACCACAAAGATAGGATCTAGTTTTTCCAAACTGTATATTTTTGGCAACATTTTAAATGAGTAGAATGAAATGATTGCAAAATTTTAAGCTTTCTTTGATCCATTCGCAAAGTGTCAGGAAGTTCAAATTTGGTCGATAATGCCAGTTTTTACAGTTCCTTTCTATGATAAATGGTGTATTTTGGGCAATGACCTAAAGAAAATATACATTTTGATCCCGCTGGCGGGACGGTGGTGTGGACTATTTTTCTATTGCTTTTTGCACCGTACTAAAAAGACATTTCGCACAATACTTTACTGTCCAGGGAAATCACTGATTACCACCAATAGCCACATAGAGACCACATCTTTCCACATAGAGGACATTAGATCACTCAGCTTTTAGTCACGCTATAAACTCACAAATCCTCTCAAATCCAGCCAATCCAGCTGACAACTCCCATGTGTCACTATCTCCTGAGAGTGAGATTTTACTCTAACCTTGCCTGGTCGTGGAGAATGAAAAAATAAACAAGGAATCAGAGCCGGAGTGACCCCTGATCCGATTAGTATCTCCCAATCCTGTTTAGCAGCCTCCCTGATGTATGTTCATGCATTCAGCTAATACATCCTACTGGAATTTCCATCAGCCTCGGAAAATACTCCACTACACTGGTTCTCATCTCTGTATGCACACTGAAAAGAACCAACAAACAAAAATCGCAAAGATACACTGTAAAAAATATTCTGTTTAATATACGGTATATTGCCAGAAATTTACCGTAAAAAATGACAGTGAGTGGGTTTTCTACTGTAAATTTAAACGTAAATATCAGCAAAAACTGTAATTTAGACTGAATATTCCTGTTATTTTTAGGGGTAATTGTGTCATTCATTCACACGTCATCGTATTTCTCCATTCATTTTACTTTAAAAATGTTATATTTTTACAGCAAAACTGTGTGTTTCTCCCAGTTTATGACAGAAAAAAAAAATCTGTTTAATTTACGGTAACATACCGGCAGCAGTAAATTTAAATGTAAATATCAGCAAAATCTGTCATTTTGTGTCTCATTTGATCATTTTACATATTTTTTTGGTCGTTTTCTGTCTTTTTTTTGGTCGTTTTGTGACTCTTTTGGTCATTTTTGGTCCTTTGTTAGGTCCTTTGGTCTGCTATTATTTTTAGGGTAGTTATGTCCTTGTGACATTATGGTATTTCTAAAATTTAATATTTTTTACAGCAAAACTGTGTTTTCTAAAGTTTATGACAGAAAAAAGTAAAAGTTTTGTGCTATTCTTTGATTTACGGTAATTAATAGTGTACTACGGTGATATTACATTTTTAATTTCACACCCTATCTCTGATATAATTTGACAGTGTTTTACTGTAATTTCTACAAATATTTTTTTACAGTGTACACAAACACGCACACACATTCTTTTCTGATTATATGATGCTACTGTAGCTACTTTGTCTCTGCTTATTGGTTTTCTCTCAGTGCATCACACTTCATCCTCCCATTCTCTCAGGAGTCTAATTACTAATGACCCCCAGAAACACTGTGGCCTTGGATTTAAGAGGCAGAGAGGAGACTGGGAGATTGAATTTAATCCAGCCATACAGGGAAAAGGTGACCTTTCTGCAAGTTTCATTTTTGTTGCCCCAATGATGCAACTGGATTAGAGAATTATTGCAGGCAGGGGATGAAAAAAGTGATCTGAAAAATGTAAAAGCTAAAACCTCATCACTTCATTCATTTATTCATTCATTTTAAGGCCTTGAAAAAAAAAACACACACAGGCTAATCAGCTTCCCTGTCCCTGCTTGACGTAAAAAAAAAGCAGATGAAATCATGGGACTGTGCTCTACTACATCCACAGAGAGATGCAACCTCAGGGGAACGCCATCTGTCACCCTCGCTCTCCCGCTCCTTCTTATGAGGTGTCACTCTCCCTCTGAATTAAACCTTCTGCTTGATGTCAAAATAAAAGCACAGGTAGCAAATATACTACAACAACCTATGAGCTGTATCTCTGTCTCTTCCTTTCACTTCATTAAGGAGCTTATAGATATAGAGGTCAACATTCATTGGTAACGCTTTATATTAAGGTCCTTGTAATAACCATTAATTAACAAGTAATAAGGCCCTTGTAAGTCCTTACAAGATGCTTATTAACATTATTGTGTGTTTATAAGCTTATATAAGTGTTAATAATGGCATTACAAACACCCATGACCCACCCATTATGTCTTTGCCATGCCTTTATTAATCTTATTTTGTTTGCTTATTGATATTAAAATATACTTTATTGCTCATCTATTATAAGTTAACTATGCTTTTTGCAACTACCGGATTTAAAGCGAGAACAATGCCTTATTACTTGTTAATTAATGGTTATTAAACCATTGACGCCAGGAAAGTGAATGTGAAAGTGAATGAAAATGTGAAATGTGAATGTGAAAGTGAATGAAATTTCTACCATTAAAACCGGGAGCGCTGTTGTGTCACTCTAGCATTAAGGCCGGGACAGCGGATATGTCATTTTGTAGTATTTGTATTTTTTTCCACCTATTTTTGGTCTCTTGGCCAATGAAATGCATCAGAATCATGATCAGAATACATGCGGGAGTGTCGCAATGCATCATGGGACTTTTCCAGAACTTTAAATCATGGAGGAAGACGCCTATAGCGGAGGAGCTCAGCAGGAAGTGACGGAAGAGATCTGATGAAAACAGCACCGATGATTTTATTGCTGATCCGACTTTGAACCCTCGGAACCAATCGACCGGCATTTATGGATGAGGAATATGTTTTTAGACGACATATTTTCACCGAAGAACAGACAGATTTGTGGCCATCTGGAGATAATAATAATATTATTAATAATAATTGATTGTGATGATGATATAAGAAATCATGACTGTTAATGTCTTATATTACTTTATGCGTCGTTGAGTACCCTGAAAAGTGCAATATATAAAATGTATTATTATTATTTATTATTATTATTATGATAATTATTTATTTTTTTATTACAGTAGGCTAATGAGAACTATGTCTTGTTCTTCCAGTGGTCATATCATGTTAGCATCTTGCTAATGGGCATGTATTAGTATTATGCATAGGATTTTTATTCAGTCAAATGTAACATTTGCTGAGTTTGTTGATTTTTTAAAAAACTTTATTGAAGGTTTGGACAAATAAACTCAACTTCATATGAAAGCCACGGGTATAAGGCTGAAAAATCTATTATTTAGTAGGTGTTGAATTTCCAGAAAAACTTCAGGTTTTAGGGGGTCATTTGAAAATCGCCCAGAGGTTTTCCAGGCATTTTTTCCCAGGCGCTTTAGGCCTTAATGGGTTAAGGACCTTATTATAAAGCGTTACCCATTCATTTTATATAATCACACACGTATGCTTGTATGCAGGCTTTTTCTTTCTACACACACAAGCATGTTATCAGCAGATGTGTTGGTACTAAGACATGTTATCTCCAAGACGTGCTACTGTCAGGACGTCTATAGTGACAGACAACACTATGATGCTGCTGAGCTCCATTAAAGTTGGACCACTCACAGTAATCACATCACACCATCAGCGGTGGAAAGCCCAGCTGGGACATTCCTACTGCAGCATCCAGTACTTAAAGCTTCAGGATAGACTCGCTGTCCTGCATATAAGGAGACTGAAACAGGGATTATTTCTAGCCTGGGTATACCCAGACTGCCTTGCATGCTCGATTTCATTTCGAACTGCCAAAGGGTCTGGAAACCAGGGCCGTTTCTTAGCCCTTAGACGATGATGCGTACTACTCGGCAGACGGAAGCTTGTAGTTTTCTTACGGATCCAACATGGCTGCTGCAGACGCGAAACTCTCTTTAGCTGTAGATGGTGTTTTAAATAGTTTAGAGCGAAAGTTGAAAGGCGAAAGGTCTCTCGGCGGCTCCAAATTACCAAAAAAGCGAACAAAATGACCAAAAAAGACACAAATTGACCACAAAATAACCAGAAAAGACACAAAATGACCAAAAAAGACACAAAATGACCCAAAAAGAAACAAAATTACCAAAAAGACACAAATTGACTAAAAAAAGACACAAAATTACCAAAAAAAGGAAACAAAATGACCAAAAAAGACACAAATTGACCACAAAATGATAAAAAAAAACACAAAATGACCAAAAAAGACACAAAACGACCCAAAAAAGAAACAAAATTACCAAAAAGACACAAAATGGATGCTTCATGTACATCTTAAATGTCACTAATTCAGAATCTGACCAGATGTGAAATATGGCCCCAACTTCCCCTTCTGTTACTGAGTTATAAAGTTGGTGTTTGTGGAAAACATTATGATGTCACTTATATATATGATGTCATAACTTCATCATTTTATTCTATTAGATATTTGTGTGAATTTTTTTGAGAATTAGCGGCTGATAACATGTCCAGGTCAAATCTGAAGAAATGTCCTCCATGCTTTAATGAGACATCACATTCAGGAGAAAGTGTCAGATAGAAAGAAGGATGGATGTATGTATGGACGGATACATCCCAAAACATTAAGCCTCCAAAAACAGAGCCAGGTCACCACTCTATCACAGAGCTAGAACCAGAATAATCAGGATTTTTTTTTGTCCCCCATGAGGAAATTTTCATTTTCTAAAACCTGGACATCCCAGTGAGCGTTGAGTGCATCCAGTCGTGTTCATGTTTGTGCCAGCAGAGCACTTGTCAATTATCTAGTAAATTGCTGTGCCCCTTATTCAAGCAAATTCTCATTGAGCCTTGCCAGACCACAATAAGGGAAGCAAAATGTGTGTGCAGGCTGTGTGAGGACGACAGCTCGCTCTCTGAGGATAAAAACACTGAATTTTAACAAGATTTATAGCTTGTTATAGGATGATGGCTATTAGGAGAACTGCTGTTCCTGCTGTTATTATATTCAATGGACTCATATGTGTTAGCCCAGTAGTTCTCAACCTTTTTGAGTCGCGACCCCCAATTTAACATGCATGTTGTCCGCGACCCCCGCTCACTGAACAGAATCTCACACGCACAGTTCAGATCACCCAAAAAAGAAACAAAATGACCCAAAAAAGACACAAAATGACCAAAAAAAGACACAAAATGACCAAAAAAAGACACAAAATGATAAAAAAAATAAACAAAATGACCAAAAAAAGGAAACAAAATGACCAAAAAAGACACAAAATTACCCAAAAAATAAACAAAATGACCAAAAAAGTCACAAAATGACCAAAAAAGACACAAAATGACCAAAAAAAGAAACAAAATAACCAAAAAAAGACACAAAATGACCAAAAAAGACACAAAACTACCCAAAAGAGAAACAAAATCATTAAAAAAAAGACACAAAATGACCAAGAAAGACACAAATTGACCACAAAATGATCAAAAAAAGAAACAAAATGACCGAAAAAGACACAAAATGACAAAAAAACACATAAAATGACCAAAAAAAAGACATTAAGTGACCAAAAACACATTAACACATGAACACTTTAACACAGTGGAGACAGAGTTGACTTCCAAAATGATTTGGCGACCCCCAGAAATCATCTCACGACCCCAATTGGGGCCCCGACCCCCAGGTTGAGAATAGCTGTGTTACCTACTGTAAACCAGCCAACCAGCTCACAGTTAACCGGTCACACTGATTTATTATGAGCTTCATCAGAAATTCTATCAAAGTCCAATGAAATATAATGAGTAGAAATGACACTGTGAAATTATGATTATAGTGAAAGAGATGATCTGAAGCATCTCACTATCTTATGGAAATATGAGAACAAAAAGACAAAGACGGGTGAATCTGACACATATCACAATAACAGTACTGGAGATAAATATGTTGTCTGATATGACATTTTTTGGAAGAGCACATAATGCAGAAAACTATGCATGAGGTAATGTTGAAACTGTGAAATGCTATTTATTTTATTTGTTTTATTTTTTATTTAAATGGTCAGCAATTTACTGATGCTGAACATACAGTACGATTTAGCCATTTTATTGTTTTTTATTTAGCCATTTTATTGTTTTTGATCATTTTGTGGTCAATTTGTGTGTTTTTTGGTCATTTTGTGTCTTTTTTTGATCATTTTGTGGTCAATTTGTGACTTTTTTGGTAATTTTGTTTCTTTTTTGGTCATTTTGTGTCTTTTTTTTGTCATTTTGTGTCTTTTTTTAGTCATTTTGTGTCTTTTTTTAGTCATTTTGTGTCTTTTTTTGGTCAATTTGTGTCTTTTTTTGTCATTTTGTGGTCATTTTGTGTCTTTTTTGGTCATTTTGTGTCTTTTTTTGGTCATTTTGTGTCTTTTTTTTTGTCATTTTGTGTCTTTTTTTAGTCATTTTGTGTCTTTTTTTGGTCAATTTGTGTCTTTTTTTGTCATTTTGTGGTCAATTTGTGTCTTTTTTGGTCATTTTGTTTCTTTTTTAGTCATTTTTTCTTTTTTGTCTGATCTGAACTGTGCGTGTGAGATTCTGTTCAGTGAGCGGGGGTCAACAACAACATGCATGTTAAAATGGGGGTTCGCGACTCAAAAAGGTTGAGAACTACTGCTTTAAATCAAGGGAAGGGAACGCCCACACATGCTTTAGTATGAGACTTACCATCACGGTGCGTGTGTGGTGGTAGGGCTGAATTATGGGTAAACCCAGCGGCGTCACCCACTGCACCGTGTGGCCAGATTTGGAGATGAGTCTGGCGCTTTCTGTCAGCCAATCCTGCAACACAGCAGAGCAGCAGAGGTGAACTAAGGGCAGCACACACTGAGGAGAATAATCAGAGAATAGTTAAAGCACTTCACCAATCAGACTGGGAGTCTGCACTGTGAGTGTGTATGTGGACAATAGAGCAATCAAGTTCAAATCAGTGAGTTTTACCAAATGGCTGAGGGATTTCAGATTTCTGCCATTTCTGTTAACCTGTTTTCTCCTGTTTTGCACATTTCTATCCGTTTTAGATTACGGTGACATTATTTATGGGTGTCATTTTGTGTCTTTTTTTTGTCATTTCGTGTTTTTTGGTGTCTTTTTTGTCATTTTGTGTCTTTTTTTTTGGTCATTTTGTGTCTTTTTTTAGTCCTTTAATCCAACATAAAATGTGATTTTTTTTTAAATCTTTTTTTTTACTTTCAAAACACTATCATGCTCAATAAAGAATTTTAAATGTTGCAAATGTGCATTCATTTCAGAGTACACTGAGACATTAAACTGCATCGTTTTCAATTAAATTCTGGAAAAGTTGGTGTGTTCTAAAACTTCTGACCAGTAGTGTAACCTGTTTTCTCCTGTTTTGCTTATTTAGGGAGCTTAGCATTGTCTGTTTTGTTTGGTAGGTTTAGCTGAATCTTATTTTCCAGATAGTGATTGACTTTTGTTTCTTATTTTGGCCTTGGAGACCCTGAAGATGTAGCTGCTTACTTTTTCTGTGCTACTCAGTTGGTTTCTCTGTTTATTCCATTTGCCTGTTAATAAATATTATAATTGTTCAACTTTGAGTCCACTCAGCCATTTTTCTGCATAGTTTTATGTTACTAAATATGTTACTTCCTGTGACCCCTAGACCTCAAACTAAGGTCGTAACAAGGCTACAAATTTAAAATTTAAAACAAATGTGTGTTTCCGTTGTTGGTGTAAAATATGGAATTCCCAACTAGAGGATTTAAAAGGTTGTACAGACATTAATAGATTTAAAAATTTTTTATAAATGTAGAAAAAATTGTCAATATGTACTAGAATCTTAAACTGATTTAAACTGACTGTTTATGATCAGTTGTTTTTTGGTCTTTTGTTTTTGAGATAATAACGTGCTTGTATGGGTTTTTGTTTGTTTTTTGTCTTGTTTGTTTTTGTTGTTTTAACTGTTTTGTTATAATCAAAGTTTTGTTGGTGTAGGCTACTGAAAATTGTATCATTGTATGTGAGGTCAGACCATCTTTTTTTATTTTTATTGTTCAAGTTGGGGGCAGACAAACATAAGAAATGTTTTCTTCTTGCTGCTCCTTTCTAATCATGAAGGTGTAGAGTGTGTCTCTGTACACATTTTGTTGTCTACTTTCATGAAAGGAACAAAATAAATAAATGAAAAAACGAAAAAAAAAAAGGACGCTATGGTGCATTTGGAACAATAAACAGAGGAAACAGGAACTTTCTTTCTACAGCATCAGCAGATGATCTATGCATTAAATAGAAACTTCAGTATTTATCAACCTCGATTTATCAACCTGTGTCTAAGTGACTAATGGGGATGGCAATTTTTTAAATTGGTCTAGTATCGAGAGAGAGAGAGAGAGCATCA